>NW_028247430.1:0-309385 GCF_964263255.1 Lissotriton vulgaris | reverse complement strand
AGTTAGGGTGAGGGGTTGAGGGTGGGTGAGGGTGAGTGAGGGTGAGGGTTGAGGGTGAGTGAGGATGAGTGAGAGTGAGGGTGAGTGAGGGGTTGAGGTGTGAGTGAGGGTGAGGGTGAGGGGTTGAGGGTGAGTGAAAGTGAGGGGTTGAGGAGTGAGGTGAGGGTGAGGGTCGAGTGAGGAGTGAGTGAGGGTGAGTGGTTGAGGGTGAGTGAGGGTGAGGGTGAGTGAGGGTGAGTGCGGGTGAGTGAGGGTGAGGGTGAGTGAGGGTGAGGTGTTGAGGGTGAGTGAGGGGTGAGTGGTTGAGGGTGAGTGAGGGTATGTATGTATGTATGTTGAGTTTGAGGGTGAGTGAGGGTGAGGTGTTGAGGGTGAGTGAGGGGTGAGGGTTGAGGGTGAGTGAGGGTGAGTGAGGTGAGTGAGGGTGAGGGTGAGGGTGAGTGAGGGTGGTGGGTGAGGGTGAGGGTGAGTGAGTGAGGTGAGGTGAGGGTGAGTGAGGGTGAGGTGAGGGTGTTGAGGTGAGGTGAGGGTGAGGGTGGTGAGTGAGGGTGAGGGGTTGAGGGTGAGTGAGGGTGAGGGTGAGTGAGGGTGAGGGTTGAGGGTGAGGGGCTGAGGGTGAGTGAGGGTGAGGGGTGAGGGTGTGAGGGTGAGGAGTGAGGTGAGGTTGAGGGTGACGGGTGAGGCTGAGGAGTGAGTGAGGGTGAGGGTGTTGAGGGTGAGTGAGGTGAGGGTTGAGGGTGAGTGAGGGTGAGTTGAGGTGAGTGAGGTGAGGGAGTGAGGGTGATAGAGATGAGTGAGAGTGAGGTGAGTGAGGGTAGAGAGTGAGGGGTGAGGTGTGAGTGAGGTGAGGGTGGAGGAGTGAGTGAGGTGAGGTGTTGAGGGTGAGTGAGGGTGAGTGTGAGGGTGAGTGAGTGGTGAGCGTTGAGGGTGAGGGTTGAGGGTGTGAGGGTGAGGGTGAGGTGAGTCGTGTAGTGAGTGAGGGTGAGGGTGAGGGTGAGGAGGAGTGAGGGTGAGTGAGGTGAGTGGTTGAGGGGTTGAGGGTGAGTGAGGGTGAGGGGTTGAGGGTGAGTGAGGTGAGTGAGGGTGAGGGTGAGTGAGGAGGGTTAGGGTGAGGTTGAGGGTGAGTGAGGGTGAGGTGAGTGAGGGTGAGGTGTTGAGGGTGAGGGTGAGGGTGAGTGGTTGAGGGTGAGTGAGGGTGAGTGAGGGTGAGGTGAGTGAGATGAGGGTGAGTGAGGTGTTGAGGGTGAGTGAGGGTGAGTGAGGGTGAGTGAGGGTGAGGGTGTTGAGGGTGAGTGAGGGTGAGTGAGGGTGAGTGAGGGTGAGGTGTTGAGGGTGAGTGAGGGTGAGTGAGGTGAGGGGTTGAGGGTGAGTGAGGGTGAGTGAGGGTGGGTGAGGGTGTGAGGGGTTGAGGGTGAGGTGAGGGTGAGGTGTTGAGGGTGAGTGAGGGCTGAGGGTGAGGTGTTGAGGGTGAGTGAGGGTGGTGAGGGTGGGTGAGGGTGAGTGAGGGTGAGTGAGGGTGAGGGTTGAGGGTGGGTGAGGAGGGTGAGTGAGGGTGAGTGTGAGGGTGAGTGAGGGTGAGTGAGGGTGAGGGGGTGAGGTGGTGTGGGAGGGTGAGGGTGAGTGAGGTGAGTGAGGGTGAGGGTGAGGTGAGGGTGAGGGTGAGTGAGGGGTGAGTGAGGGTGAGTTGAGGGTGAGTGTAGGTGAGTGAGGGTGAGGGGTTGAGGGAGTGAGGTGAGGGTGAGTGAGGGTGAGGTTGAGGGTGAGTGAGGGTGAGGTGAGGGTGAGTGAGGTGTGAGGTTGAGGGGGTGAGTGAGGGTGAGGGTGAGGGTGAGTGAGGGTGAGGGTTGAGGGTGAGGGTTGAGGAGTGAGGTGAGTGGGTGAGAGTGAGGGTGAGTGAGGGTGAGGGTGAGTGAGGGTGAGGGTGAGTGAGGGTGAGGGTTGAGGGTGAGGTGAGGGTGAGTGAGGGTGAGGGTGAGGGTGAGGGGTTGAGGGTGAGTGAGGGTGAGGGGTTGAGGGTGAGTGAGGGTGAGGAGTTTGAGGGTGAGTGAGGGTGAGGGGTTGAGGGTGATAGAGGATGAGTGAGAGTGAGGGTGAGTGAGGGGTTGAGGGTGAGGGGTTGAGGGTGAGTGAGGGTGAGGGTTGAGGGTGAGTGAGGGTGAGGGTGAGGGTGAGGGTGGGTGAGGTGAGGGTGAGGTGAGGGTGAGGGAGGTGTTGAGGGTGAGGAGTTGGGTGATTGAGGGTGAGGGGTTGAGGGTGAGTGAGGGTGAGGGGTGAGGGTGAGTGAGGGTGAGGGTTGAGGGTGAGTGAGGGTGAGGGGTTGGTGAGGGTGAGGGTGAGGGTGAGGGGTGAGGTGAGTGTTGAGGGTGAGTGAGAGGTGAGGGTGAGGGGTTGAGGGTGAGGTGAGGGAGTGAGGGGTGAGGGTGAGTGAGGGTGAGGTGTGTTGAGGGTGAGTGAGGGTGAGTGAGGGTGAGGGGTGTGGGGTGTGGGGTGTGTGAGGGTGGTGAGGGTGGTGGGGTTGAGGGTGAGGTGAGGGTGAGTGGTGAGGGGGTGAGGGGTGGAGTGAGGGTGAGTGAGTGTGGGGTGAGGGGTGAGTGAGAGTGAGGGTGAGTGGTTGAGGGTGAGGGGTTGAGGTGAGGATGAGTGTGTGAGTGAGGTGAGTGTGGTGTTGAGGTGTGTGAGGGTGAGGGGGGTTGAGGGTGAGTGAGGGTGAGGTGTGAGGGTGAGGTGTGGGTGAGGGTTGAGGGTGAGGGTGAGGTGTGGTGTTGAGGGTGAGGGTGAGGGTGAGGGGTGGGTGGGTTGAGGGTGAGTGAGGGTGAGGGGTGAGGGTGAGTGGGGTGAGGGTTGAGGGTGAGGGGGTTGAGGGTGAGGTGAGGGTGAGGGGGTGAGGGTGAGGTGAGGGTGAGGGTGAGTGGGTGAGGGTTGAGTGAGGTGTGAGGGTGGTGAGTGTGGGTTGCGGGTGAGTGAGGGTGAGGGTGAGTGAGGGTGAGGTGGTGAGGGTGAGTGTCGGGTGAGGGTTGAGGGGAGTGAGGGTGAGTGGTGAGGGTGAGGTGAGGGTATGTATGTTGTGTTGTATGTGGAGTTGAGGGTGAGTGAGGGTGAGGTGTTGAGGGTGAGTGTGGGTGAGGTGAGGGTGAGTGAGGTGAGGGTGAGGGGGTGAGGTGAGGTGTGGTGAGGGTGAGGGGGGGTGAGGGTGGAGTGTGAGGGTGAGGTGAGGTGAGTGAGTGTGAGGGTGAGTGAGGGGTGAGGGTGAGGTGTGTGGGTGAGTGAGGGTGGGTGAGGGTGAGTGAGGGTGAGTGAGGGTGAGGGGTTGAGGGGGTGGTGAGGGGTGAGGGTGAGTGGGGTGAGGTGTGAGGTGAGTGAGGGTGAGTGGAGGGTGTGAGGGTGAGGGTGTTGAGGGTGAGTGAGGGTGGGTGAGGGGTGAGTGAGGGTGAGGGTGAGGGTGAGTGGTGGGTGTGTGGTGAGGGTGAGGGGTGAGGTGAGTGAGGGTGAGGGGTGTTGAGGGGTGAGTGAGGGTGGGTGAGGGGTGAGGGGGTTGAGGGTGAGTGAGGGTGAGGTGTTGAGGGTGAGTGAGGGTGAGTGAGGGTGAGTGTGAGGTGTGAGGGTGAGTGGGGTGTGTGGGGGGTGAGTGGGGTGAGGGTTGAGGGTGGAGTGAGGGGTGAGGGTGAGGGGGGGGGAGGGGGTTGAGGGTGTGGGGACTGAGGGTGAGTGGGGTGGGGTTGTGGGGCGAGTGAGGGTGAGAGGTTGAGGGTGAGGGGTTGAGGGTGATAGAGGATGAGTGAGAGTGAGGGTGAGTGAGGGGTTGAGGGTGAGTGAGGGTGAGTGAGGGTGAGGGGTTGAGGGTGAGGGGCTGAGGGTGAGTGAGGGTGAGGGGTTGAGGGTGAGGGGTTGAGGGTGAGTGAGGGTGAGGGGTTGAGGGTGAGTGAGGGTGAGAGTTTGAGGGTGAGGTGGGGTGAGAGTTTGAGGGTGATAGAGGTGAGTGAGAGTGAGGGTGAGTGAGGGGTTGAGGGTGAGGGGTTGAGGGTGAGTGAGGGTGAGGGGTTGAGGGTGAGTGAGGGTGAGGTGTTGAGGGTGAGGGTGGGTGAGCGTGAGGGTGAGCGTGAGGGTGAGTGAGGTGTTGAGGGTGAGGAGTTGAGGGTGAGTGAGGGTGAGGGGTTGAGGGTGAGTGAGGGTGAGGGGTTGAGGGTGAGGTGTTGAGGGTGAGTGAGGGTGAGGGTGGGTGAGGGTGGGTGAGCGTGAGGGAGGGGTTGAGGGTGAGGTGTTGAGGGTGAGTGAGGGTGTGGGTGGGGGGTTGAGGGTGAGTGAGGGTGAGTGAGGGGTTGAGGGTGAGTGAGGGTGAGGTGTTGAGGGTGAGTGAGGGTGAGGGTGAGGTGTTGAGGGTAAGTGAGGGTGGGTGAGGGTGAGTGAGGGTGAGTGAGGGTGAGGGGTTGAGGGTGAGTGAGGGTGAGGGTGAGTGAGGGTGAGGGGTTGAGGGTGAGGGGCTGAGGGTGAGTGAGGGTGAGTGAGGGTGAGGGGTTGAGGGTGAGTGAGGGTGAGAGGTTGAGGGTGAGGGGTTGAGGGTGATAGAGGATGAGTGAGAGTGAGGGTGAGTGAGGGGTTGAGGGTGAGTGAGGGTGAGGGGTTGAGGGTGAGTGAGGGTGAGGTGTTGAGGGTGAGGGTGGGTGAGCGTGAGGGTGAGCGTGAGGGTGAGTGAGGTGTTGAGGGTGAGGAGTTGAGGGTGAGTGAGGGTGAGGGGTTGAGGGTGAGTGAGGGTGAGGGTGAGGGGTTGAGGGTGAGTGAGGGTGAGGGGTTGAGGGTCAGTGAGGGTGAGGTGTTGAGGGTGAGTGAGGGTGAGGGTGGGTGAGCGTGAGGGAGGGGTTGAGGGTGAGGTGTTGAGGGTGAGTGAGGGTGTGGGTGAGGGGTTGAGGGTGAGTGAGGGTGAGGGGTTGAGGGTGAGTGAGGGTGTGACCATATCCATTCCAGACACTGATAATTAATTGGCGACAAAAGTTATTATTTGACGTGGCATATCTTAATTGCTAGGTTTTTTAATTACTAGTTGATGTTTAATTTTTGTAATAATTTTTTTAAGTATGCACCTCTTAAAAAATAAATAAAAATATTGCTTGTTATGTATTTCCATTTGTAGACCTAGAATAGTTATGGTGCATTGTATGTAGCTTTAAAAAATAAAAATGTAGACTGCTCAATGTATTTCCGTGAATAGATGCAGGTTGCCTCTTTCTGTCAAATAATATCCCTTGTTCAACTTACTATAGTGGCGCGGCATACTATGAAGCAGAGGAGGACTGACTGTCAGAGCCTTGCTCTTTCCTCTCTTGCCAACAGGGCTACTCCAGAATAAGACCACGAAAACCATAATTTGTGAAACATGGCCATTTGACTCGCAGCCCGGTCAGTGGAGGGGCTCCGCTTTCTGATCCGTAGAGGCTGATGCGCAGTCACTTTCTTGAAGAGGAAATGGGGAATAAAAACTTTACTTTTGCAGTGATGTCGATGAACCTGGCTTGATGTCACACTGCTGCATTGTGCTGATTTTTTAAGTAAAAACATGCATAGTGAGGAGCACTAATACGGGTTTGAGATGGTGGAAGAGCTGCTTATCTCTTTTGGAGATAGATTATCTGGGGGGAGGAAGGGCTCCTAATGGGAAGTGTAGACGGGGAGAAATTGAGAAAAAAAGCTGAGCAGGGAGGGTGTTATTGCGGCTATCTGTTTGCCCGAGGGGAGGAGAAATGCAGGCCTGAGGCAGAGCACACGCTGAGAAGCTTGTGGGAGGGGGGCTGGGCTGCCTTTGATCTGGTAATGCGAGGCAGGCAGGCAGGGGGCTGGTGGCATTGTGCACGCGCTTTTTAGGGCTTGCGCTTGCGCAATGACCTAAAAAGCACATGCACTTGAAGAAATCGCCAGTGGTGGATCAACACTGGATAAGCCGTACTAGAGCTTCGCCAGCGATGCGCAGAAGCGCATCAGCAGGCGAGCCCTAAAAAGTGGGTATGCCAAGTTGCCTTATCATTGCAAAAATATCTTTTTTGCAACCTTCCCAATATGGAGGTGAACTGTGTATAGTTTTTAATACTTTGTAACCTTCATTAAACTGTAAAACATTTTCAATATTATATTTTATGTCTTTTGCAGTTATTTTCTTTCAATCTGTAAAATTTTTCCTTATAGAAATGTTGATTTTACCATGGATCTGCTTAATATGTAATTTCTTAAGTTTAAAAAAGACATTACTAATAGATTTTGCTACTCTTCTATCATAACTCCTTAACTCTGCTTGGCAAATAGTACTATAATGTACCAGTATGTGTCTTTCCTTATTGTTTGCAAAAACAACAGATGATGGACCGAATGAGGATCAATGTCACACATTCAACCCAGTCAAAAGATCTGGGTCCTAATCCATTGTTTTTTTGCACTCCACACCACCCTGGGTTAGACAATGGCAATATGCAAATCAGCTCTGACCCTGTGCCCCATGGGAACAGTCCAGTCCGAACTACAAAAGCCATGTCCTTCCCAGAACGGAATCAAGCATCCGAGGACCGGACCGGTTTCGAGGTAACACCTCTCATCAGCCCGGCTAGCTTGACTCCAGTGGTGTGGAGTGCCTGGGACCCACGTCTGGGCATCCCCAGTACACTTATAGCGAGTTTGCAAAAACAACAGATGATGGACCGAATGAGGATCAATGTCACACATTCAACCCAGTCAAAAGATCTGGGTCCTAATCCATCGTTTTTTTGCACTCCACACCACCCTGGGTTAGACAATGGCAATATGCAAATCAGCTCTGACCCTGTGCCCCATGGGAACAGTCCAGTCCGAACTACAAAAGCCATGTCCTTCCCAGAACGGAATCAAGCATCCGAGGACCGGACCGGTTTCGAGGTAACACCTCTCATCAGCCCGGCTAACTTGACTCCAGTGGTGTGGAGTGCCTGGGACCCACGTCTGGGCATCCCCAGTACACTTATAGCGAGTTTGCAAAAACAACAGATGATGGACCGAATGAGGATCAATGTGTTATGGCTGCCTTTTTGCTAGCTCTCTGGAGAAGGAGAATGATGGAGAGTGACTCCAGCCTATCACCCCCATAGCATAGGGATTAGGCCGATAGACAGGGACCCTGTCATATATATATAAAGGCATTTGCGTGTTACTTCCCTTAGAGTAAGGCTTATGAATTTAAGTGAGGGGTTAGATATATAAGTATTAGTCATGATTCACTCATTTGCTAACATGCCGATCTGTTTTTCATGGAGCTATGCATATTATGGGCTCCGTAGGCCTTAAACGAGACAGACTCCATTTTGCCTTCTGCCCGGTAGCTCGAGAAGGCTTTCTAGGTCAAGAGTAATGTTTTAGTTTTAAGCTGTTGTTCGCTTGGAGAGAACCGGTTCAGGCTGACCCTTATCGAAGGAATGTATTTTTCTCCACTCCGAAGACACAACTTCAGGCCGGCCGGCTGGGAAAGTGTCCTTGGTACGGGGAGGTACAAGAATTTGGTGGGCGGCAGGTTACTGGCCGTGAATTTCCATGAAGGAACGGGCTTTGATATTAGCGAAGGTGTTAGTCTTTTTGTTAGTTAGTTCGTAGGCGGCATCTAGCCGTTAGCATCTCTGCCATTATTCATTTTCATGGTGGACAAGTCGCCATCTTTGAAGTCGGAGAAAGATTTAAGACCGAAACTCTCTGAGATAGACTGAACGAGAAGTGGCGCGGAGCGCACTAATACAGAGAGAGAGAGAGACGGTAGTTAATAAACAGCAAGGTTCCGAGGTCCTGAGGGAGAGCAGACGAGGTTGAGCCTAGCGGTGCAGACGTGTACTTGTGACGGCTGAGGGTGACTGCAAGGCGAGCCAGGACCCAGAGACGAGACAGGAGCCTAGATGACTGCCGAGTCCCGATTTCCCAGTAACCAGGTGATGTCCGACCGATTCCTGTAGTATGTGCACTCTAATCTTTATCTTTTATTCCCTTTGCAAATGTAATGTTGCATAGTAATGTGATTTATGTCTATTGTTAATAAATATCCTAATTCATATAGAATTACCGTGTACCTGGTGCTTATGTTCAATCTTGGTAAACGATACTCCTAGGTGAAAGCTAGGCACGTGAATGGATGAGTAATCCCAATCAGGTAAGTGGTGATCACATAAATAGGGAGTGAGTGAACCTTTGATGCCAAGAGCAGAGAGTACACTATACAATCTGGACCCATATTCAAAGTCATTATTGTAGTTTCATTCCGAGTAGACAGCTGAGATAATATCCCAATATATATATATGTATAGGTGTTCATAGGAATGTGGTCGTCGTTGATATGCGGCGTTAATGAGAGCACTGGGGGGTCGAACCAGTGTAGATACCCACAGGATTGTGGCTTGAGTAAATGAGAGCACTAGGTGGTTGAACTAGTGTGTAGGTTTCGCAGGATCGCGAACGGTTTGGAAAATGGAGCATTGGGTTCTGCAGGCCCGTGTGTAGACGCACCAGATTGTGTGTCAGATCTGCCCTAGGGTAGAACGGTCTGGGTCGGGGTGACCGCGAGGCCAACTGATGTGAATAAGATATTGTAGAAAATCTGTATATGTATATTGTCATTCCCCATTCTTAGGTGCAACCTGTATATTTATCTGTATATCTACTTATTGTGAATACGATCTAAGAAGGGAAGGTGAGTACGTTTTGGCTGGGTCACAGGGGCCCCTGGGGGCTGATCCCATCTAAACAGAAAATCCAGCCATTACACAATGTCACACATTCAACCCAGTCAAAAGATCTGGGTCCTAATCCATCGTTTTTTTGCACTCCACACCACCCTGGGTTAGACAATGGCAATATGCAAATCAGCTCTGACCCTGTGCCCCATGGGAACAGTCCAGTCCGAACTACAAAAGCCATGTCCTTCCCAGAACGGAATCAAGCATCCGAGGACCGGACCGGTTTCGAGGTAACACCTCTCATCAGCCCGGCTAGCTTGACTCCAGTGGTGTGGAGTGCCTGGGACCCACGTCTGGGCATCCCCAGTACACTTATAGCGAGTTTGCAAAAACAACAGATGATGGACCGAATGAGGATCAATGTCACACATTCAACCCAGTCAAAAGATCTGGGTCCTAATCCATCGTTTTTTTGCACTCCACACCACCCTGGGTTAGACAATGGCAATATGCAAATCAGCTCTGACCCTGTGCCCCATGGGAACAGTCCAGTCCGAACTACAAAAGCCATGTCCTTCCCAGAACGGAATCAAGCATCCGAGGACCGGACCGGTTTCGAGGTAACACCTCTCATCAGCCCGGCTAGCTTGACTCCAGTGGTGTGGAGTGCCTGGGACCCACGTCTGGGCATCCCCAGTACACTTATAGCGAGTTTGCAAAAACAACAGATGATGGACCGAATGAGGATCAATGTCACACATTCAACCCAGTCAAAAGATCTGGGTCCTAATCCATCGTTTTTTTGCACTCCACACCACCCTGGGTTAGACAATGGCAATATGCAAATCAGCTCTGACCCTGTGCCCCATGGGAACAGTCCAGTCCGAACTACAAAAGCCATGTCCTTCCCAGAACGGAATCAAGCATCCGAGGACCGGACCGGTTTCAAGGTAACACCTCTCATCAGCCCGGCTAGCTTGACTCCAGTGGTGTGGAGTGCCTGGGACCCACGTCTGGGCATCCCCAGTACACTTATAGCGAGTTTGCAAAAACAACAGATGATGGACCGAATGAGGATCAATGTCACACATTCAACCCAGTCAAAAGATCTGGGTCCTAATCCATTGTTTTTTTGCACTCCACACCACCCTGGGTTAGACAATGGCAATATGCAAATCAGCTCTGACCCTGTGCCCCATGGGAACAGTCCAGTCCGAACTACAAAAGCCATGTCCTTCCCAGAACGGAATCAAGCATCCGAGGACTGGACCGGTTTCGAGGTAACACCTCTCATCAGCCCGGCTAGCTTGACTCCAGTGGTGTGGAGTGCCTGGGACCCACGTCTGGGCATCCCCAGTACACTTATAGCGAGTTTGCAAAAACAACAGATGATGGACCGAATGAGGATCAATGTCACACATTCAACCCAGTCAAAAGATCTGGGTCCTAATCCATCATTTTTTTGCACTCCACACCACCCTGGGTTAGACAATGGCAATATGCAAATCAGCTCTGACCCTGTGCCCCATGGGAACAGTCCAGTCCGAACTACAAAAGCCATGTCCTTCCCAGAACGGAATCAAGCATCCGAGGACCGGACCGGTTTCGAGGTAACACCTCTCATCAGCCCGGCTAGCTTGACTCCAGTGGTGTGGAGTGCCTGGGACCCACGTCTGGGCATCCCCAGTACACTTATGCGAGTTTGCAAAAACAACAGATGATGGACCGAATGAGGATCAATGTCACACATTCAACCCAGTCAAAAGATCTGGGTCCTAATCCATCGTTTTTTTGCACTCCACACCACCCTGGGTTAGACAATGGCAATATGCAAATCAGCTCTGACCCTGTGCCCCATGGGAACAGTCCAGTCCGAACTACAAAAGCCATGTCCTTCCCAGAACGGAATCAAGCATCCTTATTGTTTGGCCTTCGTTCACCACAAAAAATAGTAGGGAAAGCCAAAAACTCTGAATCTTTATCCTCATATAAACCTCTTGGCGTGTTATGTTCAGCTGGAGCTAAACATAACACATTCACAGAATTAGTAGTAATAGTTTCATTTGTTAACATAGTATCCAAATTTCCAGCCTCCATGTTGTCTGAACTATCAGATGAATTGTTTGTCTCCGAAGTCTCATTCTGAGTTTCTATTTCTGGAGGTATATACTCCCAGTCTGGGTTAATAGTAACACCATATTCGTTAAACATTGTACTATTTTTGCTAGCCATATAGCTGCCTTTTTCACCATATTTGGTCTAATATTTTCATAATGTGTGTGTGATTTATACACTAATTTCCTTTTTAATTTAACTGGGATTGTCATGGCGTCATTAATTTGCCTTGGTAAAATGGTAACAGTTGTCTTAATATCTGCAGGTACATTAACTACTGCACCTGATAATGATTTTTGAAAACCACGTGGCAAAGTACGTATTTGTAGGAATGGTATCCTAGGCAAAACTAATCGTTCTTCTAAATCATATAATTCTAATTCATTTGGTACATTTGGGAACCCCATGCCATTTAGAATTGAACATGGTGGTATTTTTTTTTTTTGATGTAATAATAGCAAGTCATACAAATTAAAAAAAAATTCTGTTTGGCACACACTGCGTGTATTTTTCACCGTTGGTTTATGCCACAACTGATTGCAAAGAGTACAAATGTACTCTGGTCCATGCAATATTTGTGTGGAGAAGTGTGGCTCAATGGTTAGAGCAGGCAGACCTCGATGCAGAGCTCTGACTAGGGACCAGGGTTCGATTCCTGCCCCGGTGGGTCTCGGTCTCATTAATTCCCCTGACCGGATATTCTCACCTCAGTGCCTATTCTGATCATGGGTCCCACGCTGCAACTCTGGGCAATAGCTTTCTTAGTCTCCACAAAGGCCCCCACAACGCGTGGGAAGCCTGGTCTGCACCAAGGGGGTGCCCAGGAGTGGACATTTCACAGGGAAAGCCAGGAAGGGTTCCCTTGCGGTATTCGTACAAGCGCCGGGAAACCCACTGCGTGTAGCTGTGCGCTATACAAGTACAAAAACATTACATTTACAACATATTTCACTGTGGAATTTGCAAATGATTGTATGGATTGGTTTACCCGGTTTCCGGATTTGGGCCTGCGTTAATCTTGCTATGTTTTGTTCAAGACAAATTTCTTTACTGTTGCTAATGTCTTCTTGTGTAGCATTTGAACTTTTCCTTTTTACTATTTTTTGTCAACATGTACTCAAGTTTTTTTTTCTGAGATTGTTTATTTGTTTCCTGTATAGAATTACTAGTTCCTGCTAATTGAGAATCATTAATAGTATTGCTATTCTCTCCCTTACTTTGATTCTGTAAATCATCTGAAGACATTGCAGTTGATGTTAAAGTATTATTTGGAGTACCTTCAGTAGTATGTACCCCCCAAAAAAAAGTATTGCGGTAAGTGACTATTTTTCTTGTGCACTGTAAGTGCTTTTGTAAATGATTTCTTCTTAATGATTTTTATATCTATTGGTGTTAATTCAAATTGTACACATTGCTCAGTCTGATTTGTAAACTGATATGCTAGTTTCACAACATATTGAATAAGCCCTTCAAAAGAATACAATTCAATTGTAACACATGTTCCATATGGCTGAGATACCCGCCACCCCCTCTCAACACAATCCCCAAGAATGGGAAACCGGAAACAGTTCTGAACTTTTGGAAGGCGGGAGGGAGTTACCCTCCCGGCAGTATTTATTAAAAATATGAAACAAAATTAAAACATTAAAATAACAGTTTCATATCATGTACAATTTCATTTCCACATTCCGATGTTTTGGCTAACCTTAACACATTTCTAATACAAAGGTTCTCCTAGCCGATACTAACATCCTTACAAATGCATTTCAAATTGAAATTGTACATCCTAACTTTAAGGGCCAACGGCAAGGTCGTAACCGGTGTCAGATCCCTAAACCAGAACTCCCCCCTCACTTGCGAGGGGCGGCCGCACAGAGGACTGCACCTCATGTGCACATACCAATTTCCCTTGTCTTGACGGGGGCCCCTGTTAACTCGACGCCATCTTAGTGGTCGACCGAGGACTCGTGTGAGGTGTCTAGAAGGTAGCGTAGACCCCCCTCCCCACCCCACACAACTTACCACATCTGCCGTCGCAGATGTCCTGGCCCCGGGAAATTCCCAGGAGGGGCCCGTAGCCCCTCCTATCCAGGGAGGGGCCTTGACCGCCTTCCCTTTCCTTTAGGCGTCCCGTCCTTAGAAGGGACCGCCTCCCCGTTGAGGGGCCAATGGCCACCTCCCCCCGGGCGCTCCCATCCGTAATGGGTGACGCCCCCCCCTAGGGATCTTCCAATGACTGCTCACCGATCATGACCTTACCGCCACAGGCCGGATAGTTGACCGGCTATCCGGACCCCCCACAAAACTCCTACCTAAAGGCCATGCTGTAAACTCTTTAACCAGGCTACGAGGTCTCCTATGAGTAAAGAATTCCCCACCCGGGACAAATGGACCCCATCCTCTAGATACATATTGTCCCCCTGATACAACCATGAGGAATCGAATGCAATGTACTTGTACGGAACAGTCTACCAAGCTTGTTATTCACCTTTTTCACAGAATGATTTATAGCAGACACTGAATTAGCCCCCCGCCACACCTTTTGTGGAATCATATGGGACCATGCAATCGTGCACCCTGGAACCCTTCTCGCCAACCAACTTACTGTGGATAGTATCGCCTCGAGAAGTAGTCGTCCCCAAGATGCACTATGATTATAGATGGCGGTGACCATGTCCGCACTAACAAACCCTCGAAAAAAGGTTGAAACTGGTCAATACAGAGCCCGCCCCTTCCGTAGAAGGTCACCCTGTACCCGTATTCCCCAGCCATGTGAATCATGTCACCTGCTTCGAATACGTCCGCGGCACGCCTCACGTATGAGTGGCCCACGACCCACACCACTTTTTCCTCAGCCGGTGATCTTTGACCGGTGGTTCCCAGGTGTCGGGTCGACTGCACAGTCCGCCCCGCCTCGTAAGCTTGCGAAACTGTAAACCAAACAAAAACAAGAAGCGTGAGTACATGATTTCGGCTTCACAACATGTGCAACCGCACATACCTTTTGTAACAATTCGAGGACCAACGCCCCAATTGTTTCACCTTTTCCACACTCAGACCCCTGGCTGTAGCCTCTGTAGCAGCCCCTATCCGGAAGGAATTGGTCCCAAACTCGCCCGGGTTCAAGCCGGCGGCCGAAATTGCCATTGCCAGCACCCGCTGGAACTGAAACCTCGTCAGTGGGGTGGCATCAGCGTGTCTCAACAAGGTCCCCCCCCATGATGCCGCCCTCTGCGCCAAATATTCCTCAACGCATACGACAGGGCACATGGGAGATCCGGGAATCCGATGGACTACAACGCTGTCCCCGATCGCACCCTGATCGGTCTTGGACCTGGCAAACGAGACAATCATCGTCTCCCCCTTAACTTGAATGTGCTCTCTGCACAGTCCCCCCCCGTATCCTGCTTGTTGTTTGCCACCAGTTCGCTTACCCGCATAGCCCCATGGAATGCTAATGCAAAAGCGGCCCGGAATAACACTGTTTCTGACTGGGATGAACATGTCGCAGGGAGTACCGACAGTAACAGGGCCAACCTTTCCAGACCTATCGGGTGCCTTTCATCTACTCTGCGACCCTCAAGGCGTTGCCACCCACGCAGCGCTTTCTGCACTACGAAAGACGCTGTAGGGTCCTGGATACCATGAGCCCGTGCCATGAAGGAAATGGCGGCCCGATGCCTCTGGGCCGTGGCTACCGATTTGCCTGCCTTATGTAATGACAGCAAAAACTTTATGACAAACTCTTCCTGGCCCCAAAGCTCCCCCCTAGCAGAACCCAAAAAGGACCAATAGGAACGGAACGCCCCTTCATATGCCTTCCTTGTCCTGGGTGCTAAACTCTCTCCCACGAGGTTTTGTAGTTCGGGGCACCGAGAGACCAGAGAGCTTCGGGAAATGGTGCCGCCACCGGGTCCGCTGTGGGCAGAAAACCCCAGAAGGCCTGCATACGGAAACGAGAAAGCGCATCAGCAGCCTGATTCAGCACCCCTGGCACATGTCTCACCCTAAAGAGCACGTTCAATTGCATACATAGTAAAACAATTTCTTTGAGCAATCTCAGAATCCATTTGCATCGTGCTGCCTGACTATTGATACACTCAACCACGGTCATGTTATCAGACCAGAACACCACAGAGTGATCCCGAAACCCCTCAGGCCATGTTTTCAGGGCCACCAGAATAGGGAACAGTTCGAGAAAAGCAATGTTACTTGTAAGCCCACACTCGTGCCACCAAGACGGCCACGTTTGAGCCGACCAGTGATTACCGAATATGGCGCCAAAGCCTATACTCCCCGCCGAATCTGTCCACAGCCCCAACTCCTCGGAGGACACCGCCGGCTTGTTCCAGACAACCCGACCATGGAAATCCGCCAGGAATGCCAACCATATGCGCATGTCCTGGCGAATCTCTGCCGAGAGCCTCGTGCGGTGGTGCCCCTCTTTAAGACCGACCATGGCTTGTGCAATCGAGCGGGAAAAAGGGCGGGCCATTGGCATTATTCTAAGGGCAAAATTCAACTGACCCACAGTCTGCTGCAATTGATGCAAGTTCACCTTAGCCTCCCTAATGCATGTTTCAAGCGAGGCCCTGAATTTCCGCACCTTTTCTTTGGGCAACCGGAAGCAACCTTCTTCGGAATCGAGCTCTATTCCAAGAAACTCGAGCGAAGTTGATGGCCCCACAGTCTTACCTGGCGCCAATGGCACACCAAACTGACTCATCAGACCACAAAATTCTTTTAAAGCCTGTGCACATTCTGGGTCCCCGGCTGCCCCCAGGAACAGAAAATCGTCAAGATAATGCATAACATGCTGAAACCCCGTCATTCTTGTGAATGCCCATTGCAGGAAACAACTGAATTTCTCAAAATAAGCACAAGATATGGAGCATCCCATTGGCATACATTTATCCATGTAATAGCGCCCCTGAAACATAAAACCAAGGAGACGCTGATCGTCTGGGTGTACCGGGAGCAACCGGAACGCTGACTCGATGTCTGATTTGGCCATCAGCGCTCCGGGCCCCAGGCGATTCAACATGGCGACGGCATCATCGAAAGATGCGTACCGCACCGAACACACCTCCGGGTCTATCGCATCGTTCACCAAAAGACCTCTCGGAGCTGACAAGTTATGTATCAATCTAAACTCACCCGGGTCCTTCTTGGGGACCACTCCCAAGGGCGAACAAACAAAATTAGGAACTGGTGGCATGTCGAATGGTCCGGCAACCCGACCCCGGGTCACCTCTTTTGTACCACCGCCGTATTCTGCAGGACCGACAGTTGGTTCCTACAATGCGCTTTACCCTGAAAATTCCCCACCGGGATGCGGAAACCATACGAAAAACCGTCTCGCAACACCCCAGCGGAGACATGATCCGGGTATTCATTGAGCCAAGGAATCATTGCCATGGTATCAACAGGTGTAGGTAAAGGCGCCCCTCGGACTATTTCAGACCTGTTTGGCGCTTCCCCTACTTCCGTTATCACCCGTTTTGGCTCTGCACATGGTCTCGGGATGCGAGGACTGTCCACACCCCCCACAGTCGTGCCTAAACTTGCATGACCCCTGGGGCCTTGTACACTTTCCCCTGTTAAAATTCCAGCAGACCCCTTTTTTACCTGTATTGCCATTCGACCTTGGGTGATGCTCGTTACTTGAACCCGCCCGAAAGGGCGCCCCAGATGAATGGCGGGAAAACTCGCCCCTGTTCCCCCCCAACAATGGCGCCTTTAACATGCCTGAGTTCTCCATTTTTTGCCAGGAAATGGAGTCGTAACAATCCCACGTCAGACATGTGTCGAACTCCTTGGCCTTGCGAAAAATATTATCATAACAAAACCACTGATTGCCCTCATATGTCTGAGAAAACTCCATAATACGTGTCTGGTACACGGGTAACTCGGCCAACAGTTCAGGCCTCCGTTCCCCCATAATTGAAGTGAATATGCCGAATGCTCTGCCCCAATTACCTATCGTCTCATCGACTCTAAAAGCGGCCATCTTGGCGCGCCAAACACTCGGGTGCATAAACTCTTTTTGAACTTTCACGTGCTCAATCTCGTAATGATCAGTTAGCAAGGAAAACATGTTTACATATTTCTCAGCCCATATCCTCTCCTTGATTTCCATCGGAATATGCTGAGCCACTTTCTCCCTTCTCGAGGGTACGGACCCCTCCCCCGCAATCGGCAGTAGCTGCTTACCTGAGCTAGAAGCTGTAACCGTAGTCGCTGCCGAACTCGTGCCCGCTGCGGGTTGACCCACTGGAGCCTGCGGGGGAACAAAAGGACAAGGTGGTTTTGAGGCCTCACGTGACTGCCGCAACTGCCTTATTAATTGCTTGGCCTCCTCGGCCGTGTCCCCTGGAGCAACGGAACCCCCGCTGTTACTACCCAACCATGCCGCCAGCTGGGCGGCCAACTCCGGGGGCATGTCCCCCTCGTTCACCGGGGTAACCACCACAGGGATCCGCTGCCCCTCGACGGGAACCGGCGCGGGAGTCTCCACTGGTCTGGGAGGGCTCGCCGGGGGAGCCTCCGGAACTGGGACCTCGTCCTCATTCGCCCCGTTCCTGGCCCTCTTCCTTCTCCCGGCCGGGACCTCCACCGGGATGGTTCTTTTTGGCCTTCCTGTACCGTCCCTGGTCGCCATTTTCCTCTTCATCTCCGCCATGTCTTTCACCAGCATCCGGAGCATTTGGTCGGTGCTAACCTTCTTTGCGACCCTTTTGCCCGGCATTTTCCTCACGTAGATGGAAGGTCCTGGACTAGACTTGTAGTGCTAGAAGAGAAAATGAGAAATTACAAATTTCAAAAATGGCTCTTCGTTCCGTCTCGAGCTCACGGGCAGCGGGGAGGTGCAGCTTCAGAGCACAGGAACAAGAGGATGCTTCCTTGGCTTATCGCTCCTTTTATTCTTCTTCGGGCGGGCGTAAACCCGCCTCCTCCCGCCTCCGGGGGCGTGGCTGACGGCTTCAGTGTCTAGGACAACCCACTCTTGAGCGGGAAAAAGCGTGCCCCGGCTACGCCGCTTTGGGCATACCAGCCGAGACGCGCCTCCCGCCCAAAATGGCTTCCCGGGGGGGTCGGGGCACTCCACCATACGTTCGGGGGGACCGAGTGGTCGCCCCTTTCCATTTGAATGAGGCACGCCTTCAGTGTCCCTGCTATGTGAATCAAATACAAAGTATGTTTGCATATGTTTGAAAATTGAAATGACATATACATTCATACAAAGTATAACACCACAGTGCTTATTAAGAGTAACATTTAATGATGTGCTAATATCTGGGTAGGCTTTATCAAAACGTTTAAGGACATCACCATAGTAAGGGTTCCATAGCGTAAGGGAATATATCTGTTGATTATGGTCTATATATTTTGGCAAGTCATCTGGATGCATAAGTGTTTCTTTGTTAATAGAATGCATTTGTAGATATAAAGCGTCCCCACGGTCCATTATATAATGCAGATCATTTGAACTCCATGTAGTTACTGGTTTGCATAAATTGTGCAATACAGCAAAAGTACTTGTGATTTGCTATTAAATCTAGTATTCCCTTGATGGTACCTTGCTTTCAAGCATCGCTGCATATTATATGTTATAATAAAAGGATGTTGTCACCAATTTAAATTTTGTTCCTTTTTCGAATACCTAATGTTTTTGGGGACTGTAAGGTATTAACTTATTACCATGTTTCCCCTAACTCCCAATGTTTTTTTTACCTTAACTTGTGGTTTTTTCGTGCCCGTTTCAAGAATCTGAATGGAGAAGAAAAAAATGTTGGTTATAATATATGTTAGCAAAATATTCCCCTAAGCTACATAAAGTTTTGTTAATGCAATTGTTATAAAGTGTTCACATTTTTGACAGAGTGTGTGAGTGAAAAAGCGCATGATGCTGATAGAGGGATTTTTTTGGGGGACAGGGTTAAAGAGGGAGAGAGTGCCAGAGAGTGTTGTTGATTGAGAGAGTGTTTGAGAGTAATAGAGGGATATAGAGAGATTAATGGTGAGAGACAATAAAATAATGTTCATTTTAATGTTATTTGCAGCATTATTTAAAAATTCAGAAACATTGAGAGAACATTTGAATGAGTTGTTTTTAAATTGTTACACAGATTGATGCTGTTGTGTCAACGAAGGATATTGTGGCGGCTTTAGTATACTATAGTAATGTTGTGTTGGCTGTGAGTGATGCTGTGGTGATGCAATGGATAGTGAGGGTGATAGAGGGAGTGTGAAAGATAGATATAGGTAGGGCGATAGAGAGACATGGGATGGATGGATGGATGTGTTGGGGGATTAATGGATGGATAGATGGAGGGATGAATTGATGGATAGAGTGGGGGTGATGGAAGGATGGAGTGGGAGGATGGATTGGTGGAGTGGGGTGACAAATGGATGGAGTGGTGTGATGTATGGATGGAGTGTGTGAATGGTTGTATGGAGTGGGAGTATGAATGGATGGATGGATGGTTGGATGAATGAATGGATGCAGTGTAATGGATGGATGTATTGTGATGAATAGATGTATTATGGTGTATGGACAGAGTGTTATTGTTGGATGAATGTATGTATGTATGCATGTACGGATGGATGAATGCAGTGGGATGGAAGGATGTATTGTGATGAATAGATGTATTAGGGTGTATGGACAGAGTGTTATTGTTGGATGTATATATGTATGTATGGATGGATGGATGAATGGATGGATGCAGTGGGATGGATGCAGTGGGATGGATGGATTGTGATGGATGGATAGATGGAGTGGAGGTATTAACACCTGGATGGCTGGATGGAGTTGAGTTTATGGATGGATGTATTTTGGGTGATGGATTGAATGGGTGGAAGGATGGATGAATGCAGTGGTGGTGATGGATGGTTATTTTTGGGACAGTGTTAAAGAGGGAGAGAGTGGCATAGAGTATTGTTGTTTGAGGGAGTGTTTGAGAGTAATAGAGGGATATAGATAGAATAATGTTGATATACAATAAAATAAGTTACAAAATAATGTTATTTGCATTATTTCCAATTTCTGAAACATTGAGTGAACATTTGAATGAGTTGTTATTAATTTGTTTAACAGATTGATGATGTTGTGTCAACGAAGGAGGTTGTGGCGGCTGTAGTATACTATAGTAATGTTGTGTTAGCTCTGAGTGATGCTGTGGTGATGCAATGGATAGTGAGGGTGATAGAGGGAGTGTGAAAGATAGATATAGGTAGGGCAATAGAGAGACATGGGATGATGGGTTGGGGGATTAATGTATGGTTAGATGGAGGGATGGATTGATGGATAGAGTGGGGGTGATGGAAGGATGGAGTGGGAGGATGGATGGATGTGTAGAGTGGGGTGACAGATGGATGGAGTGGGGTGATCTATGGATGGAGTGTGTGATTGGTTGTATGGAGTGGGAGGATGAATGGATGGATGGATTGATGGTTGGATGAATGAATGGCTGCAGTGTAATGGATGGATGGATTGTGACGAATAGATGTATTAGGGTATATGGACAGAGTGTTATTGTTGGCCGTATGTATGTATGTCTGGATGGATGTATGGATGGATGAATGGATGGATGCAGTGGGATGGATGGATGGAGTGTGTTGGATGGATAGATGGAGTGGAGGTAATAACAGATGGATGGATGGATGGAGTGGAGTTTATGGATGGATGTATTGTGGGTGATGGATGTAGTGGGGGGAAGGATGGATGAATGCAGTGGTGGTGATGGATGTTTATTTTTGGGACAAGGTTAAAGAGTGAGAGAGTGGGAGAGAGTGTTGTTGATTGAGAGAGTGTTTGAAAGTAATAGAGGGATATAGAGAGAATAATGGTGAGAGACAATAAAATATTTTACACATTAATGCTATTTGCATTATTATTTAAAAACTCTGAAAGATTGAGAGAACATTTGAATGAGTTGTTATTAAATTGTTACACAGATTGAAGCTGTTGTGTCAACGAAGGATGTTGTGGCGGCTGTAGTATATTATAGTAATATTGTGTTGGCTCTGAGCGATGCTGTGTTGATGCAATGGATAGTGAGGGTGATAGAGGGAGTGTGAAAGATAGATATAGGTAGGGCGATAGAGAGACATGGGATGGATGGATGGATGGATGGGTTGGGGGTTTAATGGATGGATAGATGGAGGGCTGGATTAATGGATAGAGTTGTGGTGATGGAAGGATGGAGTGGGAGGATGGATGGGTGGAGTAGGGTGACCGATGGATGGAGTGGGGGGATGTATGTATGGAGTGTGTGAATGGTTGTATGGAGTGGGAGGATGAATGGATGGATGGATTGATGTTTGGATGAATGAATGGCTGCAGTGTAATGGATGGATGTATTGTGATGAATAGATGTATTAGGGTGTATGGACAGAGTGTTATTGTTGGATGTATGTATGTATGTATGGATGGATGAATGGATGGATGCAGTGGGATGGATGGATGGAGTGTGATGGATGTATAGATGGAGTGGAGGTAATAACAGATGGATGGATGTATGGACTGGAGTTTATGGATGGATGTATTGTGGGTGATGGATGTAGTGGGGGGAGGGATTTATAAATGCAGTGGTGGTGATGGATGTTTATTTTTGGGACACTGTTAAAGAGAGAGAGTGGCATAGAGTGTTGGTGATTGAGAGAGTGTTTGAGAGTAATAGAGGGATATAGAGAGAATAATGGTGTGAGACAATAAAATAATTTACACAATAATGTTATTTGCATTTTTATTTGCAAATTCTGAAAGATTGAGAGAACATTTGAATGAGTTGTTATTAAATTGTTACACCGATTGAAGCTGTTGTGTCAATGAAGGATGTTGTGGCGGCTGTAGTATACGATAGTAATGTTGTGTGGCTCTTAGTGATGCTGTGGTGATGCAAGGTCTAGTGAGGGTGATAGAGGGAGTGTGAAAGATAGATATAGGTAGGGCGATAGAGAGACATGAGATGGATGGATGTGTTTTGGAAAGGGGCGACCACTCGGTCCCCCCGAACGTATGGTTGGGTGCCCCGATCCTCCCGGGAAACCATTTTGGGCGGGAGGCGTGTCTCGGCTGGTATGCCCGAAGCGGCGTAGCCGGGGCGCGCCTTTTCCCGCCCAAGAGGGGTTGTCCTAGACACCTACACCGATGGCCACGCCCAGTAGGCGTACCGGGGGAGGGTACACGCCCTCCCGAAGAAGAATAAATAGAGCGGGAATCCGAAGAAGCGTCCTCTTGTTCCTGTGCTTGGAAGGCTGCCCCCACTCGTTGCTCGTGAGCCCTCGACAGAACAAGGAGCAATTTTGAGAACTTGTAATTCCTGTGTTTCTCTTTCAGTGACTTCGAAGCGAAGGATCCAGGACCCGACTCGGAGCGGATAATCGAAACGATGTCTGGCAAAAAGGCAGGAAAGGGTTCCGAGACAGACAAAGTGCTTCGCATGTTGGTGAACAGAATGACGAGAATGGAACGAAGCATCGGACAAGTCCCAGCGCTTGGTCGGGATATGGCGGGCATCAAGAAACAACTGGCCGCAATGAACAAGCCTGGTAACCCGAAGAAGGTAATAGGCCCGGCATTGCCGGGAGTCGTCCCCGAGGGTAGAGGGAAATGGGTCAAGAGGAGGGCGGTTGCAGGGGAGGTTCCGGTCCCTGAGGTGCCCCCAATTATCCCTGCTGTACCAGCCGATGACCCAGTACCAACCCCAGACGCGGGTCAACCGATTCCGGTTGTGATTACGCCCGCTAACGATGAGGATATGCCTCCTGAATTGGCCACCCAGTTGGCCGCATGGCTCAACAAAAAGGCAGGGGGTGCTACGGCGCCCGGAGACACGGCCGAAGAGGCCAAATTACTAATCCAGCAGTTGCGGCAGTCGCGAGATGCCGCGAAGACGAATCTCCCTCTTGTTTCCCCACAGGTGACACCGGAAGGACCGGCAGCTGGTCTCGAGAAAACGGCGGGAACAACGACCGAACCGGGTAAGCTCGCTTAGCCAGTGGCGGGGGAGGGCTCATTACCCTCAAGACGGGAGAGGGTGGTTCAACATATCCCGTTGGCCACGAAAGAATTGATATGGGCAGACAAGTATGTCAATATGTTTTCGTTGTTGACTGACCATCGCGAGATGGAGTATGCTAAAACACAGAAAGATTTGGGGCACCCGAGCGTCTGGCGCGCCAAGATGGCGGAGTTCAGGGTGGAGGAGACGATAATGAATTGGGCGAAGGCCTTTGCAATGTTTACTGCGATTATTGGTGAACGTAAGCCTGAGGTATTGACCGAACTGTCCCGTTATCAGGCTCGTATTATGGATTTTTATGAAATGTATGAGGGGGGCGAATGGAAAGGTTACGACATGAAATTTCGTAAAGCGAAAGAGTATGATTCCTCTCTGACATGGGATTGCCTCGACTCAATCTCTTGGCATAAGCAGCTCCTGCCTGGGACGACAGGGACACCCTCGCCAGGTGGGAATGGGTCGGGGGTTTCCCGCCAAAAGCCCGCGGTGCCCTTTCGTGCAGGCACCGGTGGTGATCACCAGCCGAAAACAGGCGGGAATGGTGGAAAGCGGGGGGTCTGTTGGGGCTTCAATAGAGGCAACTGTAACAGGCCGCAAGGTACATGTAGGTTCAAGCATGTGTGTGCGGGTTGTGGGAACTCCTCTCACCCGGAGAATTCATGCACATCGAAAAATAGCGGGTCGGGAGGTAAAGGAGGGTCCAAGCAAGACTGAGGTGGTTCGTTGTGTACAATTGCCTACTCCCGTGGATCTCATGGCTATGACTCTTTGGTTAAACAAATACCCTGATTATGTCTCTGCTGGGGTGTTGAGGAAGGGATTCTTATATGGCTTCCACATCCTGGCGGGGGATTTTCGTGGGGAACCTTTTTGTAAAAACCAGCTTTCGGCACAGCATAATCCAGGTGTGGTGGAGAGAAAGATTGCTAAAGAAGTGAGCCTGGGCCGAGTGGCAGGGCCTTTTCAGAGCCCGCCAGTGGCGGATTTCATCTGTTCCCCATTAGGGGTGGTCCCCAAAAAGGACCCGGGGGAATTTAGGCTGATCCATAATCTGTCTGCTCCAATGGGTTCCTCGGTAAACGATGCTATTGACCCAGAAGTTTGTTCGGTGCGGTATGCATCATTCGATGATGCCGTCACCATGTTAAATCGCCTGGGCCCCGGGGCGCTGATGGCGAAATCAGATATCGAATCAGCGTTCCAGTTGCTCCCGGTACACCCACAGGATCAGCGCTTGCTAGGTTTTGCGTTCCAAGCGAGTTATTACATGGATAAATGCATGCCGATGGGTTGCTCCATTTCGTGTGCCTATTTTGAAAAATTCAGCTGTTTTTTAGAGTGGGCATTCACCGAGGCCACAGGGCATAGGCATGTTATGCATTATCTAGATGACTTTCTGTTCTTGGGAGCAGCCGGCGACACGAAATGTGCGCAGGCGCTACAGGACTTTTGCATCCTCATGAGGGAATTTGGAGTACCATTGGCACCAGGTAAGACGGTTGGACCATCTACTTCACTGGAGTGTTTGGGAATTGAGCTCGATTCTGTGGAGGGATGTTTCCGTTTGCCAGTGGGAAAGGTAGCTAAATTTAGGGCTTCCCTGGAGCTTTGCCTGAGTAAGGAGAAAGTGACCCTGCACCAGTTACAACAGACAGTGGGTCAGCTTAACTTTGCCTTAAGAGTTATACCAATGGCCGGCCCCTTTTCACGCTCTATTGCACAAGCTACGGTTGGTCTCAAGGAAGGACACCACCGCACGAGACTGTCTGCAGAGGTTCGCCAGGATATGCGCATTTGGTTGGCATTTCTGGCGGACTTCAACGGTCGAGTAGTGTGGAACAAGCCGCCAGCGTCTTCGGACGAGCTGGGTTTGTGGACTGACTCAGCGGGAAGCGTGGGATTTGGCGCCATTTTTGGTAACCGATGGTCGGCGCAAACATGGCCGGCATGGTGGCATTCCTGCGGTCTCACAAGTAACATAGGGTTCCTTGAGCTGTTCCCTATTTTTGTTGCTCTGAAGGCATGGCCGGACGAGTTCAGAGACCGCTCTGTTGTATTTTGGTCTGATAATATGACTGTTGTCGAATGCATTAACAATCAGGCAGCACGCTGCAAATGGATCTTGAGATTGTTGAAGGAAAGTTGTGCTGCTTTGCATGAGACTGAACGTACATTTCAGGGTGAAACATGTACCGGGTGTACTGAATCATGCGGCTGATGCACTCTCTCGTTCACATATGCAGGCATTCAGGGGTTATCTACCTACAGCGGACCTAGAGGCGGCACCATTCCCCGAAGCACTCTGGCTAATCGGTGCCCCGGATTACAAGACCTCCTGGCAGCAAGCTTAGCCCCCAGGACGAGGAAGGCATACGAGGGAGCGTTTCGTTCCTATTGTGCATTTTTGGGTCCGTCAGGGAGTCAGACCTGGGGTCAGGAGGAGGCCTTCCTAGGGTTCCTGGTAGCACTGCACAGAGAAGGCCGATCAGCGGCAACGGCCAATAGACACAGGGCGGCCATCTCATTCATGGCGCAGGTGCATGGCATCAAAGACCCAACAGGTTCCTTTTTGGCGAAAAAAGCCCTTCGCGGCTGGCAGCGCCTTGAAGGTCGCAAGCAAGACGAGAGGCGCCCGATTGGCTTAGAAAGGTTGTCCCTACTCATGGCGAAACTAGTCACGACATGCTCCTCCCAATTCGAAGCAGTTCTGTTCCGAGCAGCTTTCGCATTAGCGTTCAATGGGACTATGCGGGTGAGCGAACTGGTCGCGAGGAATAAGAAAGATGTGGAGGGAGGCTTGTGCAGGGATCACATCCTAATTAGGGGTGATTCGATGGTAGTGACGATAGCTAGGTCCAAAACTGACCAGGGAGCTATGGAAAACAGTGTTGTTGTCCAGCGCGTGCGAGGGTCCCCCACGTGCCCGATAATGTGTATAGAGGAATACTTGGCACTGAGGGCGGATACATGGGGGGGGGAGTTTGCTGAGGCACATCGATGGCACCCCACTGACGAGGTTTCAGTTTCAGAGGGTGCTAGCACTGACAATCGCTGCGGCGGGCATGGACCCGTGCGATTTTGGGGCCCACTCCTTTAGGATAGGGGCTGCTACTGAGGCTACAGCCAGGGGTCAGAGTGCAGAGGAAGTGAAACAGTTGGGACGATGGTCCTCGAATTGCTTCAAAAGGTATGTGCGATTGCACATGTTGTGAAGTCAAGGGACATGCACTCACGCTTCTTGTCTTCTGTTTGCTTTACAGTTTCGCGAGCATGTCATGCGGGGCGGAATTTGCAGTCGACCCAGTACCAGGGGACCAGCGGTCATGGATCACCGTCTGAGGAGAGAGTGGTTTGGGTCGTGGGCCACTCATACGTGAGGCGAGCCGGGGACGTATTCAAAGCAGGTGACGCGACTCGCGCAGCTGGGGAATACGGGTACAGAGTGGCCTTCCACGGAGGGGGCGGGCTCTGTATTGACCAATTCGAATCTTTTGTTGAGGGTCTCTTAGGGCGGCAGAGGTCACCGCCATCTGTAGTCATAGTACACCTGGGGGGCAATGACTTGGTGACACTGGGTAGACGAGTATTACTCGAGCAAGTTTTGTCTGCCGTTAGCTGGTTGGCAAAAAGAATCCCGGGGTGCACGATTGCCTGGTCCCACATGATTCCCAGAAAGGTATGGCGGGGGGGCCTTTCAGTGTCAGCACTGAACCATTCGGTGAAGAAGGTTAACAACAAAATTGGTAGATTGTTTCGCTCTGCGCAGTTGCATAGCATTCCTCATGGGTGTATTCGGGGTGATCACATGTAGCTGAATGATGGGGTTCACCTGTCCCGGGAGGGGAATGTTTTACTCATAGGAGACTTCATAGCATGGCTAAGGGGTTTGAGGAAGCATGACCTTTAGGAGGACTTGTTCCTGTGCTTGGAAGGCTGCACCCACTCGTTGCTCGTGAGCCCTCGACGGAACAAGGAGCAATTTTGACCCACCCACCAGCCCCTTATGGCAATGTTTGGTTTTGCAATAAAGTTTTGCTCTGATAACCCTTTTTTCTCTCCGTATAGAAGAAAATGAATGTCTAGATTGAGGATGTGACTTCTGTCTGTAGGATACTGTTTTCTTTTAGGAGTAAACAGCTGGATACAATTAGACAGGCTGATATTTTCTCCCTTAGTAGGTGAACAAATGTCGTATTTATTTTTTGGTCGGGCGGTAAGGTCATGATCGGTGAGCAGTAATTTCAAGGTTCCTAGAGTGGGGCGCCACCCACTATGGATGGGAGTGCCCGGGGGGAGGCGGCCATTGGCCCCTCCCACTGGGAGGCGCACCCACTAAGGATGGGTCGCCTAAGGGGAGACGGCCATAGGCCCCTTCCAGGGGAGGAGGCGGCTATATGCCCCTCCTACGAATTTCCCAGGGCCTGGATATCCGCGACGGCGGATGTGATAGAGAGTGTGGGGGTGGGGGGGGGAGTCCACGCTGTCCTTCCTACAGATACCTCACACGGGTGCTCGGACGACCTTTAAGATGGCGTCGAGCGGAAAGGGGGGCCCCCGACAAGACAAGGGAAATTAGAGTTGGCACGGAGGGTACAGTCCTCTGCGCGGCCGCCACTCACACCGCGAGGGCGAGAGTTTTTGGTAGTAGGGATCTGACACCGGTTAAGACCTTGCCGTTGGCCCTTAACGCTCGGATGTACAATTTTAGTTTAGAATGTATGCATTTGCAGGATGTTAGACTCGGCTAGGAAACCTTTGTATTAGAGATTTGTTAAGGTTAGCCAAAGAACATGTCTTCATCGAAATGTAATAAATGAAAATTGTACATGATTATGAAACTTTTATTTAATGTTTTAAATTTTGTGTCATATTTTAATAAATACGGCCGGGAGGGTGACTCCCTCCCGCCTTCCAAAAGTTCAGAACTGCGTCCGACTTCCCATCCTTGGGGATTGTGTTGGGAGGGGGTGACGGGCATCCTGGCCATATGGGATTAATGGATGGATAGTTTGAGGGATGGATAGAGTTGTGGTGATAGAAGTGTGGAGTGGGAGGATGGATGGATGGGTGGAGTGGGGTGACAGATGGATGGAGTGGGGTGATGTATGGATGGAGTGTGTGAAAGGCTGTATCGAGTGGTAGGATGAATGGATGGATGGTTGAGTGAGAGAGTGTGTGTGTGATTTGTGTTTGAAGTGTAAGGTGAGGCTGTGGGCACTGTGGATGAGGCTAATCGTGTTTGTGAGCTGCACAGAAGTTCGCAATGAATGTGTTCTGCGTTTAAAGTACAATGTTCAGGCAGTTTGTGACTATTAGTTGTGAACGCAATGTTTATTGATGTGTGCCAAAGGGGCATGAGATGCTTGTGCTTTAGAAGGATTTTAAACTCTGTGTGCTGTGTGTGTTTGTGAAATGAATTTGAGAGCAAGGCGCGCGCGCTGGAGAGGGGTGTCTGTTAGTATTTTGCTGAATGGAAGAGTGTGTGTGATTTGTGTTGTAATTGTAAGCTGAAGCTGTGGGCACTGTGGCGCAGGCTGATTGTGTAAACTGAGCTGCAGAGAAGTTGGCAATGAATGCGGCCTGTGTGTAATTTACTATGTGGTTTTAGATGTGAGTGCGTTAAAAGGTAATACTAGGAGACGTACGAGAGGCTGTGTGTGTGAAAGTTAGCTTGTGCCTAGAATTTGACAAAAAACTGTGTAGTGAGGTGTGTCGAAGTGGTATGAACTGAGTGTGTGTGTTTGAGGGAATGATCGATGCAAACTTAGAAACTGTTTAGCAGAGTCAGAATGTGTAATGAGCATCAGTAAAGGGTGCTATGTGAGTCGTGGTTACCTGTGTGTGTGTGTTATGATGTACCAGCAACTGAGGCTGAAGAGCATTGGGAAATTGAGCGTGAAATAGCATGTGAAATTTTTTCGGTTAGTATGCAGCTGAATGTTAGAGTGTATGTGTGTTATTAGTGTTTTAAGTGTAAGGTGAGGCTTTGGTCACAGTGGAGCAGGCTATTAGTGTTTACTGAGCTGCAGTTATGCTGGCAATGAATGGGAAATGAATTGGTGAGCGAGGCGCGCATGCTGGAGAGTGTTTTTGTTTAGAATGCAGCTGAATGTTAGATTTGTGTGTGTTAATCGTGTTTTAAGTGTAAGGTGAGGCTGTGCTGTGTGTTGGGTGCATCTGTGGAGCTGTGTGGTGGGTGCATCTGTGGAACTGTGTGGTGGGTGTCTCGGTGGAGCTGTGTGGTGGGTGCATCTGTGGAGCTGTGTGGTGGGTGCCTCGGTGGAGCTGTGTGGTGATAGAGCCTAGAGTCAGAATGTATCAAATGTATGCTGCTGAATGGGAGAGAGGCAGGGTGATGTGTTTAAAGTCGTTTGCACGTCTTATTTTCTGTGTTTTTTTCTGTATGTTTGAAAGGCATGTTGTGAATATAATTTGTGACCTAAATGTAGATAGAGGTGTGGCGAAATGGTATGAGCTGAGTGTGCGTCCGAAGTTACCCAAAGCCTGTGGTGAGTGTGTTTATGTGAAATGAATTGGAGAGTGAGGCGCGCATGCTGGAGAGTGTTTGCGTTTAGTATGCAGCTGAATGTTAGATTTGTGTGTGTTAATCGTGTTTTAAGTGTAAGGTGAGGCTGTGCTATGTGTTGGGTGCATCTGTGGAGCTGTGTGTTGGGTGCATCTGTGGAGCTGTTGTCATATAGCTACTTCTTTTCTACATATTGTGTTAAGTTAGCATGGGTGTATTAAATGCTTGCACGCCGTTTTCATTCTTGCTTCACTTTTGCACATGACACATAATTGTTGTTTTAGCTTTCAACCCAGAAGAGCTTCGTGATTTACTAGAGAAATAATATGTTATTGCTCTGATATCAGTTTTGTTCTGCACTCTGTCTGCACAGTGAGTGCTGAAGGCTACACGGATAACTTAACCCAGTGTTGTTGTAAGGTCTGATCTTCGCACCCTTATAGACATAACACACATGCAGCTGCCAAAATCTGGCTCTAGGCGAGTTTTATATTGTGGTGCTGAACACACAAAAACACACTTGATGTGCTTCGCATGCAGAGAGCTGGTGGAAGGTGATGTGATCCTCCTGCCACTGAGATTTTGAGGTATGGGCCCGCCCTGCTAAAACCCAAATGAGACCTTCATAGATATAAAATACTATGCTAAATAGGGAGGGTGTGAATTAGACTTTGTTAATTTCTATTCATTTCAGCATATTAGTATGCTGTCCCCATTCGCCTTTTATGGACTGATAACTATGCTGATAACTTTGTTGCTTATAATATGTTTGCTAGTATTATACAAGATACTGCGTTTGAGAACCTTGCATTAGTAAATAAATATTTTAAACATGCACGTGTCCTCTTTTACTCCACGTTCTGGTTTGTAATGATTATATAACGAAAGAGTGTTCATGTGTTCCACGATTCCTGAGGTACTCTAAGTTCATCTTCTGGTCTGTCTAAGCATTGGGAGTTTGTTATGACCAATGAGACACTGTAGCTATCTCGGTAAGGAGATTTTGGGTACTGAGGTGAGTTTTAGGCCATCCTAATTCACCGAGGTTCCAGGTCTCTATGCACAGTTCTGTAGGAGAACGGAATTCCCGCTACATGGCGCCCATACGTTGTTGGCCTTATATCATGACACTCGAGTAGTATATCATTCAATCCTTAACCCCTTCACTGACGTTTCCGGTAAACGGTGGTGTCGGAAAAACCTACCTATTTTTGAAATAGGTCTTTTCAAGCTTGATTCTTTCTAAATCGGTTTCCTTGAATTACTACCCAGTTGTGCTACAAAGTTTACTTTGTTTTTTCTAATTCCTGTGCTGTCATGGCCCAACCCGTGGACATTCCGCAGCATAGTCGCATTGCGGTGGGAGATCATTTGCGGGCTTACTATGTACCTTTGGAGGGCTTGGCTGTGATTATGGTGGTGAGTGCGGAACATGCTTACCCTTACGAACTCTTTTATTCGTGGGTGACATTTCCGGCAGTGGACGCTAATTCAGGCGTATTCCACACTTACACTCCCACGGTTGTACCTAATGAGTATACTCCGTACAGAGCACAGGAAGTACCTATTGATGTTTGGCAGCATGGAGTTTGGTTTGGTGGCGCCCTACCCCATTCTTTAACCGCTCCAAGTTAGGTCCTTTTCCATTCCAGGCGCTAGTTGGCCTATTTAGGCTGGATTTACTCCTCATCCTCTACACGGCAATTGTAATGTGGCTGAACTACAACGACAACATGTGGTCGCGATTGCCGGGATTAGAGCCTTAGTGCATTACATGGGCCGCAATCTTCCGGGTGGAGCCCCGGGGGGTGCGGCGCTTCCGGCAGGGCAGGGTGGTTTGAAAATCAGTCCTGTCATGGTCAATGCCGTTATGGGCAAGAAGCCCCAGGAAAAGGATGATTTTCCTTTCTGGCTTGCCGAGAAATGTGACCAGCTGGAAACTGTATTTCCTAATACGACTCCTGGTGAAAAACACCGGATTCTTACGCTTAGTTTGCCGAAGGATTTGGCCCCTGAGCTCGTTGACTGTGAGACCTGGGGTAAGACTTTTGCGGTGGTCTATGCTCGGTGCTACGGCACCCCGTCTATGTCCGTGCTGTCTTCGGTCCTTAAACGTGTTCAAGATGATCACGGACCGGAATCTGCGGTCGAGTTGGGTATGCGCCTGTGTGGTACCTTTGACGTAGTTTGCGATCTGATCCTTGCTAATGTCAAGCAGGATGCAGTGAACTTTCAGGTTGCTAACGCGTTAGCGGCGCTTCCCGAGGCTGAGAAACCCTGACAGTTAGCGAGGATTATTCTGGCGGCTTATAAAACCGTGGGTCGCAATTGTAAGGGCGTTAAGCCTTTTTCTGTTAAAGATAAAAAGCAGCCCCAGGGACAAACTTCGGAGACGTTAGTTCAGCCCAAGTCCAAAAAACAAAATTGGCCTAAAAAACAGAAACAGGGAAAGCAACCCCAACAACAAACACAGGTTTCTCGTCCTGCGTCTCCGTAGCCTACGCAGTCGGAACGTGTTTATGACTTGCGCGACGCACGACGATTAAGACTCCTGATCGATTTCAGGCTTCTGACCAACGCTCTCTTCGTTCCTTTCAGCACTCATCGGCTCCGACGACCGGTGGTGGAGGGGGCGGCAGGGGTCGGAGTGGCCAGCAAGGACGTGATCAGCCCCGCCCGAGGAACGGTGCAGAAAAGCAGGAAGGCTCTACGCCCTGGAGACCGCAGTTTGCAAAGAAGAAAGTCGCAGCCTTAACAGCGCATCGATATGCCCCAGATAGTGAGAACGCGGCTTCGGAATCTGACGTGGGCTCTGACCTTGCTGGACAGCGTGGCGGAGATTACCATAGTGAGAGAGGCGCTCCGTCCACTACTGAAGGTGACAGCGACTGATACTTATGTTGTCATTGAAACAGCTGACACCAGAGTTGCTCCCCCTGATAGACTTTTTGAAATTGTCCTGTTAATTGAAGGTGACATTCAGCGAACCATAAAAGGGGTATTTTGGGAAAATCTTTCGTCTACATATGACATTTTGCTTTCGGAAGCTGACTGGCCCCCACCTTTTGTGCTGGCAGCTCCGCGAGGGGAGGAGGTAATCCTCCCCAGTTTCGCGATCACAGTCTCGAAAGAGGATGCGCTGCATTTTGCAGAAGAGTGGGCTCTAGCTCTGGCGCCGGCTGTGTACCGCAATCAGTGTGGTTGGGATAAATTGTCCCCGAGCCACGAGATACCTTTACGGTCTCAGCCGCAGCCTCAACCTCAATATCCTATAAGACGTGAAGCGAAAGCTTCCGTCGCGGCAATCCTTGAACAATTGGAATATCAAGGTGTAATTGAAACGTGTGTGTCACCGATGAATAACCCTCTTTTTACTGTAAACAAGCCTGACGGTTCGTATCGTTTGGTTTTGGATTACAGGCATTTAAACTCGCATTGCCGTAACTGTGCAGTACAGAATACTCACGGCTCTGTTCTTGTGAATAGTCTTGTGCGTAAGCAGTTTAAGACCACGCTTGACATTTCTAATGGTTTCTATGCCCACCAATTGGATGCTATGAGTTCCCAATGGACCAGTTTTACATGCGGCGGTGTCCAAAAACACTTTCGGCGTTTGCCTATGGGCTATAAGAATAGTCCTGGGATTTTTTCTGCCCGCATAGTCTCTTTTGGAGAGAATCGACCCGGATGCTTGTTCGTATGTGGATGACATATATCTCACAGACGACGAACTTTGGGAGCATCTGTGTAGTGTAAACGGGATCATTTGTACCTTTGCAAACTTAGGTTACAAATTCAACTTTGCGAAATCGCACATTGCAGAGTACACAGTGTTGTTTCTGGGCTACGAGCTTAACAATGAAGGAAAGGGATTAGCTCCTCACTTACTGGAGAAATGCGCACAATTGCGTGCTCCGACAACACTGAAAAAATTACAATCTTTACTGGGCTTTTTGAATTTCGGGAGAACTTACATTCCGGAATATGCCCAGCGTATCAAGCCTTTGTATGCTTTGATACAACCATCTTTTTCCAAATGATGCTGGCTGCCTGAGCATTCGGCTATTCTGCAGTCTTTGCAGGCTGATCTGCTCGCTTCTAAATTTTTACTGACTGGTGATAATCAGAACCAACCTGGTGATAAGAGTTATCCCTGGGTCGGTAGGTTTCACGTACCTGACTTTTAATGAAGGAGACACAGTACCTATTAGTCACACTTGTACACTTCAGCTGAATTGCGCTTTTCCACTGTGGAGAAAGTTTTGACGGCTGTGCAGATGGCTATTCTTAAGGAACATGCCCTGTCACAGGGAAAACGCATGTTGGTTGTTACCCCGTGTCCTGCTTTGGACGCAGTCACAAAAGCCAGTGTACCTAATTCTAAAGCTTTGCACCCTCGGTGGATTCAATGGGCAGCGTCCTTGACGTCCCAGGATGTCACTTTTATTTTTGACGCCACATTAAGGTCGCAGGAGTACCTGCAGTATGAATTCGTTCATCCAGCTCCTTTAGCAATGCGACCCCTGGAGGATTTCCATTGCATCATTTACACCGATGGTTCGGCGCAGGTTGCGCATGGCTCTAAACATGCCTACGTTTCCGCATGCGCCATTGTGGTCGGTGCCATGGTGAACGATGAGTTCAAGTCCAGTGTTGTGCACACGCAGACACTTGGAGACTGCACTGCACAATTGGCAGAGCTTCGTGCTTTGATGCTTGCATTGGAGTACGCAGATCCTAGGGTGACTACTCTTATCGTGAGTGATTCTTACTACTGTGTCCAGTCTTACAATGAGAACTCGATCTTTTGGATTCAGAATGAATTTCGTGATTCCAAGGGTGGCACAATAAAACATAAAATGATCTGGGTCCAAGTGGCTGAGCTTAAAGAGCAGTTGCCACTTGTGTTTGTGATTCATACTCTCGGCCATCAGCGTGTGGGAGTCCATACTGTTGGTAAATCGCTTGCTGATGAAGCATCGAAGTCAGCAGTATCTAAATATTTAGTTGCAGCAGTTACACAGTCCAAAAGTAAAATAGATGATGACATCTTGGCAGCTGTTGCTGCCACTGAGAAGGGAGGTAAATATCCTGCGGGGTTCCCTTCGAAGTACACATACCACTTAAGTCCCGATAAGGTTCCTTACGTGAAAATTCCTGATGTTGGCGAACGTTTGATTCCCAACTCGGATCGCAGAGCTACTTTGATTACAGCGGCTCATGAAGGTGTGGCGTCTGCGCATGCGGGCGTCTCCGCCACTGTAACTCAGCTACAACAGAGGTTCTGGTGGCGGGGACTGTACAAACAGACGCGTGATTATGTCCTTCAATGTGACATTTGCCAGCAGATCAAGCCTTCGACTGCTGCGCGTCCGCCACAGACACAGTAGTACATTTCTAATAAACCACTGGGGTGCGTTTATTTAGATCACTGCGGTCCTTTTTCTTCTGTTACTGCGTATAAGTATATCTTAGTAGCAGTTGATTCATGCACACGCTTTGTGTGGGTATGGCCCCATCGCAGCGCTGATTCACGGACTGTCATTAGAGATTTGCGTGTCTTTGTAGGGATTTTTGCCTGTGGTACCTTCCATTCGGATCAGGGTCCGGCTTTTGCCTCTAAGGCGTATAAGGATGCTATGGTTTCGTTGGGGGTCCAAGTCAAGTTTTCGTCTCCATACAGACCTGAGGGTAATAAAGTAGTGGAACGAATGAACCGTGACTTAAAGCAATCTTTGACAGCTCGAGTTATAGGCACTGGCAGAAACTGGCTGGCCCATCTCAATGGCGTGCAGCGTGCTCGTAATAATCTCCCTAGAAGGTCTCTGGGTGGGCGGACCCCGTACAAAATGCTCTTTGGTATCAAGATGTATGTCACTGATCTCGACGGTCTAGACTGCATGGCCCAAGCCACGGCCTTTGACGTAGATGAACATTGCACTGTTTTACAGGATCTACAAAAGACCAGAGACAGTCTTGCAAAGGAACATTTGTCCAGCACGTCGGATGATGCGTTGCAGATCCCGGTAGTTGGCTGGCTACCCAAAGTTGGAGAACTAGTTCGAGAGAAGATCGATAACAAGAAAGAATTTGGTCCTTCCTATCGAGCACCAGTCCCCGTTCTTGGAGTGAAGGGCACAAGAACAGTCGTTTTACCACCACTTCCAGGTCGTAAGGAAAACAGGTTTATCTCAATTGACAATGTCAAGATACACAGGGTGGCCGATTCTTCATAGCATGACACCGGCAGTCTCCTGTCCTTCGATTGTGAGAAATTCTGTTTTGGCCATTACTGCAGCTGCTGAGCCAGAAGTGGCCCTCGAGATGCCTGTCATTTCCAATCCTTTACTGAACACTTTTCCAGTTAATAACATTGATGACCTCGATTATTCCTATCCTGCTGATTTATCGATGCCTGACTTACAAACACGTTTGGCCACAGACTCTGCTTCAGTGACTTGACAAGACCTCACGTTGTGCAATTTATGCCTCTTTATTCAAGAAACATTTTTTGGTTCCCCCTTGGACATATATTTGGCTAATGCTTTTTTCAGTATACCTTTTTATGTCATTTGGTTTTGTGTTTTGTTTTTTCCGTATCATGGATGGACACTATGTCGAGGAGAGAACATGCATTCAGCATCTTAATGGAACTTTGGCCCCCTTATCCTCTTCACAAAAATGCACACAGACTAAAAAGAGACTTGAACTTTGTTAACATCACAGCTTGGCCGGTTCTTGATGGGATTGTGTGGGATGCAGTTAAATTTCAAATTCATGGCCCCACTGAAGTGGTTAATGTCCCAAATGTACTGAGAGTGAACATGGGGGATGTGGTGAAACAAAACATACGTTCTGATGATTGGAATGTTCAGGCCGTAGAATCATTATTCTCTGATTTAAAATATTATGCTGCCTTTGATGCTGAAGATCTATATTTAGAATCTGCTAATTATGGTGCTTTATTTTGCTTTTCAACATTTTGGTAATCATTTTCTGCATAAAACAAGTTCCAGAAGGGGTACTGTAAATTACACACAGTGCGAACATTGCCCTGCACCATTACAAGGCAGCTCCAGTACATTTTTGAAGAAGTACACTTACTTTACCGACTTTAATCAATCGAGTCCTGAGTCCTTTTATTTTAAGATGACACAGAAGCCCATGTCCAAAGTTAGACTTACCGATACTAAATTATTGCATTCGAAGTCCTTTCTAGATAGATTGGCTGTAGAAGGCTATGATCTATGGAAGGAAACCATTGACCTTAAATCGGTTTGGGGTTCTAAAAGTTGGCAGGTACAAGGCACTGAGGCTTTGCACCGTGAATGTCTCATCCCGAATCACATGTTGTTTTTGAATTCTACTATTTCTCAGACAACGTGCTTTGGATTGGCTACTTCAAAAAAGTTAAATACCCCTGCTATCCCTGATTTGGAAGAATATTCTGGTTGGGATAATTACACAAAGTTTTCCATTAGATAGTTGCAAACATTGCTAAATAATGCATTCTTTAATGTGTCGAGTTTTGATCCAAAGGGTTGGCTGCTGTGGCACAGAAGCTATGACTCTTGCCAGCGTCGCTTTCTGGGTTTAACTGAAGGTTTTACACAAGTCAGGCCTGATCCACGTTTTGATCCTGACCACACTGTTACAACATATTCAGTTGGCAAATTATGTCAAAATTGGTTACAACATTCTACATTAGCTGCTGTTAAATTACATCTATCTAAGCTAACTGATGAGGTGGATATTAATGATTTTATAAAGGGCCCGGCAAACGGTAGATCTAAACTTTGGATCTATGCTGCGTACAATGAAATTTGGAAGCTTTCGCAAATTGAGGCTGCTAAGTGCCTCAGAGCTATTGATCAAGCAAATTTGGAAAAGGTGCTTGCAGTTGTCGATAACAGTATTAACATGCTTTCTTCCCGCATATACACGTTGAATAACATTGTTTCTTCAGTGGTTGATATAGTAAATGATGAGGTGTCTGTTTAATACCATGGCCAAAATCAATTGCGTTTTGTAATGCAGTTTGCGTGGACTCTGCAGACTCTTAAGTCTGGCCGTGTGCCCTGGAATTACATGAACATTTCCTCCCTCTTTTCCCCGTTTAATTTGACTGACAAACAGCGCATGCTTTCAATGCGAGATGCATCATTTTCCGTGTTACACATTGAGAGGTTGGAATCTTTACCGTTCTCTGTTGCTGAGGCCACTGATGCAACATGGCTTATCCATGGATTATTTACATTACCATTCGCTTTGTACAAATTCACTAGTTGTATGCGACATGTTGCAATAGGACGTTATGAAGCATTAGGTGGTGCCTTCCTCCATGAAGCATGGTCTCTTCCTTTCACATATAGGTGCCTGAAAGACGGCAAAGAAGTTTATCTTAATGGGGAGGAATGCACTGAGTCCCCTGACCATTCATTAATATGCAGGCACATCCAATTACATGGTTCCTGCAACCAGGAACAACCTAATCTGGCCTGTGTATTAAAAGGGACTCCTGTTCCCGCAATTGTTCCCACGTTTACACTTTTGGCAAATGGTAGTTATTTGCTATTGAATAACGAGGAGTGTTGTGGTTTAATTGTTGGTATCGCTTATGTGGTAACTGTATCTGAACGTGTTGTGTGCTGCAAAAACGTTATGTATCCCCCCACGCTTGGGACTTCAGATGTTTCCATCTGGCCGCGCATCCCAACCTTGAAGGCAGAGTTCAATGGTATGACTCGAATAAGAGCCCTTTTGTCTCAGAAAGAGGTGGCCTTGAGTTCGGCCCGAGAAACATTCGTCCTTCACATAGCTAACACACGCACAGAAGTGCAGGCGCTTTTAAATACTGATTTACCGTTACATTTCAGCGAGCTGGTTCATCAAATCATTAATGCCTCCTCCACTTCCGGCCTTGCTCACTTTTTTAAATTTGTTAGCAGCGGTCTCGTGACTTCATTTGAAAAAATATTTGGGGTCATCCCTGCTTTCTTTCATTCTATTTTTTCGAGTTTGTTTGGAGGCTTCCCTGTCTTGCTGGCTTTAGCTGCAGGCGTATTGGTGATATTTTGTTTTATTACAAATGGATGCCCATCCTGCATTAGGAGCAGAAGAGCCCCTCCTGTCACTGTTGCGCAACCGGATGCTTGATTACTATGGCACCCTGCCGCTTGCGACCTTAAGCACGGCGTTTGGATTATCGGTTCGATTTTCCTATTTCACATGTGTCCAGCCTGTCTTTCATTGCCTGAGCTGCGATTGCCACTGGGCCCTTGATTTGTGTCTCTGCTTGACGGTGTCTCCTGACGTCGACTTTAATCATCTGATGAGCCCCGTAGTTGCTCACGAGTTGGTTTGTTCTGGCGAAAGGATTATGGCCTTGGGAGCGATGCATGGACTAATGGGTCGTTGGGATGTAATCGCAGCAGCGCATGAGTTCTTGGCAAGGAGCTTTTTTGAGAACCCACCGAGTTGTCCTCTGATGTTAATAGAGGATCCAGTGACGGAGCAGCACGTATGTTCCTTCCCACTACTTAATTGGATGGCTGAACTGTTTTCGGATTATGACAGTGATTTCATGTTGGAGGCTGTGGCTGCATATTTTGCATATTCAGTTCTATAGTGAGATGCCATGGAGTTTATTTTACTTATTTCGGCACGTGCATTTTTATATTTTTGGACAGTGCCTTTTGTCATGTGTGAATTTTTTTTTATACGTCCCAGACCTAGTGACTTATATTTTCAAAGGTTGGAACAATTACGCTTGGCCACTATAGGCATTCATATATACGTTAGGAGAATAGATTAACTCATTATTATTGAACTCTGTTTTCAGGTTAAACCCCTTCCAGGTTCTGCCTTTACATGATTTTTGACAGTGCTCTGATCATTGGGGGTGGGGGGGTGTCATATAGCTACTTCTTTTCTACATACTGTGTTAAGTTAGCATGGGTTTATTAAATGCTTGCACGCCGTTTTCATTCTTGCTTCACTTTTGCACACGACACATAATTGTTGTTTTAGCTTTCAACCCAGAAGAGCTTTGTGATTTACTAGAGAAATAATATGTTATTGCTCTGATATCAGTTTTGTTCTGCACTCTGTCTGCACAGTGAGTGCTGAAGGCTACACAGATAACTTAACCCAGTGTTGTTGTAAGGTCTGATCTTCGCACCCTTATAGACATAACACACATGCTGCTGCCAAAATCTGGCTCTAGGCGAGTTTTATATTGTGGTGCTGAACGCACAAAAACACACTTGATGTGCTTCGCATGCAGAGAGCTGGTGGAAGGTGATGTGATCCTCCTGCCACTGAGATTTTTTTGAGGTATGGGCCCGCCATGCTAAAACCCAAATGAGACCTTCATAGATATAAAATACTATGCTAAATAGGGAGGGTGTGAATTAGACTTTGTTAATTTCTATTCATTTCAGCATATTAGTATGTTTTCACCATTCGCCTTTTATGGACTGATAACTATGCTGATAACTTTGTTGCTTATAATATGTTTGCTAGTATTATATAAGATACTGCGTTTGAGGACTTTGCATTAGTAAATAAATATTTCAAACATGCACGTGTCCTCTTTTACTCCACGTTCTGGTTTGTAATGATTATATAACGAAAGAGTGTTCATGTGTTCCAAGATTCCTGAGGTACTCTAAGTTCATGTTCTGGTCTGTCTCAGCATTGGGAGTTTGTTATGACCAATGAGAAACTGTAGCTAGCTCGGTAAGGGGATTTTGGGTACTGAGGTGAGTTTTGGGCCATCCTAATTCACCGAGGTTCCAGGTCTCTATGCACAGTTCTGTAGGAGAACGGAATTCCCGCTACACTGCGTGTTGGGTGCATATGTGGAGCTGTGTGGTGGGTGTCTCGGTGGAGCTGTGTGGTGGGTGCATCTGTGGAGCTGTGTGGAGGGTGCCTCGGTGGAGCTGTGTGGTGATAGAGCCTAGAGTCAGAATGTATCAAATGTTTGCTGCTGAATGGGAGAGAGGCTGGGTGATTTGTGTTTAAAGTCGTTTGCACGTCTTATTTTCTTTGTTTAGGCTGTATGTTTGAAAGGCATGTTGTGAATATAATTTGTGACCGAAATGTAGATAGAGGTGTGGCGAAATGGTATGAGCTGAGTGTGTTTCCGAAGTTACACAAAGCCTGTGGTGAGTGTGTTTATGTGAAATGAATTGGAGAGTGAGGCGCGCATGCTGGAGAGTGTTTGCGTTTAGTATGCAGCTGAATGTTAGATTTGTGTGTGTTAATCGTGTTTTAAGAGTAAGGTGAGGCTGTGCTGTGTGTTGGGTGCATCTGTGGAGCTGTGTGGTGGGTGCATCTGTGGAGCTGTGTGTTGGGTGCATCTGTGGAGCTGTGTGGTGGGAGTCTCGGTGGAGCTGTGTGGTGGGTGCATCTGTGTAGCTGTGTGGTGGGTGCCTCGGTGGAGCAGCGTGGTGATAGAGCCTAGAGTCATAATGTATCAAATGTATGCTGCTGAATGGGAGAGAGGCTGGGTGATTTGTATTTAAGGTCGTTTGCACGTCTTATTTTCTTTGTTTAGGCTGTATGTTTGAAAGGGATGTTGTGAATATAATTTGTGACCAAAATGTAGATAGAGGTGTGGCGAAATGGTTTGAGCTGAGTGTGCGTCCGAAGTTACCCAAAGCCTGTGGTGAGTGTGTTTATGTGAAATGAATTGGAGAGCGAGGCGCGCATGCTGGAGAGTGTTTGCGGTTAGTATGCAGCTGAATGTTAGACTTGTGTGTGTTAATCGTGTTTTAAGTGTAAGGTGAGGCTGTGCTATGTGTTGGGTGCATCTGTGGAGCTGTGTGTTGGGTGCATCTGTGGAGCTGTTGTCATATAGCTACTTCTTTTCTACATATTGTGTTAAGTTAGCATGGGTTTATTAAATGCTTGCACGCCGTTTTCATTCTTGCTTCACTTTTGCACATGACACATAATTGTTGTTTTAGCTTTCAACCCAGAAGAGCTTCGTGATTTACTAGAGAAATAATATGTTATTGCTCTGATATCAGTTTTGTTCTGCACTCTGTCTGCACAGTGAGTGCTGAAGGCTACACGGATAACTTAACCCAGTGTTGTTGTAAGGTCTGATCTTCGCACCCTTATAGACATAACACACATGCAGCTGCCAAAATCTGGCTCTAGGCGAGTTTTATATTGTGGTGCTGAACACACAAAAACACACTTGATGTGCTTCGCATGCAGAGAGCTGGTGGAAGGTGATGTGATCCTCCTGCCACTGAGATTTTGAGGTATGGGCCCGCCCTGCTAAAACCCAAATGAGACCTTCATAGATATAAAATACTATGCTAAATAGGGAGGGTGTGAATTAGACTTTGTTAATTTCTATTCATTTCAGCATATTAGTATGCTGTCCCCATTCGCCTTTTATGGACTGATAACTATGCTGATAACTTTGTTGCTTATAATATGTTTGCTAGTATTATACAAGATACTGCGTTTGAGAACCTTGCATTAGTAAATAAATATTTTAAACATGCACGTGTCCTCTTTTACTCCACGTTCTGGTTTGTAATGATTATATAACGAAAGAGTGTTCATGTGTTCCACGATTCCTGAGGTACTCTAAGTTCATCTTCTGGTCTGTCTAAGCATTGGGAGTTTGTTATGACCAATGAGACACTGTAGCTATCTCGGTAAGGAGATTTTGGGTACTGAGGTGAGTTTTAGGCCATCCTAATTCACCGAGGTTCCAGGTCTCTATGCACAGTTCTGTAGGAGAACGGAATTCCCGCTACATGGCGCCCATACGTTGTTGGCCTTATATCATGACACTCGAGTAGTATATCATTCAATCCTTAACCCCTTCACTGACGTTTCCGGTAAACGGTGGTGTCGGAAAAACCTACCTATTTTAAAGTGGAGCATGATAATTGTGTTTATTGAGCTGCAGTTATGGTGCCAATGAATGCGTTTATAGTGTAATGTGCTATGTGTAGGCTGTGTGTTGCAAAGCCATTTTTAGAGTCTAGGTTGTTAGCTATTTTTTGTTGTTTGCGATGTGGCGAAGTGGTATGATTTGATTGTGCTCTTGAAGGAATTTAAATTTTGTGTGCTGTGTGTTTATGTAAAAAGAATTGTATAGTGAGGCGCGCGTGCTGGAGAGGGGTGGCGGTTAGTATGCAGTTGAATGGGAGAGTGTGTGATTTGTGTTTTAAGTGTAAGGTGAGGCTGTAGGCACTGTGGATCCGGCTAATCGTGTTTTTATCTACATAGAAGCTTGCAATGAATGCGTTATGCGTGTAAAGTACAATGTTCAGGCTGTGTGTCGCAAAGGCAGTTTGTGACTAAGTTGTGAAGGCAATGTTTATTGAGGTGTGCCGAAGTGTTATGAGATGCTTGTGCTTTAGAAGGAATTTAAAGTCTGTGGGCTGTGTATTTTAGCGAAATGAATTGGAGAGTGAGGCACGCGTGCTGGAGAGGGGTATTTAGTATTTTGCTGAATGGAAGAGTGTGTGTGTGGGCACTGTGGAGCCGGCTAATCCTGTTTACTGGGCTGCAGTGAAGCTGTGAATTAATGCTTTCTGTGTGTAATATTGAATGTGTAGCCTGTATGTCTACTAGTTTTTTGCGACTAGTAGTTGTGACCAAAATGTTCCTTGAGGTGTGGCAAGGTGGTATGAGATTATATTGAGTTCGAAGCTACCCCAAGTGTGTATGGTTGTGCTTTTGAAGGAATTTAAAGTCTGTGGGCTGTGTGTTTTTGCGAAATGAATTGGAGAGTGAGGCGCGCGTGCTGGAGAGGGGTGGCTGTTAGTATTTTGCTGAATGGAAGAGTGTGTGTGATTGTGTAGTAAGTGTAAGCTGAAGGTGTGGGCACTGTGGAGCGGGCTAATCCTGTTTACTGGGTTGCAGTGAAGCTGCGAATGAATGCGTTCTGCGTGTAATATTGAATGTATAGCCTGGATGTTTGCAAGTCATTTTGCAACTAGAAGTTGTGACCGAAATGTTCCTCGAGGTGTGGCGAAATGATATGAGATTAGATTGCGTTAGAATCTACTCAAAGTGTGTGGTGAGTGTGTTTATGTAAAACAAATTGGAGAGTGAGGGCCGCATGCTGGAGAGGGATGTCGGTTACTATGCATAGGAATGTGAGATTGTGTGTGTGTTTTTTGTTGTAAGTGTAAGCTGAAGCTGTGGGCACTGTGGAGCAGACTGATCGTGTAAACTAAGCTGCAGTTGTGCTTGCAATGAATACGACGTGCGTGTAATGTAGTATGTGGTGTTAGATGTGTGTGCGTTAAAAGGTAATACCAGGAGACGTACGAGAGGCTGTGTGTGTCAAAGTCAGCTAGAGCCTCGAGTTTGTGAAACAAATGTTTAATGAGGTGTGGCGAAGTGGTATGAACGGAGTGTGTGTTGGAAGGGATGATCCGATGCGAAATTAGAAACTGTTTAGTAGAGTCAGAATGTGTAATGAGCAGCAGTTAAGGGTGCTATGTGAGTTGTGTTTACCTGTGTGTGTGTGATGACGTACCAGCAACTGAGGCTGTGGAGCATTTGGAAATTGTGCGTGAAATAGCATGCAAAATTTTTTGTGATATGCTTGTAACCGCTGTAATCTGTGTGTGACTTAGCATAAAGCAGTGGATGAGTAAGTAGACGTCGTGTATCAAGAGACAAATGTGTTTCAGATCCCTCAAACGACACATGTTGATTAATTGTAAGTTGAACAGTAGGATGTACTTACATGATATATTCTTGTGAGACATTTCTTTTTCCCCTTTCAAGCCAATGTCGAATGTCTACGATTTACCTACAAGATATACCGATGAAAAAAAACCCCCATTACATATCGTGTGTTTCAAACAAAGATATTCCCACCTTCAGAAATGACGTTGTGCTTTGCAATGTATTAGGAGAGAACAGTTCGTATTTCAAAAAAACATTCACACAGTAATTCGAAAAAGGTGCAATGTCGATATAGATAACATTATATCATTATTTTTTTAACTATGATGTACCTCTGGGTATAGAAATGGAACATGCATGCACTTACTTTTTAAGATTGTATGGCGGAGTCTTTCTGGGGCTCTTTGTTGGTAGAAGCAAAGACAGCGTCGTTCTGTAAGCCACTGTTGTCTTCCCGCACAAAAAACAGAGTATGACTTAAAGTGATCCGTCCCCCTGCTTAAATAGGGTGAAACGTAGAAAAAAAGCCTGCAAGGTGTTTTTTATTGAACAAAGGACAAAGGATCAAAGGTGATTCTCCTTCCCTTGCCCCAAGGAGATGTCCCCAAAGATAATGTGTGTGACTTGCAAGTGTGAATGTTTAAATGTCTATGCAGATGGAGAAATCCCAACCTTGTTTTTATTATCTATTTTTTTCTTTAAATGTGTCGTCAAAGTTACCCTCCGAAATGGTATCCTAAAGTTAAAAAAATTACTAATGTTGCACGTTATTTTAGAACTGTTTTTAGATTCCACCCAAAAGTCGTGACCTTTTAATTATAAAAAAAAACGAACAGTGCTGCGGATGTGGCCCTTAATGTGTGTGTGCCTACTTTTAAAGCATGCAATGGGTGTTGTTGCTGTGTGTGTACGTGTTGGAAGCATGCATTAACGGCTGATTATGTGTGTCTTGTTGAAGTATGTACTAACAGCTGTTGGTTAAATGTGCAGAAACAGCATGTGTTATGTCTGTTAGTTGTAAGCTTGATGTCATGATGTGTGTATGTGTTGTTTTAAGCATGTGTATGCCTAATACTGCTGTGTGTGTACGTGTTGGAAGCATGCATTAACGTCTGTTTGTGTGTGCCTTGTTGAAGCATGTACAAACATCAGCTGTTGTGTGTGCCTAATGGGTAAATGTGCACAAACAGCATGTGTTATGTCAGTCTGTTGTGAAAGTGTGCCTACCTGGCTGTTGCTGTATGTTCCTGCTGCAAAATAATGCACTGTGGCCTGATGGTCTTTGGATGGTGGAAGTATTCCCTTAACGCCATAATTGTGTGTATGCCTAATGTAAAATACATCCTTCCTTTGTATTTTAAAAATTGTTTACATAAGTAATTGTATACACTGTCTGTTGGTACTGTGTGTGTACGTCTTGGAAGCATGCATTGACGGGTGTTGGTGTGTGTGCCTGGTGTAACAATGTACTAAATGCCTGTTTTTGTGTCTTTGCATATTGTTAAAGCATGCAGTGGCTATTGCTGTTTTGTGTGCCTGGTGGAAGCATGTCATGATGGCTCTTTTTGGGAAGCATGTGTATGCGTAATGCTTGATAAAAAGCCATTGCTTTTAGATGTATGTATTTTTTATTGGATGAATGGGTGTATGTGTGGATGGATGTATCAGTGGATTGATGTTATGATGTGTGTTGTTGTGAAGCATGTCTATGCCTAATGCTGCTGTGTGTGTACGTGCTGGAAGCATGCATTAACAGCTGTTTGTGTGTGTCTTGTTGAAGTATGTACTAACAGCTGGTGTTGTGTGTGCCTGGTGGGTAAATGTGCACAAACAGCATGTGTTATGTCTGTCTTTGTCAGATTGATGTCATGATGTGTGTTATTTCGAAGCATGTATTTGCCTAATGCTGCTCTGTGTGTACGTGTCGGAAGCATGCATTAACGGCTGATTATGTGTGTCTTGTTGAAGTATGTACTAACAGCTGTTGTTGTGTGTGCCTGGTGGGTAAATGTGCAGAAACAGCATGTGTTATGTCTGTTAGTTGTAAGATTGATGTCCTGATGTGTGTTGTTTTGAAGCATGTGTATGCCTAATGCTGCTGTGTGTGTACGTGTTGGAAGCGTGCATTAACGTCTGTTTGTGAGTGCCTTGTTGAAGCATGTACTAACATCAGCTGTTGTGTGTGCCTAATGGGTAAAAGTGCACAAACAGCATGTGTTATGTCAGTCTGTTGTGAAAGTGTGCACACCTGGCTGTTGCTGTATGTCCCTGCTGCAAAAAAAAAGGCACTGTGGACTGATGATATTTGGATGGTGGAAGTATTCCCTTACCGCCATAATTGTGTGTATGCGTAATGTAAAAGACACCCTTCCTTTGTATTTCACAAATTCTTTACATAAGTAATTGTATGCACTGTCTGTTGGTGCTGTGTGTGTGTACGTGTTGGAAGCATGCATTGACGGGTGTTTGTGTGTGTGCCTGGTGTAACAATGTCTTAAATGCCTGTTTGTGTGTCTGTGCCTGTTGTAGAAGCATGTGGTGGCTGTTTTTTTTTGTGCCTGTTGGAAGCATGTCATGATGGCTGTTTTTGGGAAGCATGTGTATGCGTAATGCTTGATGAAAAGCCATTGTTTTTAGATGTATGTATTGTTTATTGGTTGAATGGGTGTATGTGTGGATGGATGTATGAATGGATTGATGTTCTGCTGTGTTTTGTTGTGAAGCATGTGTATGCCTAATGCTGCTTTGTGTGTATGTGTTGGAAGCATGCCTGAACGGCTGTTTGTGTGTGTCTTGTTGAAGTATGTAGTAACAGTTGGTGTTGTGTGTGCCTGGTGGGTAAATGTGCACAAACTGCATGTGTTATGTCGGTCTTTGTAAGATTGATGTCATGATGTGTGTTATTTCGAAGCATGTGTATGCCTAATGCTGCTGTGTGTGTCCGTGTTGGAAGCATGCACTAACGTTTGTTTGTTTAGGTGTGCCTTGTTGAAGCATGTTACGACTGTTTGTGTGTGTCTTTTATGAAGTATGTAGTAACTGCTGGCGTTGTGTGTGCCTGGTGGGTAAATGTGCAGAAACAGCATGTTATGTCTGTCTTTATAAGATTGATGTCATGATGTGTGTTATTTCGAAGCATTTGTATGCCTAATGCTGCTGTGTGTGTCCGTGTTGGAAGCATGCAGGAACGTTTGTTTGTTTAGGTGTGCCTTGTTGAAGCATGTACTATCTGCGGCTGTTGTTGTTACCAAATGGGTAAATGTTCATAAACAGCATGTGTTATGCCAGTCTGTTGTAAAAGTGTGCACACATGGCTGTTGCTGTATGTTCCAGTTGCAAAATAATGCACTGTGGACTGATGATCTTTGTTGTTGGAAGTATTCCCTTCACGCAACAATTGTGTGTATGCAGTGCAATGTATTGCGAGCGCTTGGAGAGAGGTCGTCTAAGTAGCCAGCTGAATGGTAGATAACATGTGCCCTTTATGTATGAAAAATAAACGTATGTACCCTAACAAAACGTAAGTAGTAACTTTTAAGGTTCAACTCTGTGTGCAAAATGTGAACTATTGCAAGCAATATTTTTTGTATATCTTTGTAAAAATAGCAAAACATTTCCAGTGCATGTTATTTAGTGGCAGTGGGATGTGTGTTGTAGGCCGCCTTTTAGCTTTTTTTCCCTCGGGCTAACAAGCGCTTTGCATCCTGCTGTTCAAATTAGCATATCCCAAATGCAGCTTCACAACTGATTAGAATCTTGACGACGGTGCTTAAAGCACTCTAGCATCCTGTTGTTTCGTTTTCCAAAGCCTTAAAGTCTGTTGCCTGTGTGTTTATGTAAATGGAATTGAAAAGTGGGGCGAGCGGTACAGACGGATTGGTGGGGGGTGGGGAGCGGGTGGAGGGTTTAGTCAACTGGATGGGAGAGAGGCTCTGTGTTTGTTTTGTTCGTAAAAATAAAGCTCCCTTATGACCTAAAACACATACTGTAACATTTTGCATGCAGTTCTTGTTTCAAAACATCAAAAATGTTATACAAACGTTATTTGAATGACGCCGACATAGTAATTATCTTTTATGTGCAAGCCTGTAGATAAAATCCCAAAAATTCCATAGCACGCTGGAGAGGGAGGGGGGAAAGAGTAGGCATGCTGAATGGAAGTGAGTCTGTGGGTTTCATTTTATTTGTAGACAAGTATGTTTTTAAGTAAAGCTAGCGATCCCTCCTGTGACTCGAAGTTGCTACCTATTTTTTGCTTGTGGTGTGGCGAAGTGGTATGATGCAAGCATAGAGACTAGAGTCAGAATGTATGAAATGTATGGTGCTGAATGGGAGAGAGGCTGGGTGATTTGTGTTTGAAGTCTTTGCACGTGTTATTTTGTTTTGTTTAGGCTGTATGTGTGCAAGTCATTTTGTGAATATAATTTCTGTCCGAAATGAAGATAGAGGTGTGGTGAAATGGTATGAGCTGAGTGTGCGTCCGAAGTTACCCAAAGCAGTAGGGTGGTTGCTTTATGGCCTTGTGACGTTGCCTGTCATCACTTCTAGCACTGACTGACTCCAAAGCCCTCTAATGGAGATCTTATTGCTATGAAGATCTCTGGATCCAGTCATATGACTGGGGATTGTTCTACAGGTGAGGAATCTGCAGCATGATGTGGTGGGTGCATTGGTGGAGCTGTGTGGTGGGTGCATTGGTGGAGCTGTGTGGTGGGTGCATCGGTGTAGCTGTGTGGTGGGTGCATCTGTGTAGCTGTGTGGTGGGTGCATCGGTGAAGCTGTGTGGTGGGTGCATCGGTAGAGCTTAGTGGGTGCATTGGTGGAGCTGTGTGGTGGGTTCATTGGTGGAGCTTAGTTGGAGCATCGGTGGAGCTGTGTGGTGGGTGCATGGGTGGATCTGGGTGGTGGGTGCATCAGGCCCCAGGGCGGTTATGCGCTATACAAATGCAATTTTTCATTTCATTTCATTTCAGTGGAGCTGTGTGGTGGGTGCATGGGTGGAGCTGGGTGGTGGGTGCATCTGTAGAGCTGTGTGGTGGGTGCATCTGTGGAGTTGTGGGGTGGGTGCATCGGTGGAGCTGGGTGGTGGGTGCATCTGTGGAGCTGTGTGGTGGGTGCATCGGTGTAGCTGTGTGGTGGGGAATCTGTGAAGCTGTGTGGTGGGTGCATCGGTGGAGCTGTGTGGTGGGTGCATCGGTGGAGCTGTGTGGTGGATGCATAAGTGGAGCTGTGTAGGTGTCCTTGGCTCAGGCCATGAAAAGTGTTGGCCTTCTGCTTCTTAATGGCCTTGAGATGCATGTTGAGGCATAAGGAGCAGGTTTTCAAAACTTAATTAGAGTACAAGCACCACAGACAGATTGCATGGAGTTCCGTAATAGATATCTTTCCCTCAAAGTCCTGACAAGGTGTAAACTCAGACTTCTTGGGAGCAGACTAGGTGCTTTTTTTTAAGTTGGTGAGTAAATCACTCAGAGTAAAGCTACGGATATGCCCCGAAGGTGTGGAAAAAGGGAACAAATATTAAGGCAGTAGGGTGGTCACTTTATAGCTTTGTGACGTTACCTGCCATCACTTCTGGCACTGACTGACTCCAAAGCCCTCTAATGGAGACCTTATTGCTATTAAGATCTCTGGATCCAGTCATATGACTAGGGATTGTTCTAAAGGTGAGGAATGTGCAGCATGGTGTGGTGGGTTCATTGGTGGAGCTGTGTGGTGGGTGCATCGGTGGAGCTGTGTGTTGGGTGCATCTGTGGAGCTGTGTAGTGGATGCATCTGTGGAGTTGTGTGGTGGGTGCTTTGGTGGAGCTGGGTGGTGGGTGTAATAGCCGGGACTATAGCGTGTAATAGCTCCGACAGCTCATCTGGCCTAAGAGAACCGGTAGTCCTTCAATAGTGAAGAACGAGAGAGGCGGTAATTCACTACTAGGACATGCCACACTCTAGGCCTGTCCTACCTTATGCTTACAATGCACCCTGCCCATAGGCCTACCATAGGGGTGACTGATATGAAGGTGAGGGAAGGTTCTGGGACTGGCAAGTGTGGGCACTTGCACAGTCAGCATGACAGTGCGGGACTGTACGCTGGGTCAACAATGGCGGACCCGAGATATATCTTACGAGGCCTCTTCTGTGGGTGGCGTAACCAGCGCTGCAGGCCCACTAGCGGCATTTGTATCTACAAGCCCCGGCACGCCTCGTGGGGACTGATAGTAAACCAAATAATCTGATTGTGGAAATCAATTGTACATACACTTTACATTGGGAGCACTTGCACTGCGGCACGGATTGGCTGTGGCGTAGTGCCCTGAGCATCGAACACCAGCACAAACATCTGAGGCACATCAGCAAAAAGTGGAAGGGAGATTCACGCCAAGGTGCCAGGTCTAACACGCTCGAGCCTGCCCCTCAGTACATTCACAAAGTACATGGGCCATGTGGCAGTCTATTTTGCTGCCCCGAACAGCCATGCATTATTACCTCAACGACTGGTTCCCCGAAGAACCTACCTCAAAACATGAGGAAACCATTATGAAGTCCCCATCTCACAGAAAGAACATTCTTTTACCATCAAGTGAAGCATTCTTCCTGGGACCTGAATATTGACAGTGGAAAGAGAAATGTTTCCGTCCATGGCCAGACAAGAAAAGCTGATGTCCTACATAACGCAATTCTACCCCCAAGACAAGGTAACTGTTCAGAAATGTAAGATACTACTAGGTAAAGAGTCCTCTTGCATCTTGCTTGTCCATCTTGTCTAATCCGGCTGAGATTAGTTCAGTTAAGGGGCAGCCACGGAGCAATGACCACCTAAGTGATGTAGAATAGGTTAAGGGGCAGCCACGGAGCACATGTATGGTCTCTTGGAACATAAATGGGATGGGTACCCAAGTAAAACAGGAAGCTTTGAATGATCTCGCAAAAAAGTGTGAAATTATTTGTATACAAGAGACCTGGCTCTGTGGTGAACCCCCGGCTGTGGAAGAGTTTAAACAAATCTACCGTCCAGCAGAAAAATCTACTTCGGGCCACCCAGCCGGTGGCTTGCTGACTTTGATCTCAATTTGTTTATTACGTACGGCCCTTCAGATACCCGTGACATTCAAGTGGCTCTTGGCTTGTAGAATTCTAACATCATTTATTGATAAAAAATATGAAAATATGCTGATTCTAAATGTGTATATGCAGTGGACCTCACGGAAGGAATATGGAGTCGAATTGTCTTATTTTAAGAAGGATATGGATACACTATGTGATAAGTATGGAAATGATTTGATGTTGTTATTGGGAGATTTTAATCATAAGCTAAACCCAAAATTACAAGATCAGTGGTATACAGAAATTCTAGAGGCATGTGAAGTAAAAAAAGCCGTATTTCTGGAAAATAAAATACCACCTAATGCGGCCAACTTGGGCAATTTTTGGCAACAAAAAGTTTATTTTGTCTAAATGGAAGGACAACTCAGGACTGCCCTGCGAAGAAAATTTTTAAATATGGGTCTCAAAATTGCCCGATAGATTATATTTTTATGTTGGCTTGGAATTTTGAGTTGGTAAAAGATTTTAGGATTGACCCCGCGGATTGCAGCGATCACAAAATGTTAAAATTAGAGCTTGTAAGTTCCCAACATATAGTATGCGATAGAGTTATGCCCCAAGAGATGGATTATCCTAAGCGGATAACCACTCGGTTAACAGAAAAATATATCGAGAGGCTAACTAGTCTGCAACATAAGGTGCAACTAGGTCACTTGTGCGGCCAAAATTTATGTTGGTACGTTGAGAAAATAACTCAAGTAGTGAAAAGCATAAGTGTATAATTAAGGTATGGTGAAAGCACCAATAAGAACAATGGAAGGGCACATGCAAAGCAAGGACCTTGGTTTAACCAGGACTGCTTACTAAAGAAAAGAGAAGTTAGGAGAGAAGAACGTAGCCTACGGAAAAAATTTGAGAAATCGAGGGCGGAAAACCTAGTAAAAATAAAAAGAGATTATATCGCCCTAATTCACAATGCTAAAAGGTCCTATAAAGAAATGTGTTGGAGCAAGCTATTAGAAGCAATCGAAACAAAGAACACACGGCAGTTCTGGAAGCTAATCCAGTCAGCAACGGGACTTTCGGTTGCTCCTATGCCTTGCGTAGTGGAAGAAGAGGCGTGGGCAGAATACATACAGCAATTATACGCCCCTGGGAAGGGGACTGGAAATGAGGTACCAGGGGATTGGAAAGGCCTAGTAGAGGACCTAAAACAAGAATGCTCAATAATAAATGTCCATAAGAGAATATGGACACTGAATCTAACTAGAGCTGCAGGCCCAGATAATTTACCAGCCCTGATACTAAACTCAAACCTGACCTGGTGGACGGAATTCTCTACGAAAATGTTTGCCTTAATTTTAGATCAAGGGATCGTGCCTCCAAACTGGAAGGGAGCCATAATAAGACCACTACATAAGAAAGGGGATGTATATGCCCCGAAGAATTATAGGCTAATAAACCTATTGGATATAGGTGAAAAAATCTTCTCTAAAATAATCCTTGGCAAGCTAAACGTTTGGGTGGAACATAGGTCTATCGTCCCCGTCGAACAAGGTGGCTTCAAAGAAGGCCACTCGACAATAGATCATTGTTTTGCACTGTGGTGATTGGCTAGGAAATCTATGGAACAAAATGGCAAATTATTTTGCTGTTTCATCGATTTCCGGGTGGCGTTCGATAAAGTGCACCGAAATAGCCTCTGGGAAGTATTAGAAAATTATGGAATGCCACAGGGTATATTAAACATCTTAAAAGACTTACATAGTGGCAATTGGGCCCAGGTCATTAAAGACACAAAGGGCTCACTAACACATAAAATCCCAGTAAGGAACGGTTTGAGACAAGGGTGCGTTCTGGCACCCTTGCTTTTTTCAATCTTCTTGGCAGATCTCTCTGCTGCCTTAGAAGTTGAAAGAAGTGCGAGTCCACGTATAAATTGCAATAAAGTGTCATGCCTTTTATATGCCGATGACCTTGTGATCTTGGATCAAACCGAAATGGGCCTCCAAAGTAAATTAAATGTTTTTAAAGAATATTGTGATAAAAAGTTTTTAACTGTAAATATGGAAAAAACTAAGATCCTATGCTTTGGAAAGAGGGTAAATAATTGTAATTGTTTTTTAGGACAGGATAAATTAGACGTAGTAGATGAATATAAGTATTTAGGCCTCTGGTTTAATAGCAAATTAAAGTAGAATACCCAAGTGGAGGCACAAACGGCTAAGGCTTATTCCTCGGTCTGTGGTCTGAAAAAATGTAATAAAGATTATGGTGACATGTCACACAGACCGCTTCTTAAGGCATTTGAAGTGATGATCCCCCCACAAGTGCTTTATGGTGTAGAGGTGCTTTACCTGAGTGGTAAAAGAGGGTGGGACCGGGAAGAAGGTAAAATTTTGAAAATGTTGTTGGCCTTACCAAATAGCTCCATGATTCAAGCTATCAGAATGAAGGTGGGATTAACATCATGGGATGTAAAGACTCAAACGTCCTTAATAAGATTTTGGAACCGACAGGAGTCTGGCGGTGAAGAAAAGGTTTCAATTTGGTGTAGAGAGGAAATTCAAGCGAGCGGCTTGCGCTGGGCGCGAGATGTGAAGAAAACTCTCCAGACGGTAGCCGCGCGCTTGAAATTGAGCCTCTCTCCACCATTGTGGAATATAGTCTGCACTAAAAAAAATGCTTAGAGACAAAGGGCTTGAATACTCCAGATCACAAGACATGGACTATCTGCGTTTAAAAAAATCGGTGAATTGGGTAAAGAATGAATGGGAAAAGGAGGTCCGGTTCCCATATTTGGATTTACTGCCCAATAGATGGTTAAGACATGAAATCTTGAAGGTTCGGGTGGGCCTAAATCCATGGAAGATTGAAAGAAAAATAAGAATGGCCCTGATCCACCCAGACGGAACCTGTAAATGTGGCCTAGGAGTAAGAAATGATATTTTACATATACTGTTTGATTGTACATGGATTTTAGCAATTCGGAAAGCCTTTTTACGTCCAATTTTTTTAAAATATGAGGTGACCTCCCGTGCAGATGCCATTGACCTCCTTACAGAAATGACTTTTTGGGATATTACAATTACGTTGGGGAAATTTCTGAAAGCAACAAGTGAATATATAACGGAGGTAACAAAGGAGGGCGGGAGAGATTAAAAAGTACAGTGTTTCCCAATTTTATGTTATGGTTTTACAAGTGTTGTAAATGTGTAAAATGAATTGTGGTTTTAAATATCTTTTATCACTATGTGTAATCCATTGCTCTATGTATGGTTTATAGATTATTGTCTAAATAAACTTTGTTATCAACTTCAACTTCAGTTCGGGAAGAGTTGGAATGCGCCATGGCAACAAATCACTGAACATAGAGATCATTTGGTCCAAGTCATCTTAACTGTTAGCACAGTGCTCCAATGGTGGCTATACAAAGCAAACTGCTTCAAGAGACAACAGCTTCATGTATTGTAACCTTAGTGTTTCCTAACAAACACCACCATGACAGGTTTGGGGGAGGAGTGGCACATCTTCAAGTGAAATACATAGGCGGTGTAGAGATGTCTCTATAGGCAACATTTTTCTTCTTCAAGTCAAGTACTCTCAGGTCCGTGTCTATATGGGCAGAATGTCTACGTTGTTTTACAATGGCAACAAGAGGACACAACAACACAACTGTCCCAGGAGGCTCATCACATCTGGCACTGAAATCTAAAATAACATTTCTGTTAGGATAGCCACGACTGGGTAGACATCTTAAGCAGGAAACAGTTGAACTGCCACTGAGTGGGACTGCGAAGGAAGACAATTTTGTTTCATCTTCCATTGATGCCACAAGATCTTTTTACAATACCAACATCATCCTGTGAAGAATAGGCATTTACCACTGTAAGCTGTCCTGGGATGCTGGGGAAAACATTTTTCACAAGCTTGTGCAAAATGTCTGCATACATTTTCTTCCCAACCCTTTAATTCCTGTAAATATTAGGGTAGACCATGTAATATTATATTGGTGTAGCCAGTGTGGACAGGGCAGTACTAATACACTGACCTACTGAAGATGTTGATCCAGCAACTGATCATATTAAAGCCACACGTTAGAATGCTGTCATTGGGAATATTTGTCATAACAACCTGGCTCTGTTTGGCTTACCTGCCTGGATTTACATTCAATTGACTGCAGGCACTTTCTATGAGCAGTCATAGCAAACTGGACCACAAGCATACCCGCCAGGAAGTGGAAGAGATTATCTATGCAGGAGTGTGCTGAGGACCCGGGCCCGCTTTTAATGGCCCCACAAGAGATTACACTACTTCGTCTCATTTCCACTGCGAGGCACGCCATCATTATAAGTATGTTAGTTAAGGGTGCATATTATTAACAAAGTTGGACAAGGCAATGTTTATGGAATACACTAATAACAGAAATCACTGGGTGGCCCCCACAACCCCCAAAGATGTAATGTTGCATGATGTGCTAAAGGCAATGTCATTTTCAGGAGATAAAGTTACATACAAGTTTCTGCCAATTCTGTTGCACTTCGCAGGTCAGGTCTCATGTATTCATCCATATAAGTCCACCCAGATGCAGTTTCGAAATACATCAGGTTATCCTATCAACCAACTCTTTATTTTATGCAGAGTGGCAGAAGAATTCACATCTGTCGCAGGTCTCACACCGGCTTGGGAACCGAACACCCTTCTGCCCGCCCTCAAGAAAAGTCCACTAGAGAGGATTCACAGGACTTCAGTCCAGTATTTATCCTGGAACCCTGTTTTCTTGTTTATGATCACCCTCTGCCAGGTGGGTGGAGTAACTTCAGGTTTTCTCTTTTGGAGAACCGTATCTATGCTTATTTAAAGACAGGGTTCGATCTGAATGAACCAGAGATTTAATCCAACTTCCTTTCATTTGGTAAGGTATTTTATCCTTTCAGGTATATTGGAAAAATACAGCTCAGATGATCTTGTGATGTCTATTTTATCTAGGAGCCTCCTACATAAGATACAATGCACATAATACTAACACGAGGGATGGGTAAACACGCAAACATAAAGTTCTACAAGGTGATGTTGTCTTCTTACTACTCAGACATAATACAATGCGAGCAAAATGGGAAGAGAATTTTAATAGGGGGCTGACAGATGTGAAATGGGTGAAGGTATTCATTTATGTCAAACAAAGTATCTTTGAACTCCTGTTTTAAATTCACACAATTAAGCTACTTCCATTAATCCTTTCTGTTGACTGACAAAATAAGTAAAATGTACCCAGGTACACAGAGTGATTGTCAGCGATGCAACGCACCTTGTGCAAGATTTTACCAAATGGTCTGATCGCGTGGAGACATACAACAGCATTGGACCAATATTTTAGCGAGTATCATTGAAATAACAGGCAATTAGAGTTATCTCCAATACTATGTTTACTGGGATTAATTTCACATCCCAAGAGTGGGAAATCCACAAGCAAATTCATAGATCATAGCACTTGTTCTGGCTAGACGTAGGAGGCATGGCATGGAAAGCAAGGGTTGTACCATCAGCAGAAGCCTAGCTAAAAGATTAACCTTAAAGATATGTCACATTAAAAAAAGGGTTAAGACACAGGATTGGGACATGATTCTGTTGGCACTAACAGCAAATTCAGACGAGATCCCCCTTGAAATCATTCACAGGTACATAATTGATGGGCTGATGACACAAGGAAAGACCTTTAGAAAGAAAATAGACATAACCCAAGACGCTGACAGATACCCTGGATTAACTCCCTTTATATGATAAATGCAGTAAAAGAATGATGTTGTTGTGGAACAAGACCCGCCATAACAATGAAAGAGATTATGGTTGTTGCAATGAATACATACTAAATTTAGCACTGGAAAGAAGACAAACTGTTTTCGTTTGAAAATGGATTGAGAATGCTAATAAAATGGATTGAGAATGCTAATAATTAACCTTTCACATAGATTGTTAAGGATAAATTGATACATGTGGTGTCAAAAGAATGTCAGAAAGGATTGTAGAGAAAGATGAAAGTGAACTTGAATGTTATGAAAAGAATAGAAAATTCCTATAAAAGAATAATTTTAAAACGACCCTTTTGCGGTGCAATGTTTAGACACACTTGCAGACCAATAAAGTAAAAATCTTAAACAAGTTCCAGCTCGATCTTTGGAGTCGGAACAACCAGAACAAAGCAAACAATTTCATTCAGTAATGACAAAGGTTTTGAGGGTGCATGATTTGGTTCCCCCTAACAATGCTGTTTTTTGTTGCCACTTCTTGCCTAAGGCCGGCATGAGCACGATTAAGCACTCCGAAGCAGTGGCCAGCGGGGCAAGGCGACCTGGAGCTGCCTGTCTCTGATCCAGAGCAGTGCGCGGTGCATGGGCTGGGGGCACTGGGCGACCGCAAAGTTCACAGGGCACGGCACTGGTGGCACTTAGCCTAGCACTTGGTAGTGGGGGCAATGAGTGTGCCACGGTGTAGAGTGGATGTGGCTTACTAGGGTATTGGGCGTGGCACTGCATTAGAGGTCCCTATCGAGGGTCGTGCCCAGATTCGGTGCAGAAGTGGCCCGGGGGGAACGGTGTGGCTTCCAATTTCATGAGATTTTTTCCAGTACCCCCCCCCCCCCCCCCTCCCGCCCTCCTCCCTCCACCCCCCCCCCCTCCCCCCCCAGTTTCTCTTGCCTGTCGAGCATCGCCATTGGCCCCCTCGCCAGCTCTCTCCACCCCGTCAGCATTGCCAGCATCCACAGATCCATCACTTACTTATGCACCAGCGGCTGCCGCACCAGCAACATCTGCCATCCAACTTTTGCCCCCTACTTGGCGAGCACAGCGTTGCCACCTGGCCCCCACTGGCAGTCGACATTGGTCGGTCTGCTGTGATAACTCTCAAAGTAGACTCGATCCTACGTTTGATCACATCTGAGACCTACACCCTTAAGTTTTTTTTTCATTGTCTAATTTTGATTTTCACATTCATACCAGCACTACGAGATCGCCGCAAACCAGCGGGGCAACGAACGGTGCCGGCATAAAAATACTGGGACACAGGGAAGGCAAAGCCGCTCGGCAACCACGAGGCTCGTTCACCAGAGTCACCAGAGGGGACAGGCAGGGTGGTAAACACGCTAATAGCAATCAATCGCATCAACCACACGGACAAAGAAAACCAAGGATAACAGACTTTTTTAATCCCGCTTCAGGAATGTATAATTATACCTCTTTTGCAGCTAATGAATCTTCCAGGTCAAAACAACAAGATTCTGCACCCCCAGGCTCCTACATGGACTGGGGCAGGAACACGAGCACATCCAGCAAGTCCCGAGTAGTCCCCAAATTCCACCGAAGCCACTGATCGAACCCATTGGCACACCCTCAAGGTAACTGCCGGGCAGATGTCTCCACAGCCGTTATCACCCGAGACAGGGTGCGAGAAGTGGGGCCAACAAGATCTTGTAGAGCAACTCACCAGCCCCTACAATTCTGCAACAGAACCAATCAGGGGTAAGCATCCCAAGACCCAGCTCGTTGTACAGGCCGCGTTACACGTCACAGAGCAAGCACCAAACCATCATAGATTACCAGGGGGGTTCAAGCACCCCGAACATTCCTGGCGACCATCTGGACAAACCCTGCCAATTAGACGGGTTTCAGTGGCCGTTCCGGACAAGCCCACATTTCAGACTCAACAGATTAAACCACGCACTGCTGGAAGAGGCTCCTTAAGGTTGCGCAGTGTGTGTGTGGAGGGTGTGTGTGTGTGGGGGGGGGGGGGGGGGGGTGCTCTTAAGTCAGTATGACCAGTCCAACGAACATCCCAGCGATCAACATAGCAGATCCCACATCGCAGGACCGAAACAAGATTATAATACCTTGCGTTCACCAATCAAACTGCCCCTTGGAACTCCAATTGCCCCAACCGTAATAAGCATGTGTAGCAGGTCCACCAATGAGGGAGCATCAAAGAGAAACCGTAACCAGCCCTCAACATTACCACGACCTAGGAAGGCACAAGCCAACACATCCAACATGCCACACATTAACACTAAGATGGAGAGGCTCTCCTCCACCACCACAAACTCCCCTTCACTTACGATCAACTGATCCTCTCTGCTTAACAGCATGGAGGTGATATTGTCAGCACCAACCTTCCATGCAGATGAACTTGAAATACAAGTGGACATCTTAAACGTTCTCGCAATTCATGATCAGGGTATTGGATGCAATGATTAAGAGAGCACAAGACTCTCTTAATCAAAGAGGAGTTGGCCTAACGGCTAGGGTGGTTGACCTTGAATCTGGGGAACTGGGTTCGAGTCTCGGCAATGACACTAAACATCCTGTGATTCTGGACAAATCACGTAATCTCCCCGTGCCTAACCAAAATGAATGTCGTAGCTTGTGCTATGTAAAGCGCTCTGATACCCGATTCGGATCAAGTTTGCTCTATGTAAAACTGCAAAGAAAAAAAAAAGACCCCAACGCAACCTACCACTCCCGCCAAAGTGCATCGGCGCTGAACCTACTCTCAACTGTTCCGATAATCCCATCAGAATTACTGGACAAAGAAATCCCGCTGATTCGCTCATATCCCCCAGTCACCGGTTATGAATTTTGAGGAATGCCAACAACTTGAGCGCCCAATTACAGGTTTTCCGATCTTTCTTCTTACAGAACATGAGGCCAAGGCAGGCAATTAGCCAGATTACGAAAATAGTCCACTTACAGGCTCATCAGCCTCCCTTCCTAAAGAACAGGAGCTAAAGAAAAGCAATGAATTCAGAGAATGAACCAAAACTGGCAAAGGGGTCACAACGCAATTAGTGCCTCGACACCTCAGCTGATAAACAGTCATCTCCTAGAAAGAGCAAGATCCAGATCTTTCCCAAACCGCCCCTCGAAGATCCCCCTCAAAGATGGAGCTGTCATGTGTCCCAGCTGGGCCTAGTAGGACCAGTTACTATTTTTACATGTACACAGCTTTTTCCTAAAGTTGACTTCACTTTGCCACATCGACTTTTGACACACTTTTGCATGTTTCTTGGCAGAACATACATTTACACCCTACACAAGTAGGTTACAGGTTTCATAGTAGGAGTACACTAGGGGCCGGATGTAGGTCGGTCGGTAACGGCCGAAAATCGGTATTTTCGGCCGTTACCGACCGAGATTCACAAAATGGTATGTAGGGCAACATATTTTACAGATTCGGTAAATTTACCGATCGGTAAATTTACCGAATCTGTAAAATACCGAATCGGTATTTTTACAGATTCGGTAACAATGAGATGTAGGTGGGACTCTTCTGAGTCCCACAAGCCTTACAGAATCGGTATTTTACCATGAAATCCAACTTCATGGTAAAATACCGATTCCGGTGTGCATGCACATGTGTGCATGCACACCTGTGCCATATGACAGGCAGATCTGCCCTTAGGGCAGGTATGACTGCCACATGGCCCCCAAATCTTTTTTGGGGGTGCTAGAGGGTGTCAAAGTGTCACCCCCTGCACCCTTGTCAAAATCGGTATTTACCGATTCGGTAAATACCGACCGGTAATGCCCCATTCATTCCTATGGGCTTCAAAGCTCATAGGAATGAATGGGGCATTACCGGTCGGTATTTACCGAATCGGTAAATACAGATATTTACCGATTCGGTAAAAGGAACATCTGGATGTCCCTACATATCCACCCCTTAGATTTACCGATTTTAAATTACCGAATCGGTAGAATTCGGTAATTAAAAATCGGTAAAACTATTTTACCTACATCTGGGCCTAGATTGTTATACTGTTACATATGCTTGCATATATACATTTTCAGCAAGATGGTGGAACTATTCGTCCTGTTCACTGTCCTGAAACTTATTATAACTTTCGTCTGTCTTGGTTTAGTGATCATTGCAGCACATATTTTCTATACAAGAATCACTTTGGCTCAATAAACGTTGAAAACGATCCTTTGTGTATTCTTTGTATATTTCTCTGAGCAAAAGAGAGCGCAAGTGTGAGTGAAAGGTTCTAGGTCTGTCACCACAGTTCCTGAGGGAAAAGGGTTGTCATGTTCAGGGGTTGCCACAACTGTTCACTCTAGGCTAGGGGGGCTTACTGTGGCACTGTGGGCTAGCTCGTCTAAGGGACAACCTATCCTGTGGGGGTGCACAGTATCAGTCTGGCACCATCCTAAGTGCCGTCACCAACATTAGTTCGTTTCTTATTTTGTATGCATCAACTGAGTAGTTCAATCATGCCTTCTCAGACATCCCTACACAACTTTTTACCTGAGATGTTCGTGGTGGTAGGGAATATCCTCTTCAGCTGAGTAGGTATACTTTATGTATTGGCTGTTGGTGATTTCAAGCTTGAAAGGATCAGGGGCCAGATGTACGACCGTTTTTTGCGGTCGCAAAGAGTTTCAGGCCCATTTGGGACCGCAAAAAATGTGTGGCCCATGTACCAACCCTATTTTGCGAGTCGCTAACCAATTAGCGACTCGCAAAATAGGGTTAGCGACCCTTAGGAAGGGGGGTTCCAAGCCCTTCCTAATAGCTACCCCAAAACCAACGATCGCAAAACACTTGCTGATTGCCACCCTTCTCAGAAGAGTGGTAAGGCACTCACAAACGGGAAGGGGTCCCCAGGCGAACCCTTCCCCTTTGGGAATGCATGCACAATTATTTTTAACGGACAGACAATGGTCCCAGGGACCACTGCCTGCCCCTAAAAAACGAACTTCAAGGTTTCATTTTTCTTTTTTAAATGCATCCCTTTTTCCTTTAAGGTAAACGGGCTGCATTTGAAAAAAATAAACTGCTTTATTTAAAAGCAGTCCCAGACATGGTGGTCTGCAGACCCCAGCAGGCCAACATCCCTGGGAGTGCTAGCCATTCCAAATGGGGTCGTAAGTTGCAACTGCCTAATGAATATTCATGAGGCATGCAATTTGCAACCCCATTGGGAATCGCAAACAGTGTCTCAGACACTGTTGTACATAGCATTTTGCGACTTGCAAATTGTGAGTCGCAAAATGCTATGGTCGTACATCTGGCCCTAAATTCCCACTGTGTTAGCCAAACTCTATACTTCCTTTTCCTACATATAACATGGCACAAAACATCTCTGAGAACTGTAGATATGCAGTCACTCAACAACTACTACAGAATGGCCTCACATTAGATGGTGGGGACGTTTCCTTTGTGGTAGAGGCACAAGAAGCATATAGAACAGAGATAATTTCCTCCTGAGTTACATTCCATGTTGCAGATGATGCAACACGGGTGTTTCATGAATACACTGAAGGTGAAATACCAGACGAATACACTCTATATGAGGCAACTGAAGTTCCTCTCACTTACCTAGGATATATTATTTGGTTTAAATGAGATACTTAGAAAAGCATGAAAAAACAGGAGTAACATCCGTGAAGTGCAATAACTCTCAAAATCAAGCGCAAGACAGCCATCTCAAACACAAGAATAGTTCCTCTCAAGGCCAGGACACAAACTTAAGTCCCCCACTATACAAGATATTTCGCCCTGTGGAAGGCCACAGTATGTTGATTGGGCCGTTTGAGGCTCCATCGGGCAATTCAATGCCCATTCCACAAGATCCAGCAAAGCTCAAACCCCGAGAGTTCCCACAGGTGATTTCAGCAGATAAAGCAACCTCATCAACACCCCACAGAGGTACAGAAGCTGCAATTGTATCACTACCACTAGCCAGAGCACCAAACGTGTGAGACTTTTCCAACTGTGATGCCTGGCACCCTTTTCGCCAAAATGTTTATGGACACTGCAAGCTACTCGCCACAATGGAAAACAACAACCTCAGCTTGGAGGCCTCTGAGATTCATCGTCCATTCCAACAAAATGTCCATCGGGACACAAACCCAGCCGCATAAGTCTTCCCTCGACAGGCAAAGTTGAATATGCTGACAAATGGTGGAAATTATGGACCAGCTACAAGGGGCTGGCGGCATGTCACAGGATACGGCGAGGTTGGAACTGATACCCTACTACAAATCCAGAGGGCATCATGACATTCTAAACAGGAGTGCAATACTAAAGCGGACTAGAGCATTGCAAGGCCGTTATCATATACGATCGAATTCCAAAGAAGCAGCTGAATTTAAGCCAACCCATTGATATCTGGTAAGTAAATCATTATCATCTCCTGGTTGGACGCAGGCATTGTATCCCAGGTCTGGCAACAGAGGGAGCAATTTTCATCATGTAGCATCGACATGAGGAAATTTGGACCGGTTTGCTATCCAAGCCCTATGCTCCTGCCACTGCCAGCTCAGCCTGGGATACTCAGTGTAAATCATGGTTTGTTAAGGGGAGAGCCTACAAAGATCAAGAATCCTCCGCTCAGGCTGTCTTGAAGTATAATTAACAGCAAGACCTGGAGGTCTTTTGTCAAAATAAAGCACACATTTACCTGGTGGGCAAATGACTGAGATTTAGAATTGATTACATTTTACAAGTACCTCGCTGTCTACATGGATTCTCAATTAACATTTAAAGACAACCCGCCACCAAAAGAGCAATGGCAAACAAACTTCTGTTTGCATTCAAAACAATACACACACTGACACGTAACACTTCGACCCACCACCTACTTCAGATCATCAGTGCCTAAGTTCAAGTTCAAGTTCTAGAATTTGTATAGCGCACTATTTACCCAGAGGGTCTCAAGGCGCTTTAGGGCGGGAGGTGATTTACTTATCGAATATCCAGGTTTTTAGTTGTTTTCTGAAGGAGAGGTGGTTCTGAGTGAGGCGGAGGTGGGTGGGAAGAGAATTCCAGGTCTTTGCCGCTAAGTAGGAGAAGGATCTTCCACCCATGGTGGATCTGTGGATGCGCGGAATTGCGGCAAGGCGTTGATTGGACGATCGTAGTTGGCGGGAGGGGGTGTAGAAGGATAGACGCGTGTTGAGGCATTCGGGTCCTAGGTCGTAGAGGGCTTTGTGTGCGTGGGGGAGAAGATAGAACGTTATTCTCTTGTTGACAGGGAGCCAGTGGAGGTCTTTCAGGTGGTTGGAAATGTGAGCTTGCCGAGGGATGTCTAAAATGAGTCTGGCTGAGGCGTTTTGTATGCGTTGGAGTTTTTTCAGAAGTTTGGCTGTGGTTCCGGCGTAAAGGGTGTTGCCGTAATCCAGACGGCTTGTGACCAGTGCGTGGGTGACTGTCTTTCTTGTTTCGGTGGGGATCCGACGGAAGATTTTTTTGAGCATTTGTAAGATGTTGAAGCAGGATGATGATACGGCGTTGACTTGTCTGGTCATCGAGAGGGAGGAGTCAAGGATGAAGCCAAGGTTACGTGCGTGGTCCGTAGGTGTGGGTGCGGTTTCAAGGGCCGGTGGCCACCAGGAGTCGTCCCAGGCAGAGGGGGATGATCCTAAGATGAGGACTTCTGTTTTGTCCGAGTTTAGTTTTAGACGACTGTTCTTCATCCACTCGGCTACTTCTTTCATTCCTTCGTGTAAGTTGGTTTTGGCGGTGTTTGGGTCTTTGGTGAGGGAGAGGATCAGCTGGGTGTCGTCCGCGTAGGAGATGATGTTGAGGTTATGCTGGCGCGCGATGGATGCGAGGGGGCTCATGTATACGTTGAAGAGGGTGGGGCTGAGAGAGGATCCTTGTGGTACGACGCAGATGACTTCGGTGGCTTCTGATTTGAAAGGGGGGAGGCGGACTCTCTGGGTTCTTCCGGAGAGGAACGATATGATCCAGTCCAATGCCTTTCCTTGTACTCCGATGTTGCTGAGGCATTGTATGAGGGTGCTATGACAGACTGTGTCGAAGGCTGCGGAGAGGTCTAGTAAGATGAGAGCAACTGTTTCTCGGTTGTCCAATAGTGTTCGGATATCATCTGTTGCTGCGATGAGGGCAGTTTCGGTGCTGTGTTTGGCTCGGAATCCTGATTGAGATGTGTCGAGGGATTTGTTGTGTTCGAGGAAGGTGGCGAGCTGACTGTTGACGGCTTTTTCGATGACTTTGGCGGGGAATGGGAGGAGCGAGATGGGGCGGTAGTTCTTAAGTTCATTTGGGTCAGCCGTGGGTTTCTTCAGAAGGGCGCTGAGTTCGGCGTGTTTCCAGATTTCCGGGAAGGTGGCGGAGTAGAGGGAGCAGTTGATGACATCTCGGAGATGGGGTGCGATGATGGAATCTGCTTTGTTGAAGATGTGGTGGGGACAAGGGTCGGTTGGCGATCTTGAGAGGATGGAGTTCATCAGGCGGATGGTGTCTTCAGTGGTGATTGGGTTCCAGGCGCAAAGGTTATTGGAGGGTGTTGTTTGTTCGGAGGTGGGTGGAGTGGGCTGGTCTTCAGATTGGTTTTGAAAGCTGTTGTGTATTTCGACGATTTTGTTGTGGAAAAATGAAGATAAAGAGTCGCAGAGATCTTGGGAGGGGGTGATGTTGTTATTGCCTGCGGAGGGGTTAGTGAATTCTTTGACGATGTTGAATAGTTCCTTGCTGTTTTGGGCATTGTTGTCAAGTCGATCCTTGAATGCTGATTTCTTAGTGGATCGGATGAGTTGGTGGTGCTTGCGGGTGGCGTTCTTGAAGGAGGCCAGGTTGTCAGAGGTGGGTTTTTTTCTCCAGGTTTTCTTGAGGGTACGACAGAGCTTCTTGGATTTCTTAAGGGCATCGTTGAACCAGGGGGCTTTTTTGCTACCTTGCTTGATTTGATGATTTTTCCAGGGTGCCAGTTCATTGGCGCTGTGGGTGATCCATTGAGTGAGGTCGGTGGCAGCTTGGTTTGGGTCCGATGAATTGGTAGGGGGGTTTTGTTGAAGCGACGAGAAAAGCTGGTCGGAGGTGATTTTGTTCCAGTTTCTTCGGGGAATTGGTTGTGGGGTGTTGTGGGTCTTGGTCTTTTTGTAGGTGAAGTGGACGCAGCTGTGGTCAGTCCAATGGAGGGCTGTGGTGTGAACGAAGGAGATGTGTTTGCTGGAGGTGAAGATAGCGTCAAGCGTGTGTCTGGCAGAGTGGGTGGGGGTGTTAACGAGTTGTTTGAGTCCGAGATTGGCCAGGTTGTCCAGGAGGGTGGTGGTGTTGTTGTCGATTTTCTTGTCCAGGTGGAAGTTGAGGTCTCCTAGTAGAATGTAGTCCTCGGAGGTGAGGGCGTGTGGGCTGATGAAGTCAGCGATGTCTTCACTGAATTGTGAGCGGGGTCCTGGGGGTCTGTAGATGAGGGTGCCTCTGAGTGTGGTTTTGGGGTCGGTGTGTATTTGGAAGTGAAGGTGCTCGGCGGTAGCGAGGTTATCGTCTGGACTGGTCGTGATGCGAATGGTGTTCTTATGGACGATGGCGATACCTCCTCCTGTTTGGTTGATGCGATCATTTCGGATGATTTTGTAGGTCTCCGGGATGGCTATGGAGATGTCGGGGGCTGATGAGGCGTTCATCCATGTTTCTGTGAGGAAGCCGACGTCCGGTGAAGTAGTGTCGAGTAGGTTCCAGAGTTCGATGGAGTGTCTGTGGACTGAGCGGGTGTTGATCAGGATGCACTTTAGGTGGTTATTGTTCGTGTTTTGTTTGGGGTTAGTGGTTGTGATCTGGTTCCTGATGCAGTCGAACTTGCAGGAGTGGCAGGTGAAGGATCCATGGGTGTTTCCTGGGGCGGCTTGGAAGCAGTTTGGGAGTCGGCCGGGGTTAAGTGCTGAGAGGGTAGCAGCATCGTATGTTAGGCGGGTGGGGTGGGTCTTGCGGGGGCCAGGGGGTCTGGCGCTGGGCGCGGTCCAGGCGCGGACGGGCGTAGACGGGCTTACCTTTGGTGCGCCTTCTGCGCGCATAGGGCGCCACCGCTGCGCGTGAACGCTGCACGCAAGATCATCTGTCATATGTGGATAGTGGAAGGGGAGGGGCGAGGGGGGTCAGCTGGGAGGCGGGAGCGGGGTGGAGCTCAGGGCAGGGAGGCACAGCCACAACAACCAAAATGGCAGCAAGCAATATTGATTCAGGATTGGGGCACAATCGTAAATAGCGCTATGCAGACGGTAATGGCGCCGGCACAATCAGGCACGAGTCTGCAGGCAGCACAGCACAAATACTTATTATTGTGAAATCGCACCTTGGCAGTCAAGTGCTATGATCAATTTTAAAACAGTGATAATTTAATGATAAACAGGCGGGGCAGTCTAGCGCTACGAGCTAAGTGCAATAATTAATTAATCTGGCTAAAGCGAGCAAGGCGAGTTGAGCACTTAGCAGTCTGGCGGTGGGCGTTGCAATACCAGGCGATGCAGGGAGCAGCAGGGAGCAGCGTGTGGAGCGACCTCTTCTGCTGGGAGCAGGACGTTCACAGCGCTAACACAGTAGAGTGAGGTAAACAGTATCCGTGGGAGGGGGGGTCAGCTGGGAGGCGGGAGCGGGGTGGAGCGCAGGGAGGCACAGCCGCAACAACCAAAATGGCAGCAAGCAATATTGATTCAGGATTGGGGCACAATCGTAAATAGCGCTATGCAGACGGTAATGGCGCCGGCACAATCAGGCACGAGTCTGCAGGCAGCACAGCACAAATACTTATGATTGTGAAAGCGCACCTTGGCAGTCAAGCGCTACGATCAATTTTAAAACAGTGATAATTTAATGGTAAACAGGCGATTGATCACCTACGACTTTGAACTACTGTAGAGGAAAGACGCGGCCACATTACATATACTTCAGTCAAACCTTTTCAAAAAGTTGTGTGGGTTATCACAGCATGCCTCATGCCTCGCAAGCCCAAGTCAGTCTAGGGTTTGGGCTTCTCACCAGGGCCCAGTAGGGAACGGGCCGTAGTAAATTTATGCTGGAGGCTGAAACCCGCTCAACCCGACACAGTGGTCCATCTGTGTTGGCAGGAAATTGGAAAACAACTCCATAGTGAGGCTTCATCAGTTCTACAACATTCGAGTAAAGCTTTTAAAGTATCGGATGACTGGAATACACCCATAGAATATGCTGCCTTCAAGCGGGTCTCTAACAGAGCTGCCAAGCACCTATCACGATTTCTAGATAATGCAGAAATTACACTTAAACATCATCATATGGCACCTGGGGCTCATAGCCATACCTAACTGCAAATTTTCCCCCAGCTATGAAACATGCCCTACTGCACATTTGTATTGGTGTTTTTCCATCAAAGGACTTGGTACCCCCTGGAAGCAGTCCTGGTCCAACAATGACTGTCCCTTATCCAGATAAACAGGAAAGCTGGCTGCATCAGCTTTTCAAGTGCCTGACACTTTTAGCTCAAAGGCAAAAAAATTATTTGGCCAGCCTTAAGAGTTCTTCATGCAGCCCGGCAATAATTGCTCTCCCAAACCAGAACTCAGTCCAATTGCCCTGTAAGGCAGTGAGGTGCCTTACTGATGTATCCATACAGCTGGAAAACAATTGATATTTCTCAGCTATGGGGGGGGAGGGGAGGGGGGATATGACCTCTTACTGGGAGCTGCCTGGCCCCAGGGGGCCCAGTTATTATCCACTAAATATGCACAATCACATTATGATTCGGTTGGTTTGTTTACTTGTCACTACTTTGTGCTTAGAGGGACTTTACTGGTTGGTTTTAAGGTCTTTGGGGCAGATCTACAAGCCCGGTACGGTATATTTGGGCTGCTGTTGCGTCACTTTTGTGACGCATCGGCGGCGCAAAGCCAGCTCCATGCTGCGGGGTATTTACAACGTGACGCAGCTGGGAGATGCGTCACGTTGTAAGACCCTGCACCACATGTGGGCGTTCCGGCATGGGGGGACGTTCCGGGGCAGGAATGCCTCTGAAAAGTGGCTGAGTGAAATATACAAGATTTCACTCAGTCACTTTTACGGCATTGCTGCGTCAAAACCCTGCGCCTGCTTGAAGCAGGCATAAGGATTGACACAGCATGTTAGGCATAGGGGCACCCCGAGCCTTGCTGGAGCTGCGCTTGCAACGCAAATACAGCAATGCGCCGCCATTCCGCAGGGGGATGCGACACACATCTGCCCATCTGTGCGCCATGGTGCACCGCATTGTAAATGCGGTGCATCAGTGGTGGCAAACGGGTGGTTTGCTGTATCGCAACTGTTCTGGCGCATCCCTGCTGATTAGCAGAGATGTGCCAGTAGTTGTAAATCTGCCCCTTTGTCTTTATACACATGTACCTTGTGAAGATTTTATTTTTGATGATGGGTTCAGGAGGTGCCTATGCGCTCGATACAATCGGGACAAGAAGGGGAATGCTGCCCAGTGGGTTGCTTGAAATGCATTCACCCTTTATGCTTTGGCCCGGATCGCCATGTTCTCCATTACAGAGCCTTTGACTAATGCTGGAAATCGTCTGCACCGATGGAGTCTGCTCATAAGCTCCTCAGGAGCTGACATGCAGCTAGATTCATGAAGCATTTTTGCGGGCGCAAACGGTGCGAATTGCAGAATTCGGCCGTTTGCACCCGCAAAAATGGCATTTGAAATTCATCATTGGGTCATGTACTCGAAATTTGAGAAATCGCAAAAAATTGCGATTTCTCAAATTGCGATCGCATTTAAGGAATCTCAATTTGAGATTCCTTAAATGCTATTCATGACCCAATAAAAAATTGCGAATTCGCTATTTTTTCCCGCTATTTACCGCGAAGTCAGACTTCGTGGTAAATAGCGAAAACTGAGAAAAATGCACTTTTGTGCATTTTTCTCAGTTGTATGTTACACACACACATGTCCTTTGGACATGTGTGTGCGCAACATGAGTCTAATATAAATTTCAGGGGTGCTACAGGGTGTCCTGTGGACACCCCTTGCACCCTTGAAATCGCATCCTTATTTGAGATTAGCAAATTGCTAATCGCAAATAAGAAATAACTCCCCATTCATTCCTATGGGCCTTTAGGCCCATAGGATTGAATGGTGAGTTATTCCTTATTTGCGATTAGCAATTTGCTAATCGCAAATAGGGACTGTGTAGGAATCGCAATTTATTTTGCGATTCCTACATGAATCCCGTTTTGCGAGTCTGTAATAGCGATTCTTTATTATTCGCTATTACAGACTCACAAAACATGCCGATGATGAATCGGGCTGATGGTCTTTTATCGACTGTTCAAATCATGCTTGTACATCATTGACTAAATGAGTTCAAATCGGAGTATTTTAGCTTGTTAGTAAACTGAAAAAGTGGGATGGACATGATTTTAGATTTTTGCTACACCTTGTGCACTAGCATTTTATGTTTCTGATTGGACTGTTATTTCCTGCATCTCACTGCTTGCGGTAGACTAGTTGAAACTGTTTCTATCCATTGGCAAGGCTTTTTATGTGATTCATAATATTTGTAATTATGCACATTTTAATGATTTAAAATAATTAAGCCATAAAGAATACATTTCCACATACTTATCAATCATTTAGGAAGCAACTGTTGTTTTCGTATCACTAAGATGAATGGTGGCAAATAGGTCTCAATGATTACACTCTCGGTTGTATTAAATGTAGCTAGGTTTAGTGTAGTGCTGTGATCAGTCCTTTGCTTTCTATTCTTTCTGGTGTTAGAGTGAAAGAACATTAGAACAAAACAGTACATTTAGTTACATCAAAACTGCACAAAGCTGATGTACAAACAATACAATTGTAACAGATCCTTTAGAGCATCCAGATAAACGGAGAACAGATTATGGGTGCTTTCCCTGTTTCACCCTGTTGGGGCCTGGAAAAGATTGAAGACCAGATCTCCTGCATTACAAGCACCTGCTCCACATCTGGGAAAGTACCAGGTAAATTACAGCAATGCAGGGAAATCCACTCCTTGGTTCCATCCATAGGAAATGTTCATTTAGGTACAGCTACTCCTGGTCTCAATCACTACCTCAGTCACTCCAAGCACACAAGAAAATGAGCCCACAGGTCACGTATAATGAAAATCAGAAACATATCAAATCAGGATTAACATCCAGTAGCCTTAATGAATGTGATACTATTGTGACAGAAAAATTACAGAAGCCTACAATGTGAGCCCATCTAAGGACACTTACGAAAATGTATCTTGCCAGAAAAAGACAAGAAAGCGGGTCAAATCGGCCGGGCACAATGGCACAATTAACCAAAAGAGCCTTTTCCCCCTCTATGGACATCCTTGGCCCCAAAGTACTTCCACTTCCCAACCCCTCTGCCAACTCTCATAAGACAATAACTTTGATGATGATAGATATTTATGAAGCATGACAGCCACCGTGCAGGGTATTCTGGGGTCAGATGATAAACTAACAGGAAAGCATGGCTAATTTACATAGACCTGGCAAAAAGGAAAGTTTTCAATTACTTTCTAAAAATAAAATGGTAATCAGTGAATGAAAAGCAGCAGGGAGTTCTAGTGTTTGGCTGCGAGGTAAGAGAAGGAACAAGAAAGGACGCGTTTGTTGATCCTAGCATAGAGGATGTTCCCATAGTCCAGCTTGCTTTTGACCAGGACACGTGTGATGGTTTTACAGGTGCAGATTAGAAGCCATTTGAAAATCTTTCTCAACATCTTCAGGGTATGAAAGCATGAGGCGGTGATGGCATTGACTTGGCAGGTCATGTTGAGTTTAATGTCAATGTTGATCCCGGGGATCTTTGGCATGGGAGGTGGTGGTGGGTGTCAATTCTAGCTCTGTAGGTCACCAAGTGGAGTGCCATTGTGAAGTGCTCATCCCGAAGATCATGATCTTGGTCTTTTCAGTGTTCTACTTTAGACAGTTGAAATGTATCCAGTAGGCAATTTCAGTCATGCAGGCATTAAACTTGGTTCAAACTTGATGAATTTGTCCATGAGGGAGAGAAAGAGTTTTGTGTCGTCAGCGTAGGAGAGGACGCAGATGTCGTGAGAGCAGATGATGAGGGCTAGAGGGATCATGTATGCGTAGAAGGATCCATCCAGAACTCTGCAGATGAGGTAGTGGGCATCCAAGGTGTACGATGCCAGGCTGACCGATTGGGTCCTTCCAGTCAGGAAGGAGGAGATCCATCGGAGTGTGTCTTGAATGTTAATATCGTGTAGACATTGGATGAGGAAGGGGTGGAAGACTGTGTCAAATACTGTGGAAAGGTCTAGGAGGATGAGGGCTGCCATGTCTCTTTTATCCAGAGTCAGCGGATGTCATCCATGGCGACGACCAGAGCAGTGTCCTGCTGCAGTTGGGTCCGAAACCAGACAGAGTGGTGTTGATGAGTTAGTGGTAATTGAGGAATTCAGTAAGGCACATGTTGATAATTTTCGCTAAGACTTTGGCCGTAGAGAGGTTGGTGAGAGTTGAAGGGACAATGGAAGGGTCAGGTTGTTCTGTAGTTGGTGAGAGTCGAAGGGTCAGCGAAGGGTTATTACAGCAATAGGAGGACAGCGTGTGTTTCCCAGTATCAGGAAAGGTCACAGAACAGGTGGAGGCATTCAGAATGGGTGTGAGCATGGTGCTGATAGGTTGCAGTGCTCTGGAGTAGGCGTTGTGAGGTCAGGGGCCCGATGGTGCCCTTGAGTGGATGACTTCATGGTGGTGGCAGTTTCTTCTGTAGGGGAGCATGGGCAATATGTTTAGCATTGGTTCTTTGGAAAAGATGGGGATACATTTGGCGAGGTCTGTCAGGCCCGGTTGAGGCTTGAAGTGGCCTAAAGATCACTGGTTTTGTATTTCCTTTTACTCCTAATAATAGCACCTCTTTTCACCAATGCGTCATGATTAAAAATAATAGTGGACAGGTAGCAAACAGCAGCAGACATTGATCCTGACGAAGGCACGACACGACACAACTACAGGCTGAAACATTTAGACCCCCTTTTTTTGTCACCAACTCGCAGGTATATATTACCCCTGCTAGTGCTCCTTGTTTTTAGGTTTCGCTTGGGCCGGAGCACTAGCTCCGCACAGGAGAAATCTTATGTTCCTACAATTTGGGCTTAGTCCCGCCTCTGTCTTCCATTGGCTAGCTCCATAAATGGAGGCTAACCATTGGAAGAGAGAGGCGTCCGTCTTTCAGCGAGGCGATTGGTGGGCGTTCCCGGCGATTTTTTCTCATCCCACCCCTTTCCCTACGTCATGTGGCGGTGGGCGGTCGTTTATTTTTTTGTGTGTTGAGGTTTGTTTGGGCATTTCTTTGAAGATGGGGCCCGGTGGAGAGTGATTTCAGCCCCTGCTGCAACACAAACAAGAGCTCCTCCGCTCGCGGGAGCCGCTAAGCACTTTTCTTAAACGGATCCCGCCCCCGCTGTCCGTTCCGTCCCCCACACCCCCGCTGCCCATGTCTCCGGCCGGTGGAAACCTCACGCACGTTCTTTCTGTGCCCAGCTATAGTTGGCTCCATACGGCTTGTGGCAGCTTTAGTTATCCACTGCTGTTCTTCCTGGTCTTTTTGCGGCTCGGAGTGTGCACTGACTCGGCATTTCCGCTGTGCCCGCCGCATTTTCCATGGCTTCAAAGAGGCCGTCGGACGGGGAGCAGAGGTGAGTACTCTCACTCTCCTTCCTACCGGCAGAAACAAGAAGCTCTCTTCTCGGGTGACAAAGGCCGGACTTTCAAAAGCGTCCGTGGAAGGCAGGGCAGAAAGCGATACCTCTGGTGAGGCACGTTCGACCGTGCAATCCGATGCCACCGGCTCCCCGGCTTTTACCGCACACCAAACAAAGTGTATTGTTTATTCGTCAACACAACGGCTACTGGAGGCTGGACCCCGCCTGCCTTCCCATACTCCGCAGCTGAATTACCAAGCCTGATGGTTAAAAACTCGCAAACAGGGCAGGGAGCGAGTCAACATCGGAGGCTGGCCGTAACTCTTTATGCTGAATTACCAAATCATGAATAGGTTTCCTCCTCCTCATAGGCATCTGATATCTTTTTTAAGAGGGGATTTTCTGTGCTTTGTTAAGGGTTGTTTTTTTACATTGGGTAAACTCATATTTCAGCCATCAAAGATGGGCTTAGAAGGCGCATTTAAGGGATATTACCTCCCGCTGTCCGTGTGCCCGTCCCCCCTCCCGCTGTCGTGGGCCCGTCCCCCCTCCCGCTGTCCGTCCCTCCTCCCTCCTACTGTCAGGTGATTCAGTTCACAAGTTTTTCTATGCAAGTCCCAGAGCCCCCTCAGCCCGACACGATTCTTACTGGATCATTTCTACAGCGCTGGCTGATCCGGAGTCAGTCACTCTGTCTCCAGCGCTGCGATCGTTTCCAGTCTCCTCTCTTCCATCTCCCATCTCAGCCCTCCTTACCCCCGCCCCCTTCCACCCTCCTTTTCTCCCATGGAATCTCGTATCTTCATCTTGGCAGGCTGCCCCACCTTCACCTCTGATTCAAGGCGCTCCTCCCCCTTGTTTGTTTTGTTTGCACTTTCAGTGTTGTGCGAGACACGGCTGCTTGCACAGAGCTGGGTGAGGGAGGGGCCTACAGAACAGGGCGAGGAGCTTTGTATGGAGACGTTGGTGTCCTGATGAGCAGGGTGGTAGCAGGGTGGTAGTGCAGGGTGGTAGTGCTGTGCGCCGCTGCCTTTGTACTCCTGTAAACTGCACAGCGTGATTGTTTTTAATGAGATTTCAGAACATTTGCTGTATTGTTTATGTGGAGAAAAGCCTTGTTAAGCTAAAAGTGTGCCAGAGGGAAACATGAAAAGGGCCGCTTGCAGCAGATATTGGCACGGCCTGGGCAGCAGGGAGGAACAGTGTGTTTGTGTAGCTCTGCTATCATATTCCAAAGCGCACCGTGTCCTTATACGCCTGGATCCACTGTGCAGTTCATGATGACACCCGTGGTGTTGCCTCAGGAATTTCAGGCACATAAGGGGATTTGGGAAAGGAAGCTAGCTGTGAGCGCAACGCAACGAGGATGCACTTTACATAAGAGGGGATTTTCTGTGCTTTGTTAAGGGTTGTTTTTTCACATTGGGTAAACTTATATTTCAGCCATCAAAGATGGCCTTAGAAGGCGCATTTAAGGGATATTACCTCCCGCTGTCAGTGTGCCCGTCACCCCTCCCGCTGTCGTGAGCCCGTCCCCCCTCCCGCTGTCCGTGTGCCCGTCCCCCCTCCCACTGTCAGGTGATTCAGTTCACAAGTTTCTCTATGCAAGTCCCAGCGCCCCCTCAGCCCCCGACACGATTCTACTTGGATCATTTCTACAGCGCTGGCTGATCCGGAGTCAGTCACTCTGTCTCCAGCGCTGCGATCGTTTCCAGTCTCCTCTCTTCCACTCCCATCTCAGCCCTCCTTACCCACTCCCCCTTCAACCCTCCTTTTCTCCCATGGAATCTCGTGTCTTCATCTTGGCAGGCTGCTCCACCTTCACCTCGTTTGTTTTGTCTGCACTTTCAGCTTTTAAGTGTTGTGTGAGACACAGCTGCTTGCACAGAGCTGGGTGAGGGATGGGCCTACAGCACAGGGAGAGGAGCTGTGTATGGAGACGTTGGTGTTCAAATGAGCAGGGTGGTAGTGCTGTGTGCAGGAGTAATGCTGCAGGGAGGAATGTGGTGCTGTGTGAAGCAAACTTTTTGTTATCATTTCGGAGGGTTCTGCTGGGTGGAAAACAGTAATGCTGAGGTGAGCACATCCCAGTGCTGTGAGGAGCAGTGATGCTGTTTTGAGGAGAGTGGATAGTGCTGTGTGTAACAGTTATTGTACAGGGAGCACATTGCACCATTGCTGAGCTGGGAGTGCACCGCTCAGTTCTTCCGTAAGTACGGTGTGTAGTGTCCTGTTGAGCCTTCATGCTGTAGTTCCAAAAGTACATGCTGATGTACAGCACTGCAAGTGGATACGGCAATGCCTGACGAGAGCATCCCATATTATCAAGCAGTATGCTTTAAGAAGGGAGCCTTATTGGGCAAACTGAAATCAAGATGATCGTCAAATGAAGCTTGCTTCCCTGCCCCCTCGCTGTGCTGCCTTCCCTGCCCCCTGGCTGTGCTAGCTCTCCTGAGTGTGTGTGTGGCTCTGGGTGGGTGTGTGTGGCTCTGGGTGGGTGTGTGTGGCTCTGGGTGTGTGTGTGTGGCTCTGGGTGTGTGTGTGAGACTGTGGTAAATATTTGATTTACCGTCCTAATTTCTATGCAGGTAAGTACTTAAACAAAAATAACTCAATCGGAAAGAAAGACGCAGAGTCCGTGGTGTTAGAGTTCTTAGGGGTTTTATTCCTTAAAAAGGAATGGGTCAGGTACCGGATATCGGGTTCCTGCCACCACTGGGGTGCAGGAAGGGATAGAGCATACTTTATTGACATTACATTACTTTTATACTTAATATACACAATAGAAGTCAATGCAGAAGGCGTAACAGCTGAGAGAGACAAGATAAAGATACACACGTGTTAGCAATACGTAATCAGAAGGCGTGAACTAAGGCGTGCACAGAGGTGTGTTCTAGAAACGTCACATGTAAGTGTCAGAAGTGGGTGGCTCTATGACAGAATAGTGCAGAGTCAGCAGGAATCGGTAGCTAGGATGCGCGCACAGCTGCATGACGTGTGACTGACGTAAAGTTGGAGGGTGCAGGGGACTTGACATTTACACTAGAGGAAAGAGACAGAAGTCTGGCATGTCAGATCAACTCGTTCCTATATCATATCTGGTATCTGATGTTTGGGAACCATATTATCTAGAAGGAAAAGGTCTCTCGGACAGAGGCTATTCTATACTGACTGTGAGTGCGTGTATAAGCGTCTAGGTGTCTGCATGAGATGCGAGGGGGCATGGGCCTACTATGGTAACAGAGACTATGAATTACTCGGACGGAGACAGTGAGGCCGGGCCCTTTGCTCTGCAGCTGGAAGGATGTTTACTTAAACTAGTAGGCAGGAATGTATTTTTTGAGGAGCGGAACAGATAATTCGAAGGTTGAATACAGTCTTGGCAGGCAACAGGCTGAGCTAAGCGCCGTGAGCCGCGCAGGGAGTAAGGCAGAGGTCACGGGTACAGAGGCCGGCCCAGGCTGAGGCATTTCAGAGTCTGAAGGCAGGAAAAGGCTCGATGGCAGAATTTAGGGCCTACTTCGCCTGGGCTGGAAAACGTGTAAAGTACACCACAAAAAGAAGTTGGCAAGGCATACTTAGAAACGGAATATTCAATCCGTTCAGGGTGGGTCTGAAAGAGGACATTTACGTTTACAAATGTGTTTGCGTCTTCATAGCTGGCACAGGAGGGAAGTTACATGCACTTTAAGTTCGTACATGGAGACGGTGGGGTACACGTTAGGGAACATTTCTTGACCATAAAATTTATATTTCCTCATTCCCTCCTTGTTCCCTACGGACCCTTCATGATATATCGATCCTCATGAACCGATCAGTCTGTTCACGTAACATCATTTGCTCTTCTTTCTTCTTTTCACGTTTGGTATGAAAACTGGAATGCGGAATACATGACGTGGCGCACAGACCGCAAATCGCTGGCCCACATTGTAGACATAGGCAACAACTGAATACTATGAGAAGGGCAATGCCTAGGAAGGATAGGATCTTCCATCCCCAAGCAGTCAATGTTGCCCAGAACCAACCGGACCAAGTCCAGGTGCCTGGATTCTGATGTATCAAACTTGCAATTTTATGAAGACGTGTGATAGCTTTATATACAGTTGGCGCGTTTTCTGGAATGAAAACACAGCAACTTGACCCGATGACCTTACAAGCTCCGCCTCTATCTGCCAAGATGACGTCAATAACAAGACGATTCTGAAGAACAACAACCCGCATGGCGGACTGCTCCTCTGTTAAGTTGCCTAGAGCGGAGGTAGTTTCATTCACTACTGCTTCGGGGGTTCTAGTTAATTTGCGTATCAGTTTACTATTGAAAACAGCACCTAAGTAGGGGAAGAAACCTTTATTAAAGTCTGTATATTGCTCTCATGCCGTTTCAGTATAGTCGACAATCGGGAGATCTCGTCTGAGTCTACTGTTTACTAGATTTGTATTTCTGTGATAATCAGGAGGAGCTAGGAAAACAGGGGGCAGAAGGAAGGCAATGTAACAGGTACCATCCCAATCTGGAGGTAAGCGTATGTATGCGGTATGGCCACAAACAAAGTAGGAATGACGAGTAGCTCTAAATGTAGACCTGCCCTGATCACTGAATTCGACCACAGTGGTACATTTACTATGACCTAAGTGTACGGAACCCTTCTTTCTGAGACATAAATCACCAGTGACTGGTAATACTGACATAGCAGGGAGAATTGGTGCAGCTTCGGATTCGACAGTAAGAATCATGAGGTTAATTGTGTAATTGCCTAATCCATATACTTCATTTTCTAGATCAGTTCCTGTCTTAGTGGGAAGTCCCTTCTTGTCAGGGTAGCAGGCGTTAAGCAAAACTAAGTTCAGGTTTCCCCAAACCCAATTTCCTTCGAAAATAGCAATATCAGAATCTAAAGAATTAATTAATCTGAACCATGCACCACAGGAGCCATTGTGAGTGAACGGGTACGGAAAAAGAGGCAGAACTCCCTTGTATTTCTGGTAGGGAGGGAGTCGGCCACATATCCAACAGTTGGTAGCATTGTTAGTCTGATGGGAGTGATGTAACATACTAATGAATGTATTGTTGCGCAGCGCAAGTCTGTAAGATAACTCATGTAAGGGTAATTCACTAAAAGAGTGTTCGGCAGAGACATTGTAAGCAGATTGTGTATGCTTGAAGATAGGGTAATATACAGGCAGCAATATACTAGCAGCAATAATCAGAAGGCTCAGAAAAAACAAAATCAATAATGTCACTATACAGTGACTACGGAGTGATTTACAATATGCACGTTTCTTGAGTTGTCTCTCTCTCTCTCTATCTCAATCTAGGGGATACATGTCAGAAACTAATTTAACCGATTCACCTAGGGGAGGACTTAAACAATTAAACTGTCTGACTTGCTAGATCGTAATTTAGTTTTGTACTCCTCTTGCGGAGTTTTCTCTCTTTTGGGAACTTTAAAGTCACTAGATTCTGGGCAGTCCTTTGAGGGGGTGGAAGAGTCAGTTTCGGGTAAAAGTTCATTGCATTTTTTTATATGACTCGTATGGATCCACCCCTTGCGGCCTTCAACCTTGATAGCGGTCCTCGTGGTCAGAAAGACGAGCTTCGGCTCCTGCCAGCGGGGCTCCAGCGGACTCCTCCTATCGAAGTTGCGGATCAGCACAGTGTCACCTGGACGGACATCGTGTGGCTTTACATCAGTGTTGTCGGGAAAGGCTGCGGCAACCTGTGAACGACATGATTGGAGTGCAGACATCAAGGAGGCAAGGTAATCTGTCAGCATATTGCAATCAACATCAGTTATTTTCTTAGGCATGGGCGTCCCCCACATATTTGGTGGCCTGCCAAAAACCACCTCATACGGGGATAGCCCTGATCTCGAATGAGGAACCATCCTCATGTAGAATAATGCAACTGGCAGGGCAACTATCCAGTCGACCCCTTTCTCTTTACAAACTTTAGCAAGACGGGTTTTCAGTGTCTGATTATGCCTTTCTACAAGGCCAGCTGCCTCGGGATGTCGGACGCAATGGAATTTCCACTGATATCCTAGCAGGAGTGAAACCTGCTTCATGAGCTCGGACGAGAAGGGCTGTCCGTTATCTGAGTACACGATACAAGGCAAGCCGTACCGTGGGAAGAATTCTCGAACCAGCTGCCTGGCAGTGGTCGGAGCAGTGTAGTCTGGGACTGGATATGCTTCGGTCCAACGGGAAAGTGCACAAACAACTACGAGGACATACTTAAATCCTCGACATCGGTCCATCTGGATATAATCCATCTGGAGGACTTCAAAAGGGTGATCGGGAGGATGAAATCCACCTTGCTCTACAGGGACGCTTTTACCTGGATTGAACTGACAACAGATCATGCAAGTACGCACTTTCTGTTTTGCTGCTGCTCGTAAATGTTTGTTGTACCAGAGATTCTGTAAACTGTCTAACATGGCTTTTTCTCCTAGGTGAGCTGGACTATGTGCGGTATTTATTATGACTTGAACCATAGAATCGGGGAGAAACCATGTAGATTTTCCCTTCGTCATCCATCCCTGATCTGTCTGGATCCCTCCTAGTTCAGTCCATTTCTTGATTTCATCTGGAGTGGCATGTGTCTGAATATCAATTACATCTAGTGTGGGATCCTTAACAGTCATACAATGTGTCGGTACTATAATCTTTGTTACGTCAGTTGTCTGGGTGTGAGTCAATGCTGTATGTTTTGCTGTTTGATCTGCCAGGTCATTACCCTGGGAAACAGAGTCTGTAACTTTAGTATGTGCCTTACACTTCATGATGGATATGCCCGAAGGCAGATGTATTGCTTCTAACAGTGCTTGGATAAGGAGACGTGTTGAATCTTGGCTCCGTGGGAAGTCAAGAAACCTCGTTCTTGTCATAACATTCCGAAGTCGTGTACGACTCCGAAAGCATAACGGGAATCAGTGTATATGTTAACATTTCTGTTCTTGGCTAGTATACAGGCTCGGGTCAGAGCGATGAGCTCTGCTGCTTGAGCGGACAGTGTGTCAATACGACGTGTTTCTTTGACTTCGGTTTCAGTGGTTACTGCGTACGCGGCCACTAACTCTCCTGTACTTGTTCTCATGCATGAACCGTCCACATAAAGTGTCAGGTCTGGGTTGGTCAGTGGAACATCTGCTAAGTCTCGTCGGGGCTTTGTTACTGTATTAATTATCTCTATACAATCATGCGGGGCTGAATTTGTTATAATCGAGGGTAACAATGTGGCAGGATTTAGAATGTTACAGCGTCTGATTTCTATGTGAGGCTGGAATAGTGTCAATTCATAACCTTTCAACCGTGCTATAGTCAAGTGTTGAGTCTGGGTTCGGTTTAGAAGGACCTCTACAGAATGTGGAACTTGTACTGTCAATGGATGTCCTAATACAATTGAGTCGCTCTGTCTGATTGCTAAGGCTGTCGCTGCAACTGACTTTAAGCACGCAGGGAGTGCCTGGGCTACTGAATCCAATGTACTCGAAAAATAAGCGCAAGGCTTATGTGAACCTGCTTGGTCTTGAGTGAGGACAGACAATGCTGTACCATCACGTTCTGTAACAAAAAGTGTAAAAGGTTTGCTGTAACATGGTGTCGCTAGAACTGGTGCTTGACATAAAGCTTTCTTTAACTCCTCAAAAAGCTGTGTATGTTCCTGAGTCCAAGGAAGGGCAGTCGAAGTCGCTGCCTCCTGTGTTGTCAACTGAATGAGTGGTTTAGCTAGAAATGCATACTGGGGAATCCATTGTCTGCAGTACGAGGTGAGGCCTATAAAGGCCCGCACTTCCTTTTGTGTCTGGGGTTGTGGCATATTTACAATTAACTGGATGCGGTCAGGAGTGAGCTGTCTCCCCACTTTGGACAGCAAGTGACCCAAGTACACAACTTGCTGAACACAGAATTGTAGCTTCGAAGGAGACACCTTGAGTCCCTTGTCGGCCAGAAAATGTAAAACTGTCAATGATGCTTGTTCACATTCGGGTTCACTTCGTGCGGTGATCAGCAGATCATCGACGTACTGGAGTAAGGCAGTGTTAACTGGCATTTGAATACAATCAAGTTGTCTTTTCAGTGCTTGGCTATAGATGCTGGGGCTTTCTGTGAATCCTTGAGGTGCGCGTGAAAATTTGAAACTTCGTCCATTTAAACTGAATCCGAAGAGATATTGGCTCTCCGGATCGATGGGCACACTGAAGAAGGCGTTCTTGAGGTCAATTACAGTAAAGAACGTCGCTTCCGAATCAATAGCAGTCAATAAAGATGAGATGTCGGGAACCACAGGGTACTGTGGAACAATGCATTTATTCAGTTCTCTTAAATCAATCACCAGCCGATATACTGGCGGTGCATTGGGATCAGTACGTTTAAGAATCGGAATGATAGGGGAATTACAGATATTAGAGTCGGTTTCTACGACCACTCCTTGGGCAATAAGCTCTTCAATGATTTCCAGTAAAGCCACGACAGCATCGGGTGGTAACTTGTATTGTCTGATTCGGGGTAAAACAACTCCTGGTTTGAGTGTAACACGGTATGGTGTAATGTGCATGCAACCTACATCGGTTGGGCCTTGTGCCCACAGGTGTTCCGGTACATTTTTCAATCTGACATCAAAATCTCGTAATACATAGTGACCCTTAAAGTCACGCAGAAAAAGTCTAACTCCTTCCGGAGAACAACATATCACAGCTCCTAGAGCCTTCAGCGTCTTTATTCCTAACAAGTTTTCTGGACATGATTTTGTGAGTAACAAGTCTGTAACACGTGATAATGGACCTACTGCTAAGGGGACGGGTTCTGATACTTCATTTACAATAGGCTTTCCTGAAAAACCAAGGGAAACATTCTGTGAGCCTGAGAGGGGTGCCCCTGGGGCTTCATCATGGCTGATTGTTGTGCGGCTTGCCCCTGTGTCAATTAAAAACTTTCTGTCTTTTCCCAATACCTGACTATGTACGTAAGGACCCTCTTGATCTACAGGAATCTCGATAAGGGGCAAGCCAACCTCCCTCTCTAGGCTGTTTCATGTGTATCGCTGATAATCGGGATAATCAGATTGGGCATACTGGTACATTTGCTGTGAAACCTGCTGAGTCGCGGCAATGGGCTGTGGCTGTGATACCGCTACGGTCTGGGCGGTGTGTGATGAAGCATGTATAGGCTGTGTGTTCTGTGAAGTCTGTGGCTGGACCTGGTCTTGTCTAGGCTGACGCGGTCTTTCTTTAGTTTTACCTGTCGCTATATTGTGTTTCAGGACTGGACACTCATTTACGTAGTGGCCTGGCTGCTTGCAATAGTTGCATGTCCCTTTAACGGGAGCTGCTGAGTTATTTGTCTGCGTCCCACCCTTTTTCTGACCGTCAGCTGGGACTGTCTGGGCAACTAGTATTTTCATTTTCGTGTCTTTCATACGTCTTTGTTCATGTTCTTGTTCTTCTCTAATTCTGTTCTGATGATATTGTAACATTTGTAACATCTGGGATGGCGTATTTGCTTGCCATGTGCTTTCGACTTTATATACACGATTCTTAACCTGTGTTAGGGAATTTTCTACTAATTTACTTACAAAAAGGTGTGGGTATGACTCGCTACTTGGTTTCAGGCCACTATTAATAATGAAACATTTCTCGAATCTTGAATAGAAGTCACTAGTATCTTCATCGTGTTTCTGTTTACAGGCTGAGATCGCGTCCCAGTCTTCCTTTTTGGTTGTCAATAATCTTGGCAAAACCTGTACTATTAAACCTGGTAATGCTTTAGCTTTCTCCCCAAGGCCTAGCCCTGGAGTACGAATTTTTTCCTCGTCCTCTATTTCAGCCCATATAATCTTTTTCTCTCCCACCTCCCATTCCTTTTCTTTGAGTTTCTCATAGATGCCAGTAGGCAACAGTACTTTTAACAATTTCATAATATCCGTATATGTGTAGTCTCCCATGAGTAACATATCCTTAAGTTCTCGGTGAAAACCTGCAGGGTCTTTATCGTGACAGGGTACTAGTTTCTTCATTTCTAACAATTCTAACTTTGTCAAAGGTGTGTACACATACACGCGTTTCAGGGTATTATCAGTACCCATAACTGGGTGTACTTCTCGTAAAGGATTCTGTCTGTCCAAATGTTCCAAATGAAACATTTTTCTTTCTGGGGGCGGAGCTGAAACATGTTGAGGGCCTAAGAAAGCGTTATATCTGTGTCGTTGCTCTAGAATTATTTGAATCAACTTGGTACTTAGACCTCTCCATCTATTCATAAGTAGTGCTTCTAATGTATCAGGTAAGGGACCTGGGTCCGAATGTTCGTTTCTGTATAACGTGAGAAGATGCTGAATCATGTATACACCCGCTAATTTCTGCTCGTCTGGGGAAAGGTTCAGAAATGTCTGTGCTACGGTATCATCATTGTATATGCTAGGATTGTCAGCCCATAGTACTGCTGACCGGGCTAGTTCTTGTTCATCCATAGAATTTAGTACGTGGTACCCCATTCGTTCTTGAAGCATTTTATCGGTGTCTTGAAACAGATATTCAGAAGAATTCGGTTTTGATATACCAGACAGAAAAACTCTCTTGCTTTCTGGGCGAATACCTTTCTTAAGGTAATTTCCCTTACCTACGTACGCTATCGTTTCTTTAGGTTGTTGTTCAGGTTCCTCTTGGTCTTCCTCCTCGGAGGAATCAAGCCTACCGTTATCTGCTTCCCTTTCTTGTTTCTTTCTTTCGTGTATCTCTATTACTTCTTTCCTGATCTTTTTGTACATACTTGCTATACAATTCTGTTTATCGTGTTTTCCCTCGGCTATGTTCTGGCCCCATTTGTTTAGTGCATCCATTTCGTCCTGGTCTACCCCAGGCCTGTCTTGTTCTCTTATTAGACAGTTTATGAAGAAGCGTAATATACAACCTTGAGTGTCAGCTTTCTGGTAAGCCAGCGCCTCTTTAATACAGTCAGGATCTTCCCCAGTCTGGATAAAATGGTATATTCTATCTAGGTGATCAGTCATTCCTGGGAACAACATTAAGTAATCTGTAACTTTTCGTAAGCGTAGAGATGCTAATAACATCCTATCGTCTTTACCGGGTACTGGGTCGTATCTGCAAACTGGAAGGGGTTCTTTAAGCATGTCGAAATTTGAGGTTCGGGGTGTACGGTTCTTTAATATGTCCCTTATGTTTAACCTATGTTGTTGTGGCGGGGTCTGGTGACCTCCTGTCGCACCTCCAGAGGCGGAGGCTTGAGCATGACTTGTCTGCGGGGACTGTGTAAGTAACTGAACTGGTGTCTTTCCAGGGTCAGGCCCAAACGGATTCAGAGTATTTATCTTAGGTGTAGGAAGTGGTGGAGGAATAGGTGGAACAGGATTCCGGACGGGTGAACTTTGTTGTGGTAAGGGCGGGACATTATCTTGGGGTGGGTTGCCACCTCCGTCACCATCAGCAGGTGGTACCTGGGCAGGTGGATTGGTGTAAGCGGGAGCTACATCATCTAGATAGGAAGCAAGGAATATGTCCTTTGTAGTCCTGTGAGTTACTTTAGTTGGAACCAATGGCGGTGGCAGATTTTTCGGTATTTCTGAAGTGGCTTCAGGCGAATCCTCGGTCACTAAGTACATGCCATTTACAAGGTTATTTCGCATGCGGTCTACTTGTTCTGCTTTTACTCGGATCCCCTCATTAACTAATTCGTTTTATCGGACTTTATCCGACTCTTCTCTATGTCTGTCTTCTCTTCGGAGTGCTTTTTCGGCACGTTTATGTGATTCTTTACGCCAAAATTCTATGGCATCTTTCTGAGATTGTCTGGCTTTCTTTTTCCATAACGCTTCTTCTACTTTCAGGATGCACTCGGCATCCCAAGTTCCTGTAACGGGCCATCTGTGTCTTTCTTCTAGGTGCTTAGTATAATCGGCCCATAAATCTAGGTACAGTATGGCATCTAAGCCATGCTTATGGTACATAAAATTTCCAGGAGTGTCCCTAGGGGGGATAGGAATTTCTTCCTCTAGCATCCCTTTCCTAGTTCCTATCTGTCTTAACTTATTGAAAAGCGGCATCTTGTTACTTAGTGCTGGATACTCGATACTTGTTACTTACTTCTGAACACAGGTAGTTACACAAAAACACAGTAATGTACACAAAACAGTCACTCATACCACGACATTAATCACATGAAACATTTTGAACACATATGACTACCCTTTATACTAGATGTACTGCTAAACAGCACAGATACACTGTCTAAAACAGTGCAGACCGTGTTTGCGTACCCAAACCCGTCTTTACCGGATACATAATAATGCACCCGTCTAGATGCGTCCCCAGCAACGGTACTCACCGGGAAGCACGGAACAGAAGGCCTCGGAAAACTCGACTGGACTGGACCGGACCGGACTCGACTCGACTCGATACGTGAATACTTCGGAACTTCGGAACTGGTGGGCCTCTTGACACCTCGGACCTTGCTTCTTTCGGCTAGGCTCTGGTCGGGATCCTCCGCACTCCTCACCGCCTCGTCTGGGTGCTGATCGCAGTCTCCGTCACCTCCGTAGGCCTGAGGGAGATACAGGAAATCCTGCGGGTACGCGTAGTGTCCGTCACGACTGTGGCAGGGGACCAAAACTGCAACGCACCAACCGGCGCGTGGGGTGGGGGAGGGGTCCCTATTCGGGCGCCAGAATGATGTGGTAAATATTTGATTTACCGTCCTAATTTCTATGCAGGTAAGTACTTAAACAAAAATAACTCAATCGGAAAGAAAGACGCAGAGTCCGTGGTGTTAGAGTTCTTAGGGGTTTTATTCCTTAAAAAGGAATGGGTCAGGTACCGGATATCGGGTTCCTGCCACCACTGGGGTGCAGGAAGGGATAGAGCATACTTTATTGACATTACATTACTTTTATACTTAATATACACAATAGAAGTCAATGCAGAAGGCGTAACAGCTGAGAGAGACAAGATAAAGATACACACGTGTTAGCAATACGTAATCAGAAGGCGTGAACTAAGGCGTGCACAGAGGTGTGTTCTAGAAACGTCACATGTAAGTGTCAGAAGTGGGTGGCTCTATGACAGAATAGTGCAGAGTCAGCAGGAATCGGTAGCTAGGATGCGCGCACAGCTGCATGACGTGTGACTGACGTAAAGTTGGAGGGTGCAGGGGACTTGACATTTACACTAGAGGAAAGAGACAGAAGTCTGGCATGTCAGATCAACTCGTTCCTATATCATATCTGGTATCTGATGTTTGGGAACCATATTATCTAGAAGGAAAAGGTCTCTCGGACAGAGGCTATTCTATACTGACTGTGAGTGCGTGTATAAGCGTCTAGGTGTCTGCATGAGATGCGAGGGGGCATGGGCCTACTATGGTAACAGAGACTATGAATTACTCGGACGGAGACAGTGAGGCCGGGCCCTTTGCTCTGCAGCTGGAAGGATGTTTACTTAAACTAGTAGGCAGGAATGTATTTTTTGAGGAGCGGTACAGATAATTCGAAGGTTGAATACAGTCTTGGCAGGCAACAGGCTGAGCTAAGCGCCGTGAGCCGCGCAGGGAGTAAGGCAGAGGTCACGGGTACAGAGGCCGGCCCAGGCTGAGGCATTTCAGAGTCTGAAGGCAGGAAAAGGCTCGATGGCAGAATTTAGGGCCTACTTCGCCTGGGCTGGAAAACGTGTAAAGTACACCACAAAAAGACGTTGGCAAGGCATACTTAGAAACTGAATATTCAATCCGTTCAGGGTGGGTCTGAAAGAGGACATGTTAACGTTGGACGCAAATGTGTTTGCGTCTTCATAGCTGGCACAGGAGGGAAGTTACATGCACTTTAAGTTCGTACATGGAGACGGTGGGGTACACGTTAGGGAACATTTCTTGACCATAACATTTATATTTCCTCAAGACTCTAGGTATGTGTGTGTAGCTCTGTGTGTGTGTGCATCTGGGTGTGGCTCTGGGTATGTTTGTAATCAGTGTGTATGTGTGTAGCTCTGGATATATATGTGTAGCTCAAAGTGTGTATGTGTGTGTGGCTCTGGGATGGTGTGTGTGTGGCTCTGGGGTGGTGTGTGTGTGGCACTGGGGAGAGGTGTTTGTAGCTCTGGGAGGGGTGTGTGGCTCTGGGGGGGGGGTTGTGTGTGGCTCTAAGTCCATGTGTGACTAGGGAGTGCATAGTGACTAGGAAGTGCAGAGTGACTAGAGAGTGCAGAGTGACTAGGGAGTGCAGAGTGACTAGAGAGTGCAGAGTGCTAGGGAGTGACTGGGGATTGCTAGGAAATGACTAGAGAGTGCTAGGGAGTGCACAATGCTAAGAGGTGCGGAGTGACTAGGGAAGCTAGGGAGTGCTAGGGAGTGCACAGTGCTAGGGAGTGTAGAGTAACTAGGGAGTGCTATAGAATTCTAGAGACTGCAAAGATTACGCTAATAACAATGTAAGTGACAATGCCATTTATTTATCTGTTTTCAAAACCAACACATAAATAAAAAATTTGTCATTAACAATGCCAATAGCTCAAACTTTTCCAAAGGCGAAACCGTTGCATTGAAAATGCTTGTTTAATCCTTACATCAGGATGTGTAATAAAGTTACATCACATACTTGGTAGCCAGTTTTATTTCACTTTCACACTGTTACTTCATTGTTTTGAGCTGCATCCTTCACCCAACCTAGTTTTTTACTCATCATTGTTGGATTTAATACATTTTACACCAGGAACAAAATATCCCTGAGCTCCTCCACCTCAGACAGGGGGCCGCAGCCCGTTGTGGGACTAGGTTTTCCCGCCACAATGATGAAGCATGCCACCTTTTGTTGGTCGAGGGATTCCGTCCTAATAAAAGGATATCCCAAAGGACACTAAAGGTTTACGTTGGATGCTCTCTATCATCTTTGTTCTCATTCTAGACCCAAGGTTTCTATATAGTGTTATGATCACAGGTTTGAGGAGAAACGAGAGAAACAAGTGGCTGAGGCTTTGAAGCAACCGGCAACCAACCAGGAAGCACCATAACCCCACACCCACATTTTTCTTCTTTCTCTGTGGATGCGACGATTGGGAAGAAGAGCATCCATTTGGTACCAGTAATAGGAAGGCAGTAAGTGCTTAGACACCCGTGGGGAGGGGGTCACCCGCAGTGCACAGTGTCGCCTGACATTAGGTTGGTGCGGCTTGTGCGTAGGGGGCCCCTGACTTACCAATCCTGGTGCATGTTGGAGCCTTTTTCGAACCTCAAGCTCTATGTTTATGTCTGTGTTTGCTGCTGCTTTATTACTCCCATTATCTCATATGACTCTATATGCTGCTTTACACCACCAGAGACAGCTCAGACCCTGCAGTTCTACACTATTCTAAATTGAATTAAGCTCACAATTCGCTGTCCACTGTATCTACAAGCCTTGCCATCCCACTTGGCCACCCAACCGCTGTCAGCTGACATCTACCACTGAGTCATCATAGAGCTCCTTATCCCTTTAAATTTGAAATTTTTAACTCCTGAAGCCCTGGATGGGGGCCTCTAGGGTACTTGTGCCCCTTCTCTGACACTGTTTGGCTTCACAAAGTTCCAGGAAAGGTGAGGCGGAGTTTACCAAAGATTACCAAAGTGATTCTACACACCCTGCAAAAAACACAGTTGATGGACAGAATGCAGAACACTGTCTTACATTCACCCCAGTACAAAGATTTGGGCCTAAATCCATCGTTTTATTGCACTCCACACCACCCTAGGTCAGACAATGGCTATATGCAAATCAGCCTTGACCCTGTGCCTCATGGGAACAGTCCAGCCCGAACTACACAGCCATGTCTTTCCTAGACCGGAATCAAGCATCCAAGGACCGGTTTCTGGTTATCAGCATTCTTCAGCCTGGATAGCTTGACTCCAGTGATGTGGAGAGCCTGGGACTCGCGTCTGAGCATACCCAGCCCACTCGGGGTGAAAATTGCAAAAAACACAGTTGATGGACAGAATGCAGAACAATGTCTTACATTCACCCCAGTACAAAGATCTGGGCCTAAATCCATCGTTTTTTTTGCACTCCACACCACCCTATGCACCGTCACCGCCCGCATGATGAACTCCGTCCACTCCGGATCTCCGACCGACCCGTGCCCTCACCACGTCTTCAACAAGGCCGACGCTGTCATCGCACCCCACCTGCGGGACATCATCAACACCTTCTTCGACACCGCCACCTTCCCCGAGAGCTGGAAGCACGCAGAACTCAGCGCTCTCCTCAAGAAACCTACAGCAGACCCCACCGAACTCAAGAATTACCACCCAATCTCGCTCCTCCCGTTTCCAGCCAAAGTCATCGAGAAGACCGTCAACAAACAGCTGGCCGCCTTCCTCGAGACGAACGGATCCCTCGACCCCTCGCAGTCCGGCTTCCGAGCCAACCACAGCACCGAGACCGCCCTCATCGCCGCCACCGACGACATCCGAGCCCTGATGGACAACGGAGAAACAGCGGCCCTCATCCTCCTAGACCTCTCCGCGGCCTTCGACACTGTCTGCCACCGCACCCTAGTGCAACGTCTCAGCAACGTCGGAATCCAGGAGAAGGCACTGGAATGGATCGTCTCCTTCCTCGACGGAAGAACACAGAGAGTCCGCCTACCACCGTACAAGTCAGAAGCCACCGAAGTCATCTGCGGCGTCCCTCAAGGATCCTCGCTGAGCCCTACCCTCTTCAACGTCTACATGAGCCCCCTCGCGGCCATCGCACGCCAACACAACTTCAACATAATCTCCTACGCCGACGACACCCAGCTGATCCTCTCCCTGACCAACGACCCCGCCGCCGCCAGAGCCAACCTGCACGAAGGGATGAAGGAGGTAGCCGAGTGGATGACGACCAGCCGCCTGAAACTGAACTCAGACAAGACGGAGGTCCTCATCCTGGGCTCCACGCCCACCGCCTGGGACGACTCCTGGTGGCCCCCCGCCCTGGGCACCGCACCCAAACCGACTAACCACGCACGCAACCTGGGCTTCATCCTGGACTCTTCCCTCTCCATGACCAAGCAAGTCAACGCCGTCTCCTCGGCGTGCTTCAACATCCTGCGCATGCTACGGAAGATCTTCTGGTGGATCCCCACGGAGACCAGGAAGACCATCACCCAGGCCCTCGTCACCAGCTGACTGGACTACGGCAACGCCCTCTACGCCGGAACCACCGCCAAGCTCCAGAAGAGACTTCAGCAGATCCAGAACGCTTCAGCCAGACTCATCCTCGACATCCCACGTAACAGCCACATCTCCGGACACCTGAGAGACCTGCACTGGCTCCCCGTCAATAAAAGAATCACCTTCCGTCTCCTCACCCACGCACACAAAGCCCTACACGATCAAGGCCCGAGCTACCTCAACAACCGAATCAACTTCTACGCCCCCAAACGCCACCTCCGATCAGCCAGCCACGCCCTCGCCGCCGTCCCACGCATCTGTAGAGCGACAACTGGAGGAAGGTCCTTCTCCTACCTGGCCGCCAAGACATGGAACTCCCTCCCGACCGACCTGCGCCTGACCCAAGACCACCTCTCCTTCAGGAAGAAGCTCAAGACCTGGCTGTTCGAGCAGTAATGGCACCCCCCCCCCCAAGCGCCTTGAGACCCTACGGGTAAGTAGTGTGCTCTATAAATGTCTTTGATTGATTGATTGATTGATAGGTCAGACAATGGCTATATGCAAATCAGCCTTGACCCTGTGCCTCATGGGTCCAGCCCGAACTACACAGCCATGTCTTTCCTAGACTGGAATCAAGCATCCAAGGACCGGTTTCTGGCTATCAGCCTTCTTTAGCCTGGATAGCTTGACTCCAGTGATGTGGAGAGCCTGGGACTCACGTCTGAGCATACCCAGCCCACTCGGGGTGAAAATTGCAAAAAACACAGAAGACGGCTGGAATGCCAGAAACCGGTCCTCGGAAGCTTGTTTCGGTCCAGGGAAGACATGGCTTGGCAGTTCGGGCTGGACTGTTCCCATGAGGCACAGGGTCAGACTGATTTGCAAATAGCCATGTCTGAACTGGGGTGGCAAAGTGGGCTAAAGAACGGTGATGGATTAAACCCAGATCTTTTGACTGGGTGTGAGTGTTTGATTGATTCGGATGCTCCGTCCATCACCACCCCCTTTTGTACCGCTTTTGGCCGCCATAAGTGTGGCAGGGTATGCTCAGACGTGAGTCCCTTGCTCACTTTGCCACTGGATTCAAGCAAGCCGGGCTGGAGACGGCTGGAATGCCAGAAACCGGGACTCGGAAGCTTGTTTCCGGTCCAGGGAAGACATGGCTTGGCAGTTCGGGCTGGACTGTTCCCATGAGGCACAGGGTCAGACTGATTTGCATATAGCCATGTCTGAACTGGGGTGGCAAAGTGGGCTAAAGAACGGTGATGGATTAAACCCAGATCTTTTGACTGGGTGTGAGCGTTTGATTGATTCGGATGGTTTGTCCATCACCACCCCCTTTTCTACACACCCTGCAGCAGAGTACAGCTGAGTATAATTAGAGACTACACTATGTGTGAAACCGGGGCCAAGACAAGGGCAGGCAAATTAAGGATATACGTGGGGGGTGAACACGACAAAGAAACTTTAGTGGAAACATTAATTGGTGAGCTACTTCCGGTTTGGCCTTGCCAACAGACATGAACTCTCTAACAAATTTTAACCCTCCAGCTCATTTTAACGCAGAGACATTAGGCACTTATAGACAGAGCCACAACTGATGAATCACCTGCCAGTTCACCTGTCCGTATTATGGCACGCAGTACGCCAGGTGGGGTCACGAGCAACAAAGGGGGAAAGAAACAGTGCCATGAGATACCAGCATCATTCAAAAAAGTTAAGCATAAGCAGCGAACTAATACCATCACAAATTATTTTGCGGACTTTGTGGAAAAAGATCTGGTCGATATTTCTCCTATTGCGCCCCGCTGGTGCATGGAAGCCTGCAAAGTCATCTGGCCTGCCTGGTTTGACCCCTGTATCTAGGCAGCCTAAACTACTGGTTTCCAAAGGTGCAGTCCAGAAGTAAACAACTGATAAGGACTTAATAGCAGTAGCTTCTATGCTCTTTCAAGTACCCAACATGGAGCTGATCGCAATGAGACGTACGCCTGCTGACATGCAGAGCGCAACTGCAACTGATTCACAAATTTTGAATAGCTAAGTGGTGCAGGCATAGGTACACCAGACCCCAAGGATCACTTCCTCACCCCCCAAAGTTTTACCCAGCAATTAAAGTAGCCCAATGAAATGGTCAACCAATGATGACAATGATGAACTAGTCCAGGCTTCAGTAGTCTGGCTCTTGAGGGGTGTAAATACAATCCCAGGCTCACACTGGATTCCAAGTCCTTATCAGATTCCAGATCGTTATTGGACTTATTTCTATTAAATGATGAGGATCTGAATAATATGAAATGCAACAACAGCGCAGATACACAACCAAAAGGGAGTCAATAGGCAAATAGCTATATGGGAGATTACCTCCGTGTGGATCCTATCATCACCAGGGAAGGGGTCCAGCTGCCCAACCTATCTTAGGTCTCATGAAAGCCATGTGTAGCACGCTAGACTCAATAGCCACTGCACTGACCTCTCTGTCACTGAAAATGGATGAGCAAACCCAGGTACTCAGGGAAACCCTAAGCACCGTGAACGTAATAACCAGGATCGACCAAAGAATGGCTGGTATTGAGAAAGCTTGAAAGGGTAAGCTTGCCCAGCCGCACTACACCAAGGAAGGTGTGCACCTGTTCTCCCATTCTAAATAAGTTGCATGAGATTTCATATTCTTTAGCCTTAATCATAGAGGTCAGCAAGATCCAGCTCTTAAGTAAGGAGAAGGAGGTGCCAACAAATGTGTAAGTGGACCCGTCCTCTCCCTCCCTCACAGAGAACAACGTCAATTGTGGTGGATGCAAACAGAAACATGAAAGGAGACTGTTTGGACTTGTTAGAAGGACTGCTCCTAGGGTACACAAAGCCAAAAATTGGTGTATTTACAAATACCTGCTCCTAATAAAGACCAAGTTAAAATCTAACAGATGAAAAAAAGAAAAGGGAAAAGGACAATGCACGAGGCTTGCGAGGAGGCCATTAAGGCCTCTGGATCCCCTGACCCCTTCCCAACTGCATGGCATCCCTCAAACTCCCTCAATCCATCATCAAGTGTACCGAACCCCACACTGATCTTGTCTTCTGAGGTCTTGGAGGGGAAAGTGGCCAATGTACTTGGATCGTCATAAAAAAGCCCGCAGATATCGCAGTCTAGTAATCGATCACTTTGGCTTCTGCCCTTCACCTACTCCACACTCCTATGCAACAAACACTGCAAGATATATAGGCACATTAATAGATTTCCTACTGGCCAGAGACCAATTCAGGTGGCTAGCCTGAAGGCTAATGAAGGTGAAGGAGCTTTGCTCACTGGTCATACCCACTATAAAGCTACATGCAATAAGGATCCTCAAGGCTTGCCTTGACCAAAAGAAACCCTTGACCTCACCTGCCAGCTCAATAAAGCAGCCATATCAGGCTGATGAAGGCTGATAGCCAGAAACCGGTCCTTGGATGCTTGATTCCGGTCTGGGAAAGACATGGCTTGGTAGTTCGGACTGGACTGTTCCCATGAGGCACAGGGTCAGAGCTGATTTGCATATAGCCAGTGTCTAACCCAGGGTGGTGTGGAGTGCAAACAAACGATGGATTTAGGCCCAGATCCTTGTAGTGGGGTGAATGTATGACATTGTTCTACATTCTGTCCATCAACTGTGTTTTTTGCAATTTTCACCCCGAGTGTGCTGGGTATACTCAGATGTGAGTCCCAGGCTCTCCACACCACTGGAGTCAAGCTATCCAGGCTGAAGAAGGCTGATAGCCAGAAACCGGTCCTTGGATGCTTGATTCCGGTCTGGGAAAGACATGGCTTGGTAGTTCGGACTGGACTTTTCCCATGAGGCAAAAGGTCAGAGCTGATTTGCATATAGCCAGTGTCTAACCCAGGGTGGTGTGGAGTGCAAATAAACGATGGATTTAGGCCCAGATCCTTGTACTGGGGTGAATGTATGACATTGTTCTAAATTCTGTCCATCAACTGTGTTTTTTGCCAGCTCAATAAAGCAGCCATACCAGTGTCCCCGGAGAAAGTTCTGGGAGAAATACTGCTGCAATGCCAATGCGCTCCCAGGGGGAAGGGCCAAACCAGCCTCTACCATCAATGGCAACAATGGCAATGGCAACAGAAGCTGCAAGAACCGGTTTCATGGACAGAGGTGTGGCAAAGGATGACACCCAATTAACCAACCATCACTGGACGATAGGCGGCAAGGGAGGTACGCTAGCGCTGGAAAATCACATTCCTATCTCTGTGGCCTTACCAAATCACAATTTTAATACAGCGCACATCGATGCAGCTCATATACAACATCTAAATCCAGAAAAATTAAGAAAAGTGGTAGAGGACGATGATGCTGATCACCGCCTCTGCATTGTCCCTACTACCTCCAGGAACCCAGCTAATCACTTGAGACCACTCCAGGAAGCCCTAATAAAATCAAAGTAAGTTGTAGTAAGGATGCTACATTGGCAGATGCTACAGTGCCCATTGTTGAGAGCCAGTCCATTCAGGCCTTAAATATTGCCCACCCACAGAGAGTCCAGTTGCTCTACCCGGATGATCGAAGGCCCCAGAGGTAGTGCAGCTTTTTTCACTCCAATGTACCATTCAAGGGGCAATCATGATACGTTAAATAGGGGCAATATTCTCAAACTGGTTAACTCACTGGCAGGCTCACTCCAAATAATCTCCAATGGTCTGCTTAGCATAAGCTTTCTCCTGCTGGGGTATTCACAGGGGAGGGATCAGACACTAACGCCGTGGACAAATATGCAACGGCGGACCATTTAATTAAGTATACCAAAAACCTGGCAACCTGATGATTAATAGTCGAGAAGCCTCCTGTTGAGCGATACACTTCCATGTTTGAGGTAGGCCCTGAGAGGCATCAAACCCCAAGCCTCAAAAAGAAGCCAGATTTTCAGTCAGTCATAAGCTGAGCATGTGGCCCCTCCTATCCTCTTCCACTTGTATATATGCATAGGACATAAAAATAGGCAGTACAAGTAACAACGATTATCCTAAATGTGAGCTTGAGACTTCTGAATGGCCGGACCACTACGATAATCCCTCAAGACCAACTTTCCATGTGGGGAAGCATGCCAGTGTGATTGATTACATCAAGGTTAACCTGAAGGCCTGGAACCGGGTAATCGATATGTGGGTCGAAGGAGAATAGGGAGTGACAATGATCCACTTCATCTTGTGCTTGATCTTGCAGTCTCTCATTTCGAGAACTGGATCCAGACACAATGTGCATATGCGTTTAAACTCAGCCTAAGTGGAAACAGGAAACAACTTTACAGAGCATCCATTAATAGGGAAACAGTAGACTTCTCGACCTACCTGCAGGGAAATGCACTTCACGCAATGCTGAGCATGGAGGTCAAGGGTTTCGGCCTTGTGACGATCAAATCTTTCAAGCTATTTCTCGAATCCACCAATTAGTTATTACTAGATCACAATGAAAGCAGGGATATGATAGTTCGAGACTCCTATTATGATTGGTATGACAACTAATGCCTGGAAAAAAAATGAAGGAGCTCAGCGTACCCCTCAGAAAAAGAAGCACCACCCAAGGGGTGAGGCACAGCTGCTGGAAGCCCAAAGGACGTATAAGCTTCCAATTCGTCACAGAAAAAAATTCAGTGCACTAAGACTTGAAAAGCCCTGCAAAATGTAATCGAACTAAAAGAGGCAAAATAATTCTAGGAAAACATAGGATGGGGCTACACAGGCCTAGGAAGGAACTTGGAGCTAACATAAGCCCCTCAAGGTGGGTAGAGAGCACTTTTCTTCATTGCACAGAGCAGTTAAGGAGGATGACCCAGAAAGAGCAACAAGCATTGGAAATGCAATAGGTCTCGCAGTAGGAAAGTTAGAGCTATAGGTGTTATTTATTTTTTTGTTTTTTATTTATGTGTTATTTTTTCTAAATAGCTAAATTAATAGCTTTCTTCTTTACAAAGCCAATAGTTATAATTTTTGTAAATGTGACACCTCTAGCATTTGTGAAGCAACATGTTTTGTATTAACGTGACTTTTATGTATTGATATTAAAAAAAATCAATGGCTTTACATTTTTTAAAATGATTAATACGTAAATAAAATGGATTTTATTTTATATTGCTAATAGCTTAAAGTTTATTAAATATATTTAGTGAAGATGCTGTGGTTTCGCTGAGTGATGCTGTTGTTGAGCTGAGTGATGCTGTTGTTGCGCTGAGTGATGCTGTAGTGGTGCTGTGGTGGTGCTGTTTGATGTTGTGGTGCTGAGTGATGCTGTGGTGGTGCTGAGTGATGCTCTGGTGGTGCTGGGTGATGCTGAGTGATGCTGTGGTGGTGCTGATTGATGCTGTGCCGTTGAGTGATGCAGTGGCATTGAGTGATGCTGTGGCGTTGAGTGATGCTGTGGCGTTGAGTGATGCTGTGGCTTTTGTTGTTTCTGTGTGGTTGAGTGATGCTGTGGCATTTTTTTGTTTTTGGCATTGATGGATGCTGTGCACTGAGTGGTGCTGTGGCGTTGAGTGGTGCAGTGGCGTTGTGGGGTGCTGTGGCATTTTGTGGTGCTGAGTGATTTTTTGGCGCTGAGTGATGCTGTGGCATTGAGTGGTTCTGTTGCGTTGAGTGTTGCAGTGGTGTTGAGTGGTGCTGTGGTGTTGAGTGACGCTGTGGCATTGAGTGAGGTGTGTGAGGGTGATGGGGTGATGGGGTGCGAGAGTGATGGGGTGTGAGGGTGATGGGTGATGGTGAGTGATGGTGTGTGAGGGTAATTGGGTGAGGGCAAGTGAGTGTGTGTGATGGTTATTGTGTGAGTGATTGATGGTGTGTGAGGGTGAGTGGTGTGTGAGGGTGATGGGGTGTGAGGGTGATGGGGTGTGAGGGTGATGGTGAGTGATGGTGTGTGAGGGTAATTGTGTGAGGGTGAGTGAGGGTGTAAGGGTGAGTGAGTGGGGGTGACTGTAAGTGTGTTGTAAGTGTGTGTGTTGTTGTGTTGTTGTGAGCTTGTGTGTGTGAGGCTGTGTGAGTTTGTATGTGTGTGCGTTTTGTGTACAAATTCGGTACTCATTTGGCATAGTCCTAGAATTAGTCCCTTTTCTCTTTTTTTTTGCGCGTAAAAATGGCGGACGCTACCCTGTGCCATAACGCTACCTATGTTTTTTAGGTAGTGCAATGTCCAGAAATGCTCTAAATGTATCCAACATGATTTCAGTGCTGAAAAAAATACTAATCGCTATGAACAAGTCACTGTTTGAAATCAGTATACACAGAGCGCAGTACACTGTCCAGCTTTCCGTTCTGGTAAGGCACAGGGTAGCCTGGAGAGCAAGTCATGTTGCGCAACATAGTACACGCTTCCGGAGAACTCCAGTCAACATTCAGAATAATGTCTTAGACAGATAGGACGACAAACCAACATTTCAACTTCCCCCCTGCCGTGCTCCGATAATAATAATGGCGACCTAGTTAGCGGCAAGCAGAGAAAAGCTAAGAAGAAGCACGGTCAACTCCAGGCTGGCTCAGCTGTACTCAGCAATACTTACAAAAACATCCGGGATATGAGAGCTAGAAAGAAAGAAAACAAGCCACAGAAAAAAAACATGGACAACACGAGGGGAGAGAGTAATTTACAAATTGAACGGCATGTGGCGGGGAGGGAGGGGCTAAAGGCAACACTACCAGGTGATGGGAAATGTGAAATGTGGGGCATGTTTGGAGTAGAGAGAAACATGGGAAACAGGAGGGGAGTGGAAAATGTACAACTTGAACGGCATGGGGAGGGGCTAAAGGCAACCCAACACCGACACCGAACACCCGGTAAAAGAAAACAGGCTGCGTTGTATGAAAAGAGGGCAGGCTTGGAGCAGGCAATTAACATTTGAAGCCGAGGCAAAGGAAACTAGTTATGGCAACTACTGAAAATACCAACCACAGCCAGCATGACCTCGCATAAACCAGCGTCCTCCCTGCTTCAGCAGCACTGCAACTATTCCCTGCAACAATCACTGCTGTACTACAGTGATGAAACGCATCTGTTAACATCCTATGAGCGGTGCCCACCCTCGGAAAACAGCTCTTGTCCGTTGATGCAGAGGAGAGACATTCGGTTAAGACAGTTGCGCGCTCGGTGGGCAGATGGGTAAAAATGACCCTAATTAAATGAAGAGCAGGGCAGTGGGAGCGCGCTGGTTTTACTTTCATAGTGAGCGTATGCGGATAGCGGAGTTGGAACAAAAGGAGCAGTGAACACGTCTGCCACACTGGGCATTGCTGTGGGGAGGGGGGAGGAGAAATGCGACACAGCCGAAAAGCTTTGATGCAGCAGGGGGCGAGCGGGGGAAAACAGCTCTTGCCCGTTGATGCAGAGAAGAGGCATTCGGTTAAGACAGTTGCACGCTCGGTGGGCAGATAGGTAAAAATGACACTAATTAAATGAAGAGCAGGGCAGTGGGAGCGCGCTGGTTTTACTTTCATTTTTTTTTTTTATAAGACCAACGGTCCCAAACTTTATTTAGTTTCACAAATGAGTTAAGTAGTAGTCACACAATGTCATAACAATGAAGGATTACTACAAACGGCATTCGGCCAGCAGCACATAATGACATGTCAATCATATATGAGTGAAAATAAACAATCGCCAGTGGAGATGCATTAGTTCGCAAGTGGCAGTGCCAGGAAATGTCTCGTGCTGCAGTGCTCGCGGCTCGTAGCACCGCGTAAGGACCAGAGAGGTCACGAAGTCCAACAGTCATTGTTTTAAGTTGTGTTCCCTGGTTAGCACAGTAGTGAGCAAGGGCAGGATCATATCCCCTGTCGTCATATGGGTTGCTGGATTTCCGCCTCCTGTACTTGGAAGCATTCAGCTGGCATTGTGTGATACGGAAATGGGGAGGGAGGATCCAGCAGTAGCGTGAGTACAGCATTAACAATCTCTGCGTCAACCAAAAGATATAACTGGGAAGTAAAAGAAGAGGGGGAGGGAGAAACATTTCAACAACTGTTGGACTAGTGTTTGTGTGTGTGGCATTGTATCTAGAACTTCTAGCTATGTGTGGTGCACCCTATATGGGCTGCGCAGGAGCGGGGGTGATTGAGGAAGTGGTGGCGCTGCGGCTGTAGGGCGGAGGAGGGGGGGGGCGGCGGCGGGGGGGAAGGGCAGCGGCGGGGAACGGCAGGGGGCATCTCTCGTTGCGGAAGGGCTCAGCGGTTGGGGCAGGTGGTGGGGGGGGGAGAGGGGCGGGGGGGGGAAATTCTGCGCCCAACATGGACAGCCATTAACGCTGGTCTAGATATTAACGACACTGGGAAGATGAAATGCCAAGACAGTACGCCAGCATTTGAATTTTTGTTCTGCAGATAGCACACCAAAAGCCTGAAATAGATACATTAGGCAACGTATGTACATTACCAGCTATATTGCGGAGTGCAGAGGCTGGGGATGGGGTACAGGGTGCAGAGGTAAGAAAGTAACAATAGTGTGAGGTGCCAGGAGAGGGAAAGGAACCGGACGGATGAGTGAGAGATGGGAACTGTTTGGAGATGTGAGAGAAATAAAGAGCAGTGGACGAGGAGTGCAGATTAGGACAGTGCGGAGGTGGAGGTGGATGAGGTGAGAAAGAAACGAGCGGGTGATGAAGAGATGGTTGGGGTAGTAATAGGCTAAGTAGATAAGAAGACCGAGTAGTGCTCGAATAGGGGAGAGACAGTGCTTTAAGTGGGTGGGAACCTGTTGGATCGTAGACCCGACAGTAAATAAAATAAAACGAGACACGGCCTGCCGGCCGTGAAAGTGAAAGTACGGCCGACCGGCCATGAATAATTCGGGGAGAAGCAGCCAGGAGAGAGCAGGAGCGGAGGCGCCAAGCTGGGGAACAGATGGCTGGCGATTTGATGCTGTGCACGCGCATTTTAGCTCAATGCGCTTGTGCATTGAGCTAAAAGCGCACGGGCAGAGCATCAAATCGCCAGTCTAGTTAAACTCTGTTTAAGCCCCTATAGTCTCGCAAGCTTAATGCGCATGCGCATTGACAGGCGAGACCTAAAAAGGGAGGACGGACGATTGATAAAAAGACTCCAGGCAGAAGGATAGTTGAGTAGCCTTTATTCTAAACTGCTCCTCTCTCCGCCAGTGAAGCACCTGATGAAGCGGGGTTCAGAAAATATTTTATTCTGACTTGTGGATTCAATTCCCCATAACATGAACTAATCAATTAATGAGCTGTTGCATGATTTGTTTAATTAACACAACCTAGATTAAGTTTGCACCACACATATACACGCGGTAAACTAATTACATGTGCTCTTGTTGCATTTGCAAGTCTGTTTTTGTAACACATGATTAATATTGTCTGTTTGTTATGTCTGTCCTATTGTCTTTGTCACTATTAATATGCAGCTGATCATTCATGGCATGTGCTTTTTATATGTGCTTACATGTATGTCCTATGTTGTGTTTGTCTGTCTGTGTATCATTTAATTATCTTTTTATTCTTTCAGAAACATAAAGCTGAATTACATGAAGAATGGTAGATATTTTATGTGCTGCTTTAAATGTTTGCTTTTGCTAAATGTCTTTTTATTAGTGGGTTAATTAATAATTAGCAAGGGATTGGGTGGTACAGAAGGGTTTGCTTTACCTGAATTAATCACTCTTTTTGTGTTTGTTTAAATATTAGCTCAAGAGTGAGATGAGGCCTAGTCTTTGCTTTTGGAGAAAAGTTGGTCGGCCTGAACTGAGCAGAAGCTGGAGCCAAGTGTACACGTTTGGAAATTTTCCATACAGAGTTTATTGAACTTACTTCTTGTGGCTCTGACTTTTGAAAAAAAAGAGGCTCTAACAATGGAGCTTGTTTTCATGGACTGCTCTGGATGTTCTTTTACAAGGCCGAGGAAGTGACAGGCATATTTCTGCCGAGCTTTTGGTGGAAGTCGGATTGGTAACTTTTAAAGTTGCAAAGTTCGGAAGCTGATGTCACTTTATGTCAATGGACAATGGCATGGTGACGCGTTTATTCTCTGGACTGGTAGCTGTGGTGGCCTGACACCCATCAACCAATCACAGTGCTGAACTTTTCTAAAAAATAACATTTAGTTAAATTTGAGATCAAAAATGATATAAAATTGGTTCTCTTGAAGGGTTTGGGGCTGTCTGTTCCAGAGGGGCGAAGCGCTGTCGGATTGCATTGGGATTGATTGTAAGCATTCAACTGTTTATTATTTGTTTCTCTTTCAGGTTAGAAAACTAACTTAGAGAATATGATTTATGTTTTCTTAAGTTCATTATTTTGATCAATTCTGATTTGACAGCTTACATTGTGCCAATGTGAATGCAACTTGAATTAATAAAACTAAATGTTTGATTTTAATAAAGAGAGTTAATAAAGATTATTCAATTATGAATTTTAAAAATAAACTTTTTAAAATGACAAGCTGGTCTTGTTTATTGTAGATAGTTTATAGCTTAAAATCTAACAACATAAAATGATCTATTCACCTCATGTTTCTTATGGGCCTGGTATTGATTGGTAAGTGTGATAGTGGATTGTGACATCATTTATAAAGAATTTTAGTTGCTGCGCTGCATCAATTTGGTAGCTTCAGACGCTTATATGTTGTTTTTGACATGCATGTTACATATATGTTGGTATAGACATAGGATTGATGTTTAACAACTGTTAAGTTTTTGATTATGTCAGATTGTTATATGTAGTCTTAAGGAATTTTTCCAGTAGTGTGAAAAAATTCCTGGTTAATTGCCGGCAAGGTAGTGTGACTAGAAGAGTTACACAGTGCATTTGTCTGTTTCAAAATTGTGGTATAGAATATATCACGTGTTGTGGACGTACAACACAAGTTTAGGGACTTTAGATTGCATGGTTGAATGTATAGTGAGGATTGCCTATGAAATTGTAGCATTAAGCAGAGGGACCTGGTGAGCCTGTTATAAAGCTTTCTGTGAAGAGAGTAGTAGGATTTATCCAAACTTGAGTGAAGGGTGAGATAGCGTCGTCTATTTCTTATCAACGCCTGACGTTTTCTGTGGTTGGTTCAAGTCCTGCCAAGAATTCATGTGTGTATGATCAGGGTTTTCTTGTTTGAAAGTGTGTGAATGGTCTGTAAAACTGAAGGGTAGGGTAGGAATTACTCTATTGGCAATTGAAACTATTCTGTGAGAATAGCGTCGTCTATTCCACGCTGAGAATACTTGAATGAATGTTTAAAACTATCTCTTTGTTAGAGAAGCAGACAAATGGTTTGTTTCCATGTTGTTATTAATTGCGTTTTTATAAAGATAATTGGAAAGTGTTCTTGAGCCTTTATGGTAAAGAACACGCTATTTTAAAGTATTGCGCGTTATTTTAATCATCCTAAAAGCATTGCGCGCTATGTAAATTCATTTAAAAGTGCCCCGATCGAAAATTGTGAAGGAGGGGCTGATTTTGGAGTGAAAGCGTGTGAGGAGACCTTGGAGCTGCAGCTGCTGCATACGTCAGAGCCTGCCGCGCTCTGATTGGTTAGAATGTCTGGGCAAAGCAGCGCTCTTATTGGCTGAGGCGCGATTAAATGGTCGAAATTTGTTTAAAGTTGCAAGTGTTCCCCGTTTGATTTTTGTCTTTCTCTTGCAGATCGCGCTATTTTTATAAAATACTGGCTTGATTGCATCTTGATTGCATGTTATAGCTGATTTACTGGTCAGCGAGCGTTGCATTAAGTGAGCGTAGCGTTGCTTGTGGAATTGCATTTGTAAACATCCCCGTTCTTTTAAACATAATTGATAGATGTGCGCTAATGTTTTAAATTAAACCTAACTGTGTCGCGCGAGCATTTTGTGAAGGAGGGGGGCTGGAGCGAGTAAGAGAGCTGTCAGCGCGTCAGCCGCCGCGCTGTCATTGGTTAAACGCCCCATCGCGTCATAGCGAAGCCGCGCATCCATTGGGTGGTGATGCGTCGCGTCAGAGGCAGTGCCGCGCTCTGATTGGGCGAAGCTCCGTGTTGTTGTTGTAAAATCTCGGAGGAGCCGTGCTCTGATTGGGCGAGGTCTGGAATAATATTGGTATTGGTATTGTTCCTTGTCTTGGCGTGTGTATTCCCTTGAGTGTTGCGCGCGCATTGGGAGGAGCGCGTGTGGAAAGAAACTGACTCTGCGGTGATCGTAGAGGGAGACGCCCTTTGTTCCATGTGTCAGAACAGGGTCGCGCACCCATTGGCTGGTGACGCGCACACCCCTGGTTCCCGGTGCATCATAGAGAGGTCGTGCACCCATTGGTTGTTGACGCGTAGCGTCACACAAGGGCCGCAACCTCATTGGTTGAGGCTTCGTGAGCCTCGAAGTTGTTTTAAAGGGGGATTTCTTGCATAAGCATTATACTTGTGCCTGCTGCTTGGCGATTTACAAAATTAAGAAGCAGGTTTGGATTTCCACATCTGTGCTATTGGGTTTTTATTTGGCTGGTGACACGCAGTGTCAGTGTTGTTAGGCCGCGACCGGATTGGTTAAGGCTCTGGCAGGCATTCTGATTGGCTGAGCCCTGTGCAGCCACACGCTGTTTGGCTGAAACACTCGTGCTGATGCACATTGTTTACTTTTTGCTGAAGGTTTAGTTTTTCCACGCTATTAATGCCCAAAGCTTCATTTTTTAATTTTTTAATTTTTTTATTATTAATTATTTCAAATATTTGCTATTAATTAGTGAATAAATATAGCAGATATATTAGGATAATAGCATCAAAGGTGATTAAAGTAAGGACATTAATTATTAAATTAGTACAATTTTAGGTAAAAATAGTTGTTTAGAATTACAAATAAAGTTATAATATTTATAGCCTTTGATAAAATAGCATTGAGATACAAACATGAGTTATTGGGATGATTATAAAAAAAAGCCTACATGGTTTCAAAAGGTGAAAAATTATTTTAAACATGACAAGAAAATTGAGACACGTGGTGGTAAATTACTTCATAAGTACAAAACTCCTGCAGCCTATATGGAAGGCGAATATGGTTATCATACTGTAATTTGGTTTGATAACTGGATGCATTATACCAAAAAGGATGGTGTACTAGCCTGGCCAGAAGATGGGTCATTTAATATGAAAGTTTTACAAAATCTGAGAGGAAAAATGATGGATCTTGTGCCAAAGCCAAGACCTACACAATTTGAAGCCTTAGTTGAATGGGAGGTTGAGATGATGGAACTTGAACGTGAAAGCAAGTGTTCAGCACCTAAATATTCAAAATATGTTGTAAATAAAGAAACACATGAGGATAAAGTGAGACGCTGGAGAAAGGCAGACATGTATGATGGTCTGTATCCCATAAGAATAATGATTAATGAAGATTTAGAACAAAAGACAGCTGGAAAAAGAATTGATGAGGAATTAGATGATGCAGTTTTAGAAGATATTTATGCCACTAAACCTAAACCGCCACCTTATCAAGCAGGTTCTCAATCTACCCCGAGAGTTTCTACAGAAACTTCTCCAAGTGCACCTCCTAGAGAAGTTGAGGAAGGTTCTCCCAGATTTTTAAATGTACCTGAAAGGGTAGGCTCAGTAAATAATTGTAGTACACCTAAAAGAAGCAGAGTTGCTCATCAAGAAAATAATTCTGTGAGAAATCAGGAAAGACTACCAGCTGATCAAGAAATTTCTAGTTACAATAAAGCAAAGCAAGATTTAATTGAACAATTGACGAAAGGCATGGAAGCAGTTACAGTACCAGTAACTATTGGTCCTGTGGTACCAGTTTTTGATCAAGGAGATAATAGACAAACAGCCTTAACAGTTCCATAAAATGCAGAAATTCAAAAGGTTGCTGAAAAATTTTATTCAGAACTTTGAGAGATTCATAGAGAAAAATCTATGATGCCAAATTTAACACTGCATGGAAGTTTGTCAAGTTCGCAAACACCAACTGTGGCAGATTCAGACTCAGGTTTGTCAGAGAAAAGTTTAAACAGAACAGAATTATCTCAAAATGGAATGTCCTCTGAAGCTCCTGATTATAAAAAGCTTGATGTAGCTAAATTAAAAGCTGACCTGGAGGAATTAATCATTGGCACAATTGGTACTGATAATTTGAAATTGTATCAGGATGATGAACTGTTGTTTATTTGCAAAAGTATTCAGTGGAAAACTAAAAACAGGTATGAACAACTGGAAGAAATGGCTGCTGAGTTAGAAATTGATTTGAGCAAACAAAAACATTTACAGAAACATTACAGGGTAGATTTCTCTGAGAGGGACATTGATAATTTAAATGCTGCTGGAAGAATAACTCACATAAGAGAATTAATAAGTTTTCTCAGAAAATTAGGTGAATTAGGTAAATGGAGAATAAAATGGTCAAAGAAAGAACAAGATAAAAGACTAAGAAATGATGAAATTTCTGAATTTCCAATGAGAGAAATAGCTGGAGGAGGGTATGTGCATGTTCCTTGGTCCAGACAAGATATTCTCCTGTTTACCAATGATTTTCCACATTTAAGGGAAAAACCAGTGGAATGGTACCGACAGGTAGACAGATTCATAAGGGTGTCAAAGGTTCTGTGGATTGATCTGGATGGATTTTTTGACATTGTTGTTCCATCAGATCTTTGGACAGAATGCAAGATTTCTGTGGATTGGCCAAAAGAAGAACCTGCCCGAGACAAAATTACAGGTGCCACATCAAAAGATGTCATGGATCTTTATAAGAAAGTAATTTATTGGCTGAAAGGGAAAATTCCCCCAAAAGAAGTGGACTGGGTTAAAATAGACAGAACAAACCAGGAACCAATAGAATCAGTTCATTCATTTTATGAAAGGTTGCTGTTAGTCTTTAAACAGTACAGTGGCTATGAAAAATTAAGTGAAAAAGACATGAGCCACTTTATATACAGATTTGTATATGGCCTGAGACCTGAAATTGGTGACATGATTAGAAATGGAATTGTTTGTTGGCAATCATTATCAGTTGATGAGATCCTGAGAAAAGCAAAATATTGCAGTGATGAGATAGATGCAAGGCAGAAGAGTCTTAAGGAGAAAGCAATGTGGGCACAGGTGAAGGTAGCTGAGCAGCAACAACAACAGTTAGGCTCTATGCAACAGGGAAAATTCAAGGGTAATTTTAATAATACTAAGCCAAAATTTAATGTAAATGTTGAAGAGCTGAAACAAAAGCTCCCATGTTTTAATTGTGGCGAAATTGGACACTGGAAGCGAGAGTGTAAAAACCCGTCCAGAAATTTAAAAACTAATTCATTGAATCCACAGGTGCAGTGTGAGTTAAATCCGCAGCAACAGCAACAGCTACAACAGCAGCTGAATGAGTTAAGTCGGCAGCGACAGCTACAGCGACAAATAGTGAACCAGACACAGCAAAGCCAGTTTCAGCAACAGAATCATGTACAGCAGAATCAAATTCAACAGAGTCAGTTACCTCAAGCACCATTCCCTGGTAGTGCTAACACACAGAGATTTTCTCCTGAAACAGGTTTCTGTGGAAATAATTTGGTTAAAAATGTGTCAAAAGTTAACATGACAAGTGCTTCTCAATTTTGGTTAAAAGACAAAGAGGTGAGTGATTCATCAGAGGATTACTCATGACGGTGCCTGAGAGGGGAGGAAGAGTGTGTGCTTGGACCCACTCTTGAGGTAGATCAGTCTGGTTCATTTGTTAATGGTAAAGTAAATGATAAAGATATCACTTTCCTTGTGGACACAGGTGCTACCCGTTCTACTGTTAGATCAGCAGAAATAGAAAACCTTCCTCTCTCGGGTGAAACCATTCAAGTTGTAGGTGTAGCTAATCAGCAAATTAAAACAAGTTTGACAGATCCAGTAAAAGTGGAGATAGGCAACTACAAAGATAAACACAGATTTCTAGTTTGTGACAGCAGTCCTGTGAATCTGTTGGGTCGTGATATATTATGTAAAATGAATTGCAGAATATATTGCTCACCAGAAGGCATTGAAATGCAAACAGCAGAAGAAGATGGGCTTTATAAATGGACTATGTTAATGGTGGAAGAAGAAAAAACACCAATATTTCCTGTATTTGATAAAAATGATTTGCCAGAAGAGCTCAAAGAGCCAGTTAATCCAGCAATTTGGGACCTAACAGGAAATGATATGGGTCTTATGAAAAATATTGATCCAGTAAAAATCACTGTTAAACAGGGAATTGATTTTCCAAATGTTCCTCAATACAAAATGAAGGCAGAGACAATTGAAGGTGTCATTCCTGTGATTGAAGAATTCATAAGCCAAGGAGTGTTAAAAGAAATTGAAAGCAGCCCATGCAATTCACCAATTATGGGTATTAAAAAGCCGAATGGAACATACAGAATTGTTCAAGATTTAAGAAAAATTAAGCAGATAGTTGTTCCATGCTGTCCCATTGTTCCAAACCCTGCAGTAATTCTTTACCAAATTCCACATGATGCAGAATGGTACACGGTTATTGACCTGTGTAATGCCTTCTTTACAGTACCATTACATCCAGATAGCCAGCAAATTTTTGCTTTTAGGTTCCAAAATAGGATCCTAGCATGGTGTTGTATCCCTCAAGGGTATACTGAGAGTCCATCTATCTTTAATCAATTATTAAAGAAATCCCTGGAAGATCTAGTATTGCCTGGTAATTCCACATTGGTACAGTACATTGACGATTTGCTTGTGGCAGCCAAAACACGAGAACATTGTGTTACTGTTACCATTACCCTGTTAAATCGTTTGGCAGATGAGGGACATAAAGTCTCACCAGCAAAATTGCAATTTTGTAAACAAGAAGTGAAATATCTTGGTCACAGAATTGCAAAGGGAACCAGAAAAGTGACAGTTGAGAGAATCAAAATGATTCGAGCAATACAACCACCGACAACACAAAGACAGGTGAGAATGTTTTTAGGAATGGTTGGTTACTGTCGACAATGGATTAGTGGATTTTCAGTCATTGCAAAACCACTTCAGAGATTAACAAAGGCAGATATAAAAGATCCAATCAAATTGTCAAAAATTGAGCTGGAAGCTTTTGAGCAGTTAAAAAAGAGCTTATGTGAAGCTCCTGCTCTGGGAATGCCAGATTATGAGAAGGAATTTGAACTCTACTGCAGTGAAAGAGAAGGTTGTGCATTGTCAGTGCTTATTCAGAGGCATGGAAACTTGAGAAAACCAATTGCATATTTTTCAGCTGTTTTGGATCCTGTTGCAAAAGCTTTGCCAGGTTGCTTAAAAGCAGTGGCCGCAACAAGTGTAAGTCTTGAGCAAAGTGAGGGTATCATTATGGGATTTCCTGTAAAGGTATATGTACCTCATTCAGTTGAGATTCTCCTTACCAGAAGTAGAACTCAACATTTAACAAGTAGCAGACTGACAAAACATGAAAAAACAATTTTGGGTTCAGACAATGTGTCAATTGTAAGGTGCGTGAACTTGAACCCTTCCACATTATTACCTGATGGAGTTATTACTGAGGTAAGTAATGAGGATGACATTGATCATGAATGCCTGGATGTTGTAGATTACTGCACAAAACCAAGACAGGATATAAAAGATGTTCCATTACCTGAATCAGACATAATATATTTTGTTGATAGATCTTGTTTGAGAAATGATGAAGGGATTCTGAGAGCAGCATACTCAGTGTGCACAGTCTCAGATGTTGTTGAAGGTTCACCTTTGGATGGAATTCGTTCCGCTCAAATTGCAGAATTAATTGGTTTAATTCGAGCCTGTGGAAATGCAGTTGGCAAAAGAGTAACCATAGTGACTGATAGTCAGTATGGTTATGGTGTTGTTCATGATTATGGACAACTGTGGTCCAATAGAGGTTATTTAACTTCTGCAGGAACACCGATTAGAAATGCGAAATTGATTAAAAGATTGATTGATGGCATTCAGTTACCAGAATAAATAGCAGTAGTGAAGTGTTCAGCTCATAAAAAAGGTGATGATTACATCACCAAAGGAAATGCTTTTGCAGATGAGATGGCAAAATATTGTGCCAGAAACAATTACGCAATCAATCGGGAAAAAGACGGAAGTCACACAATGAATTCTCTCATGCTAATTTCTGTAGTTGAGACATGGCAGGAAGTAAAAGACTTACAGGATGAGGCAAGTGAGGAAGAGAAAAACACATGGTTAAAAGGTGATTGCAGACCAAGAGAGGAAGATGGAATTTGGGTACACAAAGATGGAAGAGTTGTAATGCCAGACAGCATGATTGCTGATATGGCACGATTGTGTCATGGTCCAGGACATATAGGTAAAGAGTCCATGGTTAGATTATTTAGAGAAACATGGTACAATGTAAAATTTAGAACAATTGCAGAGTCACTTTGTCAGAGATGTTTGACCTGCCAACAGATGAATCCCAACAGAAAAGTTGTTTTAAGCATGGGAACCATAGGACGGGAGGGTGGTCCTTTTACCAGATTACAAATGGATTTTATTGAAATGACAAAGCATAATGGTCTAAATTATGTTCTGGTATTTGTTTGTCTGTTTTCAAGATGGGTGGAAGCTTTCCCAGTTCGTCATGCTAACGCAGTCACTGTGGCAAAATTGCTTCTTAGGGAGATCATACCTAGGTATGGATTTCCAGTTACGATTCAAAGTGATTGCGGAACCCATTTTGAGAACAGATTGATGAAATTGGTTTGTGAAGCCTTAAATATCAAACAGAAGTTGCATTGTGCTTACAGACCACAGGCATCAGGTGTTGTTGAACAGATTAATGGAACAATCAAGAATAGGATTTCAAAAATGTGTGATGCTACAGGAATAAAGTGGACAGATTCACTTCCACTTGTTCTAATGTCAATGAGAAGCATCCCAGATAAAAAGACAGGTCTTAGCCCTCATGATATTGTGATGGGCAGAGTGATGAGGCAAGCATTTGTTCCAGTTGCCAAATTAATGAGTATTAATGATAGCGCAATTATTGAATATTGCCAAAACCTATCTGATGTAGTGCATTCTGTATTTCATCAGGTGGGAACTGACATTATTTCAAAAGAAAAGGTACAAGCTCATGATTTGCTACCCGGTGACTGGGTGAGGACGAAGGTTCACCGAAGAAGGAACTGTTTATCCCCAAGGTGGCAGAAGCCACGTCAAGTGGTTCTGATTACAACAAATGCAATAAAATGCAGAGGACTGAAAAGGTGGATTCATCCAAGCCACACAATTCGTGTGCCACCTCCTGAAAATTCTGATGAAGAAAGTGATACAACAGCTGATTCAGATTCAGAAAGAGACCCAGAAGATCCTGATTCTGATTCTGATGATCAACAAGAAAATCAACATCAAGAGAATCTAGATGAGAGTCAGAACTTGAATAAAGAAGATCTGAAAACTGGAGATCGAGGTGTTGATGATGATGATTTGCTTGAAGAAGAGTCTCTGAAAGATAAGAGAGATTCAGAAGAAGCAGAAAATTCTGAGCGAGACGAAAATCTGAGCCATTCTATTGAAAGGCAAAGAAGTAACTCTGTAAACAAAAAGCTTGAAGCTGGGAAGCTGAAGGTGATTCCTGAAGAAGAAGAATTACCAAGTACCAGTAAAGGTATTGTTTCAAATGGAGTGAAGTTGCCGAGTAAAGAAGTTCCTAGGTACAGATTAGAAGTCTCTGATAGAGACACTGATGAAAGTGATGAAGAATCTGGAATAAGAAAATACAGAAAAAGAGATTCAGGCACCTCAGGATGTCCCTCAAGCTCTTTTAGTTCTCTGCAGGAGCGGGGGTAGTCCAGAGTCGTATCCAGTGACTTACTGTGCAAAAAGCAATGAGGCCTGCCGCAAAAGTCATTCCCAATTCAACTCTGAGAATTACTATTAGTGTCCCTGGACTTAGGTATAACAGTCACCTCAGGGAGGAATTTTCCACTTTTTGTATGGCGTGCACATTTACATGCCCCCAAATTTCAGCGCCATACAAGCTTGCAACTACTGCTTTCGTTTTATACATAGTCAGTGCAAGATTTATTATTACAGTAGCTCCCAAAACTCTGAACTGCTCCGGCCTCTTGGGAGAGAACTGCTTTGGATTTGGTTCCTTGGCCGCCCCTATGAAGCTGGTCATCAGTCCTGAAGCCTAGTTAATAGAAGGTTTTAATCTGATCTGTTGGGTTTCTGTAGATCCTGAAGGTCGATTTTTAACTTGGCCTTTGATTTAATTATCATGAACTTTGTTTTCTGTATGTTGATCTTTTCCTAGAATTAATGAAAAGTTCAAATACTTCCACTGGCCGGTGCATTGAGAGTTCTCTATGAGTGCTAGAATGACCGCATCATCCCCAAACACAAGGATCGGGATTTGGTCATTCCGCAGCTTGGGTACATCCTGTGCATGATCAATGAGAGACTTCCCTATGTCGTTAATACAGATGTTAAATACAGTTGGTGCTAGCACGCATCCCTGCCTAACCCCTGAACGTATGCCATACTTGGTTGGGCACTCCCTTTTATGGCCATATTTTACAACTGCTGTGTTTACGGCATGGAGGTTAATTAGCAGGTTCAATAGGTATTTGGGAACAGTGTGCTCCTCCAAGATACACCATAGTATAATCCGGTCCATGCTATCAGAAGCAGTCTTCAGGTCTATGAAAACCAGAAAAAATTATGATTTCCGTAGAGTCATGTACTTTAGACAGATCATGTATAAACACAGGTCTTGATCAATTATACTCTGGCCCCTGCGGAAGCTGGCTTGAAGGTGAGATATTATACAATTGTCCTCAATCCAGGTCGCTAGGTGGGCATGCAGCAGCTTACCACAGATTTTACCTACACGCCCAGTAGCGAGATTGAACGGTAATTCGTAGGATCGTTGTTTTAACCTGTTAATTTTGTTTCACATACACAAATGTATTCTTTGACACTCATATATATGTATTTATTTAGTATGCTCAAAGTACCATCATTTAATGTCACTGTCATAGGTTGTTTCTTGGTACATTCCACCCCCCTGCCCTACGCTTCTAGTTGGCACCTCCCAGTTCTGAGGAGGCTGCTTTAGAATGTTGTGATGTGGTGTGATGCAGCGCAGCAACTAAAATTCTTTATAAATGATGTCACAATCCACTATCACACTTACCAATCAATACCAGGCCCATAAGAAACATGAGGTGAATAGATCATTTTATGTTGTTAGATTTTAAGCTATAAACTATCTACAATAAACAAGACCAGCTTGTCATTTTAAAAAGTTTATTTTTAAAATTCATAATTGAATAATCTTTATTAACTCTCTTTATTAAAATCAAACATTTAGTTTTATTAATTCAAGTTGAATGAACATTGGCACAATGTAAGCTGTCAAATCAGAATTGATCAAAATAATGAACTTAAGAAAACATAAATCATATTCTCTAAGTTAGTTTTCTAACCTGAAAGAGAAACAAATAATAAACAGTTGAATGCTTACAATCAATCCCAATGCAATCCGACAGCGCTTCGCCCCTCTGGAACAGACAGCCCCAAACCCTTCAAGAGAACCAATTTTATATCATTTTTGCTCTCAAATTTAACTAAATGTTATTTTTTAGAAAAGTTCAGCACTGTGATTGGTTGATGGCTGTCAGGCCACCACAGCTACCAGTCCAGAGAATAAACGCGTCACCATGCCATTGTCCATTGACATAAAGTGACATCAGCTTCCGAACTTTGCAACTTTAAAAGTTACCAATCCGACTTCCACCAAAAGCTCGGCAGAAATATGCCTGTCACTTCCTCGGCCTTGTAAAAGAACATCCAGAGCAGTCCATGAAAACAAGCTCCATTGTTGGAGCCTCTTTTTTTTTCAAAAGTCAGAGCCACAAGAAGTAAGTTCAATAAACTCTGTATGGAAAATTTCCAAACGTGTACACTTGGCTCCAGCTTCTGCTCAATTCAGGCCGACCAACTTTTCTCCAAAAGCAAAGACTAGGCCTCATCTCACTCTTGAGCTAATATTTAAACAAACACAAAAAGAGTGATTAATTCAGGTAAAGCAAACCCTTCTGTACCACCCAATCCCTTGCTAATTATTAATTAACCCACTAATAAAAAGACATTTAGCAAAAGCAAACATTTAAAGCAGCACATAAAATATCTACCATTCTTCATGTAATTCAGCTTTATGTTTCTGAAAGAATAAAAAGATAATTAAATGATACACAGACAGACAAACACAACATAGGACATACATGTAAGCACATATAAAAAGCACATGCCATGAATGATCAGCTGCATATTAATAGTGACAAAGACAATAGGACAGACATAACAAACAGGACAATATTAATCATGTGTTACAAAAACAGACTTGCAAATGCAACAAGAGCACATGTAATTAGTTTCCCGCGTGTATATGTGTGGTGCAAACTTAATCTAGGTTGTGTTAATTAAACAAATCATGCAACAGTTCATTAATTGATTAGTTCATGTTATGGGGAATTGAATCCACAAGTCAGAATAAAATATTTTCTGAACCCCGCTTCATCAACTCCCTCATCTGGTGATTTTAAAATCACCAAACACCCAAAAAAATTTTGAAAATTTTTACTCATTTTTAGAGACAACACACACTGAATTCTCTCGATATTAGTTTCCCTAAACCCCTGTTTCAGCTGTCTGATTATCTCTATCAAACTGAACCCTTCGCATTTCTTCTAATTCATATTACTTTTCTTGTTCCTTTCTGAGTTTATAAATCCTTCTCTTTTCATTCTGATGCTTCCTCCTCTTGTGGATCAAACAACTAATTTTTAGCAGCATTATCACTATAATAATGACAATTACTAGATAGAGCACTTTGCCTAATATTGATCTGCCAAGTTCTGAAAACCAATCTTTAATAGCCTCCATTCTCTTCCCAATTTCCTCAGTAAAAGACTCTTCCTCCATAGGTTCTATTTCTTCATGAAAATGTGTAATGTTCTTAACAAGTAACTCTATATCCCGACTTTTGTCAGGTATATAAGTACAGCAATGTTGGACATGCAAGACCCCACAGACTCCACCCTCTTTTGCAAGCAGAATGTCTAATGCAAGACGATTCTGCATAACCATACTCCTGGTAGCAACAAGTTCTGTGCTAACCAATTGAAAACCACTTGCAGTATCAGTTGACAACCTATATACAATTGTGGAAACTTTTCTAATTTTAATTGAATTCATTGTAATCCCCACCATAGGAATAACAGCACCAAAGATGTCTCCCAGGATTTCGGAAAACCTTTCTCTTTTGTACCTATTCAGATTCAAGTGTTCACCAAATTCAAAGGTACCCTTTTCATTTCTGTCAACATGAAATATTTTTGGAAAGACCAGGCCAAGATAACATGTCCCGTACCAGTGGTCCGGAAGGCTAAAATATGCTTTATTACCACAAATAAAATAAATTCCAGGGAAAATTGGATCCTTTCCACCTTTGAATCCCCATCCCCCAACAATTCGATAAGTATCTTCACATTGACTAGCACCCACAAAAAGATTATCATATAAAGTATTATCTCTTCTGATGCAAAATTTACCACTAACTGGTTCATCTATATGAATCGCTGCATTAGTATTGACACCATTTAATTTAGCATCCTCTAACTGCCAGTATTTGGATTTAGCATGTTTTAGCATTTCATTTCTTTTGTAAACAGCCCTTCTCTCCTCAACCATGTTAAGGAATGTCTTTTCTTCAGCTCTCATTTTGCATGTCAAATTATTTCTATAGGCATATTCATAGTTTAGTTCATTAGTAACTAAAAAGAATTCCCTCATCTGCTTCGCAGGCCTTACTTTATTTAAGCTATTTACAACTTTAAGATTTGCAAAAACCTCATCGAAGTCTGAGTAATAATACTCCAGACGACCAGTTTGATAAAACAGGCTAGCAATCACACTACAGGTAATGCCATAAGTGAGAGGTAACATATTATATGTCACCCCCTCAGAAACAGAAGCAGGTAATTTTACGCACACATAGCAATCTTTAACATTCATTACTTTGACATATTCAGATAAAAGCCTTGAAAATGAATTGGTTGAAAAATCACCAATAGATCTATCTTGATGAGACTCTGGATCATGATTAATAACTCTACTGGTCTTGCCAGCATGCTTCTCATGATTAGACTCTACTTTACTAGTTATATTAGTCTTGGATTTTTGCTTATTAACATCAAAAGGATAGACCACAGCTAAAATTAACCAAAGTAAAATTAATAATATCACACAAATTGAAGTCATTTTGCAACATTTTTTAAAAATTGAACACCTAGAAGTATCTGATCTAGGCATTTCTAAAAACAAAAAAAAATTAAATTCAAATGAATGTAAGTAACTAACTAACAAAATTATATCCCCCCTTTTAAATTTTTTTTTTTAAATATTTTAACCCTAAACAGTTTTTCTTCGACCTTGTGTCACAAAATATGTGTTCTTCAACTAAACAGAATTTCTTCGACCTAAAGTCACCTAACAAGTTTTCTTCAGCCTTATGCCAGGAAACAAAAAGTTACCTAACACATTTTCTTCAGCCTTATGCCAGGAAATAAATCCTCAACTAATTTCTAACAATTTTAATCCTTGTCAGTTTCTAAAAATTCCTGACCACTGCTTTCCACTTCAAAAATTGGTGGAATAATTAAATAGGTCCACTCTGGGGACTTATATTTTTGATTTGGCCTAATTACTCTTTTTGTCTTACGAGAGATAACCTCTATTTTCTTGTTTTCACTCTCGTTTTTCTTTTCAAGTTCACTTCCTTGACTAGAAACTTTATTAATTTGTTCTTTTGATTTCTTCACTAGTTTGAATTTTAAATTATCTTCAGGCCAAATGTCTCCTTTTTTCAAGACTTTTTTCTTTGGCACACATTCGTTACTTGCTTTGGTTCAGACACATAGGGTCTGATTCACAAAGGTAAAGTTAGACTAAAGTCTAACTATAAGACTTTCGGTATTCACAAAAGGCATTTAATACTCGTAAATGCCCTTTGTAAATACTGAAAGATTTTATGACTTTCAGTATTCAAAAAGGGCATTTAAGAGTAGTAAATGCCTTTTGTGAATACCGAAAGTCTTATAGTTAGACTTTCATCTAACTTTACCTTTGTGAATCGGGCCCATAGAGCTTATGCTAAAATCAATAGGCTGTCCAGATTTATGACTTTACCAAAAAAATATGATTAAAGACACTTTACCATTGGTGAAAAGAAAATTCTAATCTTTTATGTGGCAAAAGCATGAGGCTACAAAAAGTGCCTTATTATTTACATTTCTGGATATTAAATCAGAACCTCGTTGGGAATCTTTCCTTGACTTGATTTTGCCACCTAAGAAAAGTGCTCTATACCTCAGGTTCAGGCTAGGCACTCTACGGGTTCAAACCTATACCAAATCTTGGTCCAAGGGTTATGGCCAGAAAGCTGATATGCCTGACTGTTCTCTGTGTGGCCAAGAAACTTTGAAGCATTTTATGCTACTCTGTGTTAAGTCATTAGCCACCCCCGAAGGCGTTACCTCCACCCCCGCTTTTAAAACACTGTACAATGAGCTGTAAGGATGCCCTTTTACTTTGCTATAGGACTGACCAGACGGAGATTTATTATGCTGCAGCATCATATATATTCATTGTTTGGAAGGAAAGATGACTGATTACAACATAGGGCAAGGACAGTAGCAACCTTAGCGAGAAAGATAACCAAGGGAGCCCATTGTATGCTATGCATGTCCTAAGTATCAGGTTGATGTTTGGAACAATCGGTTATTATATGTCTAAACTGTACTTGCACTCTCTTTCCATGGGAGGATTGGGGGGCGATTTGAGCCCATATAGGTGTCACCTCATACTTGAGAGGTAGAGCAGCAAATATTGCGGACTCTCAAGGTGGACCAAGGTTGTTTAGGACTGTTTGGTACAGATATATTTTTTAAAAGCTTTACCTTGCACTGATGCATTTTTGCTGTTCTGCACAAGCGAGTGGTCGAGCAGCAGTCATAGCGGTCTCACAAGGCAGAATAGGTCTATTTTCCGTGCTCAAGTAGAAACAAAAAAAAGCATTTTAGCTGTCTTGCACAGGTTAAGGTTCTAAGGCGATCCAATGTTGTTATAGTCACTAGTCATCGTAGACGACAACCATACTGAGCACTTTACCTGCTTGTTGTGCAGATATATATTTGTATCTAATTTTGCATACGCTTTTCTCTGGATGCGTCAGGATGCGGACGCGACCCTGAGGCTCGAACCGTGGTTTCCAGCACCAAAGTCAACAGTCTAGCCGCCAATGAGATAGTAGAAACAATATCATGAAAACCAGCGTTGTTTATTGTATGTACAAAATATACAGTAGATAGTTTAAAAGATTTGACTAGTTACCGCGTTACGCCATGGCATTATTTTCATCTTCCAATTACAGATGAGTGGGAGGACCAATGCCTTCCGAATCTGGTCATAGTAGCCTATAATTTGACTACAGAAGGGGAGGACGTTGCCAACCTGATGTGGTTATTTGTCTCTCTCTATGATAGACTAAGTTTGGTTTTAAAAATAGCAGGAGTGTTCGCGTTTAGTATAGTGTTCGAAATCTCTTGCAATTTTAGTTGAAGGTTTGATTATATTGTAATCAAGGCAAAACCTGTGTTGTGTTTTAAACTTGTGGCTTTCCCTGCTCATGATTGACTCCATTTAGCGTGTTGAATTGTGGGATTTGCAGTCCAACCTCTGTAGTTTGTCCTGAGGAAAAGTGTTCTTCTGATCGGCATTATTTGTACCGGGACTCCATTGTTTTTTCATTGCCATCTCGTGTCAAACACTTCCACACGACCCACCTGGTTGTTTCTGCTGATGCCTGAGAAAAATCTAACTAACACGGCAACAGCCATCTTGCAGCCTGCATTTCTGCCCAGGAACTGTCGCACACCCAACCCCCCTCTGTTCTTGCAGTTCAACAGAAAGCCATGAGACACTCACACCCTGTGTAAATGATTTGTTTTCCATCTCCTGCTCCCAGCCTGGTAAACATCCTTGACACAGTGATCAGGTTATCTGGACAATGGTATGACTGCTGGGCCATGATCAGGGTGATTAAACAATTATTTGAAAGACCGGGCTTTGATCAAGCAGAGTGAACAGTGACCTGAAAGACTGAGCCTTGATCAAGCCGAGTGGACAATGATTTGTGTACCAAGCCTTGACCAGGTCACATCTACAGATGTCATCTGGATCTGGTTATCAACTGCAAACACTGCCCTGATTGAACAATGAACTAACAGCCAAAAGACCAGAATGAAAAAGTATAAAAGGCTTTTAAGCTGCGGAGTAAAGCAGCAGCCTCCTCTGTCTTGTTTCTGACGAGCTTGGGACTCTGTTCCATAGCCCGGGCTATTTGAATAATCTGGGTTCCTCCTGCAGACGAAGGCTCCAGTGTCTCCTTTTACTACGTATGAAGGGTATGGAAGACTTGGGTGATTCCCCCGCCACTGAGACCCAGTAAGTGGGTTATTCAGGTTCTTCAAATGGCACCCAAACAGGAACTCCACAAGCACCAAGGTCAGGCCCGGTGGATGTGAGGAGGTGCATGGAGAGACTCCGACAGAGGTACCCTACCCGAGGGATTCTTGCAATCCGGTAAGCCGAATGACTCGTCCACTGTTCCTCCCCACCCGGTCTGGGCCACATGACCGCGTTCTCGCTGGAGTCCCCTAGCAAATACATTCTGGAGCAGGACACAGCCCTACGTCAGTAGAAGGGACCTAACCCTGTAAGGTTAGGGTAGACTGATCACCCACCAAGTCTGTATGATTCTGTTATTGACTTCTGCAAAAGCCAAGCTGTTATTGACTTTTGTAAAAGCCAAGCAAGCGAGGTGAGTTTTTAAAAAAATCCGCTGGTGTCTGTTCTGTATGATTCTGCTGTAATTGTCTTTTGCAAAAGCCAAGCAAGCGAGGGGATTTTTGAAAAACCCGCTGGTGCGTGTAATCCGTTTTTTAAGCATGCCAGTCAGTAGTAAGTTCAAGAAATTATGTTGGTCTATGTGTACACAGGACTCCCAGCTGGAGGCGGCTTGTCCGCTTCCTCCAGAAGAGACCCCTGGCCATACGTTGTATGTTAAACATGGCCCATCTGCCATAATGGATTCCTCATTCTGGTAAAATATACGAAACAAAGTAACGCAGAATTACAGTGGCCACTTTATGGCTCCTTTAATTCCCAAGTTCTCGCCAACTTAGAGGAACAATTAATGAAAAGAGAAATGCGCCCGTCTATGTTTGAATCTGTCTGATTTTGGAGGAAAGAGATAGAGCAGAGAGCTAGAAAGCAGAAGGCTCAAGAAAGAAAACAAGAACGTATGTCAATGGCCGACCATGCCACAGAAAATTTACAAAATCAAATGACAAAATCAGTAGAAATAGCCGATAGGAAGCATGGGGCCCGGGTACAAAAATGTTATCCAGCTCATGAGGAGAAAGGAAAGGGCCATATGGAAGGGGGAGAAGAAGGTGATTCCTTGCTTGATACCATGCTAGAAAGCCCTCCTGCATGTGCCCCAATGTACCCTGCCCTGACGCCTCACACCCCTCATGTCACCCCGCCACCGCCCACTCCTGCCCCCTGCCCCTACTGCCCCTCTTACTGTTCTCCCTGTCACACCATCCCTCCCGATTTTTCCTATGACACCGACCACGCCCGCTAACCCTGTCCTCGCTACGGGAATGACAACAAGTCTCCATCCGCCCAACCCCTGCGGCTTTACCCGGACACGCCCTTTTCCTGCTTACCAGTGGTATACAGTTAGGCAGGATTGATATAAATTGTTGAATTCCCCCCGACTGGCCTCCTTGCGCTCTGCAGTCAGCTTTTCGTCCCTTTGAGAAAATTGCCTACAGAGGCAACAGTGTGAATGTTGGATAAATAACAGGAGTATTTATTTATTTATTTATTTATTCATTTTTTTTGTCCTCATTAGCCACTTAGTCGACCCAGGGGTGCTCCAACCGCAAGACACAGTCGCCTCTGTACCATCAAGAGTCCAGAAAGTGGTCTCATAATCTCCAGGAAGGCAGGCCTGATGTCTCAGCAAAAAAAGAGCTCCACACGAACTATCTCCATACGAGCCCATTGTTGGCTGATGTTCCAATGTAAATATGGCATGGGGTGCCTCCCGTAGGACATGGAGACTTAGGCTTCATCATCGGACCCGGGGAAAAAAAAAAAAAAAGAAAACCCGGGCACTTTAACTGTTCCGTCTCCACTCAATTAAGAAGTTCCAAAATCTCACAGTACGGGGGCTACACGTTCTAGCTAAATCTACTTTCGATGTTGCGTAGAGTGAAGACAACCACTCTGCATGGGTCGGTGGATTAATATTGACCCAGTTTTTGCAAATTTGTCTTCTTGCTAGTAGAATAGCATAATATAGAAATTCTCTTTCTAATCCCTTGATGTTGTTATTTAGCCCAAAGATGATTAAAGACCATGAGAAAGGGATAGAGATTCTGAGAATTGATTCAAGCGATGTCTTGATTTCTTGCCAAAAAATGGTGATGTTCGGACATTCCCAAAACATATGTAGGTCTGAGGCTGCTAGGAAAAGGCATTTGCTACAGCACTTCCCTGGTTGGAACTTCGAGAGTTTTTTGGGGGAATAATACGCCCGATGTAGTGTCAATAGTTGATTGCGCCTCAACCACGCAGGTTTTATGATTTTATAGAGAAGGGTAAAGGATTCTGTCCATTTCTCTTCTGCCTGGGGTTCTCCCTCTCCTCCCCATAATTTTATCGAAGGTTAAACTCGCCCTCCCCTTCTTCCATGATGTTCCAGTGATGAGACCCAACCTCCTTACCTCTAAAGGGTTTCTCAAATAGTTTTTTTTCTAGAGAGCCATATCCTCCAATTTTGATCTTTTTCTTAATTTGAGTTCGCAGCCAACTGGACAGTTGTATATAGACAAACCAGAATAGAGTTGAGGTTACCCTGTCTGAGAATATTTCCCAATCCATGAAGGAACCTCCTGCCACTAACTCTCCCCATCGTGTTATTCCTGCTTCCAGTAGGACTGTTTTAACTGTCTCGGAATATTGCGGAGAGAATCCTGGTAAATCCCAGATCGGTGCGTAGTTAGAAAGGTATGCAATCCCAACCTTAGATTTAATTTGAGACCATTCTTTTATGGGACAATATAATGCCTTTAGCCTGACTTTTTTGAAGAATCTCTGGTGTCCAAACTTAAATAGGAATCCGTCCAATGGAAGGTCAGAACCGAGTAACATTGCTTCGAACATATGGCCGTTCGAATTGTCTAGCAGGGTCTTTAATAACATCCTGGAGTGGGTCAGATGAAAGGCCCAAGCATAGTATTCTAGGTCTGGCAAGGCGAGTCCTCCCTTTTCCCTCCTCCTTCTTAACTTCTTCCATGCCAGCCTGGTTGAATTATAGCACCAAATGAATGAGTTGATATTTTGTTGACATTTTAAGAGTTGTTTGGTATCGAATATTAATGGAATGGTATTAAAGATGAATGTATATTTGGGGAGGATGGTCATTTTTACTAGGCTGGTTCTCCCATAGATGGTAAGAGGGAGAAAAGACCAGGATTTCATCAATGATTTGGATTCGCGAGAGATCCGATCTAGATTAGTCTGGGCCAAAAGGTTTAAGTCTTTTATGATTTTTATCCCCAGGTAACGCATTGGGAGTTTCACAGGAAGCTGAAGATTTGTGATGTTCCAAGCCATTATCTCTGTTTTTCCGGCGTTTATTTCATAGCCTGAGTGTTTCCCAAATTCCTCCGCGCTTTTGATGACCGTAGGAAATGCCTGGGCCGGATCCGTTGTATAAATGAGAATGTCATCGGCGTATAGTCCGACTTTCTTCTCCCATCCAGAGAAAGAGAAGGGCGGAATATTGGTATCCTCTCTTATAGTCTGAACAAATGGTTCCACATAAATATTAAATAGGAGGGGGGAAAGAGGACACCCCTGTCTTGTCCCTCTACTAATTTCAAAGGGATTTGTGCGTGTACCATTGATTAGCAAACTGGCCCTCGGGTTTTTGTATAATCAACCTACCGCTCTACAGAATTTAGGGCCAAATTGAAACTTTTCCATGACTGCATTTAGATAGGACCAGTTGACCCTGTCAAATGCTTTTGTTGCATCGAGTGTCATAATTGCGAGAAGTAGAGCAAAGGTTGAGGTAATATCTATAGCTCCGACTAGATTGTATGTTAAGTCGGCCAGTTGTTGGCCTCTTATAAATCCCTTTTGATCTTGATGGATGATTGTTCCAATCTCGCTTCCCAAACGTGCAGCCAAAATTGACGAAAAGATCTTATAGTCGTTGTTGAGAAGCGAGATTGGACGGTATGAGCCGCAGTCTGCTGGGTCTTTACCTGCTTTTAAGATTAAAGCAATGTTTGCTTCTCCCCAGGAACTAGGTGGTGTCTCACCTCTTATTAGTATGTTATTAAATAGCTTCGTTAGAACCGGGGTGAGAGTAGAGTTAAGCACTCGGTATAGTTCACCCGGAATACCATCCGGTCCTGCAGCCTTTCCCTGTTTTAGTTGTTTAATGACACTTTCAACTTCCGCCTCAGTTATCTCTTTATCCAGATTTTCACTCTGAAGCCCGCTTAACTTTGGGAGGTTCACCTTTTCCAGCCATTCAGTTCTTTCCTCAATGTTAACATTAATCTCATCTGTATATATGTTTTGAAAGAAAACACTGAAGGCTTCGCCAATTTCGAGATCAGTCTTCCTATTGTCCATTTCTCCATCTACCCTCACTTCTTTTATATGATTTCTAGTCTGGTCCGCTTTTATTTTCCAAGCTAGCAACTTCCCTGCCGATTCACCATATTCAAAATGGGAAGGTTTACTGGCCTGCCATCGTTTGTTCAGTCTCTCCTGCAGTAATGTTTCTAATTTATCTTTTAGCTCCCTTTTCTTTTCTAGGTTAACCGAGGGCGCTTGATCTGCCGACTCCATTCGGGCCAGATCTTGCTCTATTATCAATAGCTCCTCTCTGTATTTCTTTTTTCTGTAGGAAGCCCGGTTGGTAATACAGCCCCTTATGTATGCTTTCCATATCTCCCACACACTAACCAGGGAGGCAGAATCTATGTTCCACTCTAGAAAAGAGGTGGTTTCAGATATGAAGTGTTCTCTTTCCTCTTCCTCTAATAAGATGGTGCGGTCAAAAGACCATGAAGCAAAAGTGGGTTCCTGATCTAGCATTAGCGAGAAGAGGATGGCTGAGTGGTCTGACATATGCTGAGGTAGATATATTAAGGTCTTTATAGAGTCTTTTAAGGAGAAACTGAATAGGGCATAGTCAATTCGCGATTTATGCTTATATTTGTAATTGTGAAAGGAGACACCCAGGGTTTTCCCGGCTCTTTGTCTCCATAAATCTTCCAATCCCAAATTGGAGATGCAACACAGAAGTGTATCTCTCGCCCTAGAACTAGGGGATTTATCCAATTTGGATAATCCAATTTGGGATCCAACACTAAATTAAAATCTCCCATCCATATTATTGGATCTGTGATGGTAATCAAGTGATTCTGTAATATATTTAAGTAGGAGGGATCATCCTGGTTAGGACCATAGCAACCCACTAGGGTGAATCGCCTTAAATCAAGCTGAACGTTAGCTATCAGCCATCTACCACTCGGATCCACAATCTGAGCCCTAGCTCCCTTTTTAAAGATGATGGCTAATCCACAAATATTGGCGTTGTGGTCTGTGCTTATGAATTTGTCAACCCATTTCAATTTTTTTAGTATGTCTGTAATCTCTTGTTTATTTAAATGTGTCTCCTGGATCGTTATGATCTGCGCGGGCGAGTCTCTAAGATACTGCATAATTTCATGTCTTCTCCCTCGTACGCTTCAGGCCATTTACGTTCCAGGACAGAAATTTAATATCTCTAATTTTTCTTTACCATCCAGCTGACCTGCTCTCCCCATTGTATTTTTTCTATTAATTGTCTGTCTATTGTTTTCTATTTCAACTACTCAGTTTATGTAGCACACCCTGGAATCAATGAATTTTAGGAATTTAAAGTTTTGCTTATGAGGACTTTTTTGTGCTTTCACCCCCCCACTTCCCCCTCTCCCTCTCCTGAAAACTCCCCCTGCTTACTCTGGCCGGATGACTTGCCAGGTTGTCGTCCCCGACGTACTCCCACCTGAGGCCCCATCTATCTCATTGGTCGGTCAATCTAATCGATATTATGTAGGTGGTGTATTTGTTATATATATATATATTTTTTGGGGGGGAGATAGGCAAGATAGCGTCTCATAGGAGTAGATAAAGAGTAGATCAAGATCAACTCTTAGATAAGAAAAGACTGAAGGGAGAAAGGGGAAGGAGATCAATAGTCGGGCACATTTGGTGTTGTATAATGTATGTTGTATTGTGGTGTTTTTTCGCTGTTGTAGACTAATTTAAGGTCTTATAATATTTCTTCTACTTAACAGTTTTTGTTCCTATTGCCCATTTTCTCCCTGTTACTATCCATTTTGATTTATTTTATGTTTTATGTGTTTTATATATATATATATTTTTTTTACTTTATTTTTCCCCTTTTTTGCCCTTTGACCTTTTCCCTTTTTAAATGCACTTACTTATAACCCTCTTTTTTTGGGGAATTAATTGTAACTGTTTCTCTCTTTTTTTATTATTTATCTTTATGAATGATATGTCTATATTTGTTTTTTTTTTTAAAGTTTTTTTAAAAGTTTTTTTTAGACCAGTAGACGAGGTTGTTATTCATTTAATTTACTTATTTTTTCCTCCTGTTCTCTATCTCTTCTTGACCCCTCCTTTTATTTAATCCTGGCTGACACCATGTGTCAAGAGGTTTGAGAAAATTCGCTGATAGAGACTAGTAGCTCATCCGCCTCGAGAGGAGTCTTGATGTTGTACATTTTATTGTTAAACATAACCTTCAAGAAGGCGGGAAATCGCATCTGTACCGTGGCTCCTAAAGCTCTAAACTTTTCCATCCGTTGTCCTAACTACCATTGCCTATCCAATGTGGTTTTGGATAGATCTGACCTTACTTCGAAGGAGAAGTCTGGAGTCTTCAATGACTTAGCTTTAAGTGCTAAATTAAGAATCTTTTCCTTCATCGCATAAGTTAGAAAATTTACGAGGATCTTTCTGGGTTTGGTCCTGCCTGAGTTGAGACGGAAGGGGTCACGGTGTATCCTTTGTATGTCTGACTCCAATTCTGATACTGACTCCTCTAAGTTAAGAGCGTCCTTAAGCAAAGTCACAACATATTTATTAATTTCGCTTCCCTCTTTTCCTTCCGGAATTTTTAAAATCCTAAGATTGTTCCTCCTTGAGTAGTTTTCTAAAGACTCAACTCTTTCTTTTACTGCTTCCCCCTCTCTTCTCAGAGTCAGGAACTTTGTTTCTGTGTGGTCTAATTTTGCTCTAAGTTCACCCACAGTATTCTCTAGGCTCCCAGTTCTTTCAAAAAGCCCATCCACTTTGGTCTCCAGATTTTCGCACATGGCCCGGATCTCAGATTGATTTTGCCTTGATTCAGCAAAGCACTTTTTTGACTCATCAAACCCACATTTAATCTCCTTTCTCATATTGAGGAGAATATGTTGGAGAGTATCTTCGCTGTCTTCTTTGTTACCCCCTGAGCATAGATCCAGATCCTTTTCTACGCTTATGGTTTCTGTTCCTATTAGATTGATGCCCAAATGCGCTGGTGGGGGCATCATGGCTGTGCTCAGCTTTACGACATCATCATCCAACCTTGAATTATTTTTCTGTTCCATCCCCTCCGCTGCTAGGAGCTTGGTGCTGCTGGATATAGCTAGTGAGGTAGGTACTTTAATTGGGATGGATGTATTCTGTGTGATAGTCAGGCCCTGAGAATCTTGAATAATGTTTAGGACTTGAGGCAGGATCTTAAAGTAGGACTTCAGAGAGGGTGCAATCCGTATAGCTTTAGTCTTTTTAGAATTACCTTTACTCTGAGTTAACTTGTGAGGTGACTCTTTCTGGCTGTTGCTTGGTCGCTCCACTACTAATTTAGTGGTGTGTGGTATCGAACGCCTCTTTTCCCCACTCAGCACTTTAAAATTCAGTGATTGTAGTGAGTCTGACTCAGACACCGTCTCTGACTCTGTTTCTATTTCTCTTTCAGGACTCCCTTCAAGCACTTGCTCTAGGTCTGGATCCTTCTTCCTACCCTTCCCCTTTCCCTTTTCCTTTCCCTTTCGCTTCCCCAGATTGTCACTGGTGAGCCCTTTCTTCGTTTCTGCTCTCTTCTTTTTGAACTGTGCCTTACTATTTTTCTGAGTTAGTACTGCGCTGGATAGGGCTTGCAGTTTACTCTTAACACTAGTCAGATCTGGGGCGGAAACCGGGTAAAAGTCTTTTCCCGAGAACTGCACAGTGCTTACTCCTCGATTTTTTAATGCTGGGAAACTTCTTTTCGAAAACCGCTATCTTTTTATCCTCCAACTGCTCCTCCAGTAAGACACTCTCCTCCCGAAGACCCCGCTTACTGCACCGTATTGCTGAGGTTGCTCCTCTCGTGAAGAGGCTGTATGTGGCCGCCCTCCGGCTTCTCTGCAGCTCCACAGCTGCCTTGCACCAGCGGAAGGGTGCGGGGAGAGAGACCCGCCCCCAGCACATCGGCTGCTCCGATCGAGGCGCCAGGGAGAGCCGCAGAGCCACTGAGCCGCTTGAGAAAGACTCGCGGCTGGGAAAGGAGATGCCGAGCCGAGCTACAAATACTCGGCAAACGTATGGAAACAAGCCCCGCCGCTGCTCTGACCTCTCAGGTAGTTAGGACCACCATAGTGACGCTGTATATGACCGAAAAGGAGTTTTCTGTCAAGGTGGGGGCATCAGGACTGGAGTCTCCGTCGGGACGTGCGCGCCGCTCTAGCTAGCGGCCGCCATGTTTTCCACCGACCTTCCTCCCTGTTGTTGCCCAAACAGGAATATTTATGCCTTTAAGAAATATGGTCCACCTTTTTCCAGTGGACGATTATGGAACAGACCACCTGGGCTGAATACATGTGTACCCTGGTCATGCAAAGATTTGAGAATACGCTTATGCAGCTACCAACCGGATTAATGGACCTTAGATCTCAAATAAAAAGAGGCGATGTTCAGGGAGAGGGGATGTTTGGCACAAAGTCTGCTTTAATGACTTACCGTGATATGACCGCTTTTCCCAACACCCCTCTAGAAACAGCTATGCCAATGAGAGAGACGGCTCCTGTCTTTGTTAACACACTTACCAATGCTTAAAATAATGGCCGAGGGGCTGTTGAGGCATACTGGCGCAGGCTTTGGGTTCATGTTCCTTGGAAAAGGTCAGAAGTAATGCAGTTAAAAGGACAATTACCAGATCCCCGGAAGAATCCGGCTGCCTTTTACAGAGAATTAGGTCAAATTATATCTGCAGGTACTCTCGTTCTTGAGGATATAGATTTACTTTTTGGTACAGTTGTCCCCACTGAAATTTGGGACAAAATTCGACATACTGACCATGAAGTAGCGTTGGGAGGTAAATGGGCTGACCTAGAGGCTATGGAAGAAGCAAGGGTAGGAGGGACTAAACTAGAAGCTGCCATCCTGACTTTGTCCAGTAAAATAATGACGTTTATGAAAACATTTTTGTTGGAAACTGGCATTAACTGGGAAACAATAAACGCCTGTAGGGCCCGAAAAGATGAGAATGTGGCTGACTTCTTTACCCGTTTTGAGACAGAATACAAGGGACATAGTGGTTTGAATCCCCGGAACCCAGGTTCTGGCCCAGTATTTGTTGATAAGTTTGTCAGCAACTTGCTTTCTGAGATCTCTGCCAGACTTAAGAAAGTTGAAAGTACGTGGTCTGCCCAAACTATGACTGGTATCTTGTCTATGGCACAATATCATGAGAATAGGGAGAATGAAGATAGATACAAGGAAAGTAAGAAGGTTAGGGATCTTAAGACTAAGGCACTTCTGCAGCAGGCTTACCCTCCCGAGGCCACGATGCCTGCGGGAATTACAGACCTCAACCCCAACCCCCTCCGAGGGTTCGCCAGTCTACCCCCTCCAGCCCTCACCGTATGGGAGCCCTCCAAAAAGATCAGTGTGCTTATTGTAAGGGGTACAGCCATTGGATAGATGAGTGTCCCGTGTTAGCTGAAAAAATCCAAACAGGGAAGACTCGGCCTCGCGCTCCAAGGCAGGGGAGGCCGACTAGGGACTATGGCCCGCCCCATCCACAGGATAAAGAAAGCAGGCCTAGGGATGACGCTTCCATCCAGCAGCGGCCGGCCAATAGCTTTGATGGGTACGAAGCAACACGCACTTATTACAATGACGATTATGATGAAGTTGATGAGACAGGGTCCTACCAAACATAGGACATCCAGGAAAGGGGTATTACCAGAGTGCAAATTCCAGTGGATCAATGGGGCCCGTATGTTCAAATGTCAGTTGTGGGGAATGATCAGAATTTTCTTTTGGATACTGGGGCCACCAGGTCTTCTATTGCACGTCTGTCAATCCCGTAGGCACCCCTTTCTGGCAATATGAATGTCTCCATGGGTTTTGCAGGAACACCTGTGACCAGCCCGGTCTCTGAACCCCTTCCTCTCGATATTGGCCCTGCACATGTTGACACTCCCTTGATCCTTACTACAGGTTGCAGTGAAAACTTGTTAGGCATGGATTTACTGAAAGCTCTGTATGCGACCATATCATTTAGTCCCCAAGATGTATCCCTAACAATTTTTCCCACTGCAGCTTCCTATATGGACCTGTCCGGTCCACTCCCACCAGAGTTGCAGTCTTTACCATCCTCCCTCTGGGCATCATCAGACACTGATGTAGGGTGTTTCAACATATCCCCTCATGTGATACGCATCCAGCCAGGTGCACTTCTCCCCGGCCTCCGGCAGTATTGACTGTCCGCGGAAGGAGAAATTGCCCTTTTACCAATAACATCTGAATTAATGGGCAAGGGCGTAGTGGAGGAAACACGTGGCAATATCTGTAACAGTCCCATTATTCCCGTTCTTAAAAAGCCAAATGGAGATGCTCTCTCCCCTAAAATATACCGAATTGTGATTGACCTGAGAGCCCTTAACAAAAAAAACAATATCCCCCTATCCTGTTGTCCCCGACATTACAGCCCTCTTAACAATGGTCCCTTCTGACGCAACCCACTTCTCTGTCATAGACCTGAAGAATACTTTTTTCAGCATTCCTATACATCCTGACAGCAGAAATTTTTTTGGTTTCTCCCTTGGTGGGCGGAGCTTTAGATTCTGCCACGCTCCTCAAGGTTTCACCGAGAGCCCCAGTATCTATAGTCAAGCCCTAAAAAGTCAATTAGATTCCTTGGAACTCCCTGATAATTCCACACTATTACAATATGTAGATGACCTCCTCATTGCTGCAAATTCTGCCCCAGCATGTAAAGAAGCTACTCTCTGTTACGCCACCTTGCCCTCCATAATCACATAGTCTCTTTGAAAAAGCTTCATTTTGTCAAGAGAAGGTGACCTATTTAGGTCATCTCCTCTTGAAGGAGAGAAGGCAGCTCACCGCTGATTGTGTAGCCATTATCAATGCTGTGACGGCCCCACAAACACAAAAGCAGGTGCGAGCCTTCATAGGCCTAACCTCATACCGTAGATAGTGGATTTTCAATTTTTCGGCCATGGTCAAACCTCTTCTTGCCCTCACCACTAAAGACATATCAGACAGTTCCTTTCCATGGACTAGAGAGCATGTACAGGCCTTCCAAGATTTAAAAAAGGCTCTGTGTACTGATGCAGTCCTCGGTACTCCTGATTATAACAAACTATTTTTTCTTTTGGAAAATGAGACAGACGGCTGTGCATGCGCTGTCTTGACCCAGATGTTCGAAGGTCACCACCGGCCATGTGCCTATTTTTCAGCCACCTTAGATTCTGTTGCAAGGGCTCTCCCAGGATGCCTACGAGCGACCGCTGTGGCCGCACTCATGGTCCGGCAGAGTGCGGGGATCATCATGAAATCCCCCCTGACTCTGATGGTCCCCCATTCTGTAAATACCATACTTAATACCACCAAGACACAGTACCTCACTAGCGCTCGACTCAAAGGATATGAACTGACACTCTTTGCCAGCCACATTAACATCAAAAGATGCACTGTACTAAACCCCGCCACATTACTCCCACTGGATGCTCAGGATGCCAGCTTAGACCCACATGACTGCATATTAAGTACAGAAGAGGAGACGAAGGGACGTGTTGACTTACAGGACACCCCGATAGCAGAACCAGAAGGTAAACTGTATGTGGACGGATCATGTCTCAGAGGGCCAGATAGTAACACCTCAGCCACCTACGCCCTCACAACATTAGGGCGAGTAGTAGAACAGCTCAGATTCTGCAGTGCTCTGCTCAAGCAGCAGAATTAGTGGACCTCACTAGAGCTTGTGAGTTAAGCAAAGGGATGACGGTAAATATTTATACTGACAGCCAATATTCCTTCGGGGTGGCCCACAACTTAGGGAGGTTATGGAAAGAAAGGAATTTCCTTACTTCCCATGGGACCAAGATTCAACATGGCCCCCTAATTTACCGATTGTTAGACTCCCTGACACTCCTCAAAAAGGTGGCCATTATAAAATGTAAGACCCATAAGAAAGTGACGGATGATGTTGGGAAAGGCAATGCCCTGGCTGACCAGGCGGCCAGACAAACAGCTCTTAGGAAAAGGGAAGGAATGTATGTAGGAGGTCCCGCTAGGTGGGTGGAAGACGAGGGCATGGTTGAAAACACAGTACAGAGTGTGATTGATATTCAGTCCCATACTACTCCTGAGGAACTAAGGGTGTGGAAGGAGCAATTAGCAAAGGAGGGAATTGATGGTTGTTGGGTCCGTACGACTATGGAAGTTACCTGACAGTCACGTGCTACCAGTAGTTACAATGACCTATGGTCCTGCTCACATTAGTACAAAACGGATATGTAAACTGTTGGAACCTACATGGTACAACTCTAAAATACCAGCATATGCTGAAAAGCTGACTAAAACATGCATTATTTGCCTAATGTATAACTCAGGAAAAGGCACAGTTACTCCTAAGGGAGGGTTCTCTCCTCCTACCTTCCCTTTTGAAGTCCTCCAAACGGATTACATCCAGATGGACCGATGTAACAATTTGAAATATGTCCTAGTGGTAGTCTGTACCTTCAGCCGATGGGTGGAGGCCTACCCCGTCAAAGACTGCACCGCTATCACTACCGCCAAAGTGCTATTAAAAGAGTACATCCCACAATTCGGTTTGCCCCGCTTGGTCTGGAGTGACAACGGGACACACTTTACGGCGCAAATTATGGAATATGTCTGTACAGCATTTGGTATAACACAAAAATGTCATGCAGCTAACCACCCACAGTCAGCAGGTCTAGTGGAGGTGTACAATGGCATCCTAAAATCTAAAATGGGCACAATAGTAGCCAAGACAGGTGTCACTTGGGTTGATGCCCTGCCTTTAGCCCTACTGTACACAAGAACAACGGCCCACACCAGGATAGGGCTATCCCCCATGAAATTGTGTTCGGGAGGCCTTCCAATGTTTGGGGTGTCCCCCGGCCTAAGAAACTGTCTGATGTTGAATAGCCTGTATTAACTGATTATCTGTACAGTCTGACTAATACCTTTCGTACTCTTTATCACCAGGTGCATGAGGCAATACCTGACAAAAGCGAGGGTCCAGGACACGTTATCCAACCTGGTGACTGGGTCCTGATCCGGAACTTTCAACTGACTAAGAGCTTCGAGCCCCGCTGGACACAGCCCCGTCAGGTGTTGCTGGCCACCCGCACCGCCGTGAATGCAGAAGGTCGGAAGAATTGGGTGCATTCGTTGCACTGCAGGGGTGTGCCTCTGCCCTTCCCCTATGATCAGTGGGTGAGGGAAGGACAAGGAGACTCAGAAACAGAAACAGTCCCGACGTTTGTCCCATTCAGCAATGCCAGACTGCATTCTACATCTACGGGAGCAGAGAGTGGCAGCATACTGAAAAGAAGGGTGGAACCCTCCCTTAACTCTGCTCAACACCAAGAACAATTGTTTCCTGACCATACTGTCCCTATCTCCGACCGATATAACTTGCGCCCCCGAGGGAAGGCTTGCCCTTGACTTCGCCAAGTGCCTATAGGCTGTACGGCTGTGATCTTTCCCGTCTGAGAGTAGTGCTGGTGTTTCAGACTAAGGTACACCATATAGCCCTTGGCACCTGCGCCAAGTGAAGCAACCACCAATTACAGACAGCAACTAGAGGTCATTGGCTTAGCACAATGGCTGCCGTCCAAAACACCAGAATCCAGTAACAATATGTTAGTCTCTGACATAGTAAATGCTTCATGGCCACCGTGGTAACACTGTTTGACTCCCTCATTCTGTCTATCCTTGGTTGGCTGTTACTGATCTACCACCCTGTTACCTCACCAACTCCTACCCCGACTCCTGTAGAACACCAGTATTTTACGCTACCAGCCCACAAATTACCCCGCCGTGCATAATTCTTCAATAACAGCTTCATCGAAATGTTGCATCATCACCAACTGATCATGAACACTTCCAACTGCTGGGTTTGTGGACTGATGCCGCATTCCATGATACACCCTGTCCCATTCTTTCCCTACCCCTTTTCCATCTCTGGGTCTTGTCTTGCATGGTGGATGTTGAGACAGGAGGCCTACACTGTCAATGGTACTGCCAATTCTGCCCTTGGAACATTTCGGGAGGACTTCTGGCGGAACAGATCTGGCCATGTCAATGCTCCTTTTTGCCCGACCAGCTCATCCACAATGCTACTATCCCCAGATGAACTCGGTGAGATGGTAGTATTCAACTCAACTAATCAACAAACATTTTCCAGATTAAGCACAAGAAGGATACTGCCTGATGAACGAGAAACTGTGAATGTCATAAATGTGAAAGGCCGTGTCTGCATTCATGGCCTAGGGACTAAGAAAGTTGGTACCAGTATGTGTGATATCACAAACGCTTTAAACTCCACACCTCCTCCGAAGCTGGTGGCATCCCCTAACACCTATTTCATCTGAGGCACTGCCGCTTACACTTGGCTCCCCCGTAACTGGTCTAGTACCTGCTATCTGGCTTTCCTCCTTCCACCAACGTATTCTACCCATGGAGGTTATCACCGCTCAATGAAGGGCGCTCTGCACCGCTCACGTAGGGGTGTCATATCAGCCGAGGATACAGCAAGCCAGGAAACCGGGGACTTCTTTAAAGGTTTCCTTCCCTTCTGGGGCCCCATGGCCAACAGTCGGGCTGTACGAGGACTGACCAGGGTCCTTGAAGCTACCATCACAGTAACAGCTGGTGCCCTCTCCAACATCACTGCAGAGCTGCAGGCGGACCGCCTCATAACGCTCCAGAACAGAATGGTCCTAGATGTCATCCTTGCTGATCGTGGTGGTGTGTATAAATTGATCGGCTCCAGCTGTTGTGTGTACATCCCAGACAACACACCTGCAATGTACGATGCCATCCAACGTCTGCATCGCCTTTCTTCCGAAATTCATCCAGATGAAGGCAACTGGTCCCTCACAGACTGGATCTGGGGCCTCCTTTCCCAGTGGGGGTGGAGGATCCTCATCTTCCTTGCCTTGGGAGTAACTGTCCTGGTCTCCTGCTGTTTGTGCTTTCAGTGCCTGCCAGTGCTCTGTACAATGTGTGTCCAGACCATCAAGCCTCCACCCTCTAACATTCACAACACCAATATGATGATGATGCTCCAACAAGAAACCGATGGCCTTATGAACATTGACATTTCTTAAAGTATTTGCCACTCAATGGCAAAAGGAGGGTCTGAGGAAAAGTGTTCTTCTGATCATTTGTACCGGGACTCCATTGTTTTGTCATTGCCATCTCGTGTCAAACACTTCCACACGACCCACCTGGTCGTTTCTGCTGATGCCTGAGGAAAATCTAACTAACACGACAACAGCCATCTTGCAGCCTGCATTTCTGCCCAGGAATTGTCGCACACCCAACCCCCCCTGTTCTTGCAGTTCAACAGAAAGCCATGAGACACTCACACCCTGTGTAAATTATTTGTTTTCCATCTCCTGCTCCCAGCCTGGTAAACATCCTTGAGACCGTGATCAAGTTATCTGGACAATGGTCTGACTGCTGGGCCTTGATCAGGGTGATTAAACAATGACCTGAAAGGCCAGGCTTTGATCAAGCTGAGTGAACAATGACCTGAAAGACTGAGCCTTGATCAAGCGGAGTTAACAATGATTTGTGTACCAAACCTTGACCAGGTCACCATCTACAAACGTCGTCTGGATGTGGTTATCAACTGCACACACTGCCCTGATTGAGCAATGAACTAACAGCCAAAAGACCAGAATGAAAAAGTATAAAAGGCTTGTAAGCTGCGGAGTAAAGCAGCAGCCTCCTCTGTCTTGTTTCTGACGAGCTTGGGACTCTGTTCCATAGCCCGGGCTATTTGAATAAATCTGGGTTCCTCCTGCAGAGGAAGGCTCCTGTGTCTCCTTTTACTATGTATGAAGGGTATGGAAGACTTGGGCGATTCCCCCGCAGCCGAGACCCAGTAAGAGGGTTATTCCGGTTCTTAAGTCCCTCTCATTCCTTGGTGACAATTCTGTTTTCCCTCCAAATTTCTCCTTTGCTCTGTGCTAAGACCTGTATGTAAAACAGTGCACTCCCAGCCACCATTTTGTGTTCACAAGCCAGTGAGACCAGCCCCCCTGCCCCTCCCCGCAACAGGGATTTTCTACATCAGAGGGTGCTTGTGTGAGCTATTTAAACTGTATCTACTAGGGCCTGTGCACTTTTTGGCCAGCAGAGGGAGTAAAGGTTTATTCAAACAGTATTGTTAGATTTCAAGTTAGTGAGGCCCTTACCTGCTGAAGTCCAACTTGTGGATTGGGCCTGTCTGTCTCCTAGGAGATTCTGAACAGGAGAAGCAGCTGCCCAGCCCCCACCCCCAGGCCAGCAGACCATTGACTATTCAGCTACCAGGCAAGTCTGAGCCCTCCTCCCACACCTGCCCAGGCCCCTTAAGGCCTGGCTGGGTGCACCCCAAATCATTTATTGAGAAGACCCGCCAGAAAGCAACAACCAAACTGGCTGCATTATACCCACTCCTGAAGACCAAATCGATGCCCATGCGGAGCAAGGTGCGAGCAATCACCGCAATAATTTGATCAACTATGACACATGTTTCACCAGTTTGGAGTGGCTGCCGCCCGCAGCTTCGGAAAGACCTACAGAAACTACAGAGCAAGGCCTTACGGATTGCAGTTGGTGCTCCTATGTTCACACGGACAGCAGACCTCCACAGAGACCTAGGCGTTGAGATGTTGGACGACCATCTCCTAAAATTCAACAGGACATTCTACAAAGGATTGGATCAAAAAGAAAACCCACTGATCAGGAAACTTGCAGACATTTCTACAAATCCATTTGACCGCTACCCGCGGCCCATCGAAGCGCTAACCCTATGAAACTGAAACAGCAACACAGCATCCAAAAACTCATCACTGCCCGAAGGCAAACGCCCGGCAGGTATGCAAAACTCATCACTGCCAGACGAATAACCGCCCCGGCAGGCACCCAAAACTCATCACTGTCCGAAGGCAACCGCCGCGGCAGCAATCAAAAACTCACTGCCGCCAGAAGACATTTTGACAGACGAAAACAAGACTCTGCGATAAAACCTGCTGAAATTTCTGCAAACCAAATTGCCTGCAACCCACGGCCTATCACAGCGCTGATCTTGTGATACAACCTCAACTGTGACAAAGCGTCACGCATCAATAAGACAACCTAAACAGCGACTAAAAAACTCAAAATGAATGTGGAGTAATGAGGCTACCGCCACGGTATCCAAAAACTCACCACTGTCAGAAGGAATCTGAAAGACGAAAACAAGACAGACTACCCCAAATCATTCTCCTCAATCTTGAGAGTTGCAGCCTACCTGTGCCCCAGATTGCAGTGAGCAGAGTCCAGGAAGTAGTAAGGAGACAGACTAGTGCTGTCTCTTCCCAAGACAAAAAGTTGTTTAAAGAACGATTTTCACTTTCAGTTTTTACTGTCTTTGCCTGTGGTTGTTACAGTTAAAAATTGCAGTCTTAACCTGCCTGTAATTGCATACTTGATCACCTGTGTTGTGCTTTAAACTTGTGGCTTTCCCTGCTCATGATTGCCTCCATTTAGCGTGTTGAATTGTGGGATTTGCAGTCCAACCTTTGTAGTTTTTCCCTCTCATTCCTTGGTGACAATTCTGTTTTCCCTCCAAATTTCTCCTTTGCTCTGTGCTAAGACCTGTATGTTAAAACAGTGCACTCCCAGCCACCATTTTGTGTTCACAAGCCAGTGAGACCAGCCCCCCTGTCTCCCCCCAGCAATAGGGATTTTCTACATCGGAGGGTGCTTCTGTGAGCTGTTTAAACTGTATTTACTAGGGCCTGTGTACTTTGTTTTTTGGCCAGCAGAGGAAGTAAAGGTTTATTCAAACAATATTGTTAGATTTCAAGTTAGTGAGGCCCTTACCTGCTGAAGTCCAAAGTGTGGATTGAGCCTGTCTGTCTCCTAGGAGATTCTGAACAGAAGCAGCTTCCAACTCCCTGGCCAGCAAACCTTGTCTAAGGGCGCTGGGACCTTATATGGTCTGATTTGGTTGGTACATGTCTACACTGATTGGTGGTTGTATCTGGTGTTTCTATTGGATTAGGGTTAATTTCCTGATTGGTTGGGTGTTTGAGGGTTCTGATTGATTTCTGGGTCTGTGATTCAATCATTGTAGGGTTGGGGCTAGGTTTAGGCTTTCTATTGGAAGTAGGGACTAGGGCTACCTGTGCCATTGGTTGCACAGACTTGTTTTGGGACTACTGGTAGGGCTAGGGACTTTATTGGATGTAGAGATCAGGGTTTTTGAACTGATTGGGTGCTTGGACTAGGGCTAAGATTGGCAGTAAGGTCCTGGTCTCCTATTGGTTCTAGATTTTAGGGCTAGTGTTGTGATTGGATAGTGTTAGGGTTCCCATTGACTGAAGGGGTCACCTGATTACTAGGGTAATAAAAAAGGCCAGGGTTAGGGGTTCTCAGCCCGGGCGTCGAGGCTAAGGGCAGAGAGAACAAGGGCAGTTGCCTGTTAGAGACTGTTAAGGGCAGAGAGGACAAGGGCAGTTGCCTGTTAGAGCCTGTTAAGGGCAGAGAGGACATGGGCAGTTGCCTGTTAGAGCCTGTTCGAGACTGGTCGGGACTAGGACCAGAAATGCTGCCCTTTTTCTCATATAGCAATACCCAGCCCACACCATCCACATCCACAAACAGAGCAACACACTCACACCAAATGTACACCACACACAACACTATGCACAGAGTAATCAGCATGCACTACAAACCAAACCACATCTACACACCCTACTATCCCAACTACCGCACATATCCACCATCACCTACAAACAGTACACAACTCTATCCTATACCACTAACCAGTACACTCATCACTAACACAACGCCACTAACTACATCCCATTCAGACACATTCTCCCTGCTGTAATTACACCTAACAGATCACCTTGTAGGGACTGTTAGCCCGATGTGCCTTTGCTAGGTCTCAATATATGTGCTCCAGTGGATTTTGAGTAATTTAGGTTCAAAAAAAGATATATATCTGGGCGGAGCCTAACCACACATCTGATCTGATTGGCTGTCAGCACTTCATCCAAGAAGTGTTGGCAGCCATCTTGGGACCAATATACTTGATAGCACCTCATTAAAAAGCATTGTAGTTAATAGAGGGTTTTAGGACTTTAGTTACATTATAAATCATTTGTTGATGGTACCATACTAGTTTTAGGAATTGTGGTGGGTTCTAAGGTGATTTTACCATGTGAAAAAACCTTCTGCTGTGATATCATGAATATTGTTTGAAAGAAAACTAATATCTCATGATTTTCCCACAGTGGTTTGGAAGGGGATCTATAAGCTAAACTGAAAGCATATTTTCTGTAAATTCACATTATCTTTCTCAGTCATGTGAAAATGAAGTCTGACATTCTCAGTAAAACATGTACATCCAACAAGGACAGAGACTGTCAGTTGATTCCTTTGTGTTCTACTGCAGCCTCCTAGAGTGTTCTAAAGAACAACTAGAGCGCTAACAGTCCTACTTATTACAAAGGTATGGCACACCTGAAGCCATCTTGATTGGAATAAAGTGGTAACTCTTAAAACATTTAATTTAAATAGAAACAACATGAGGGGGTATATTTTGCCATAGAAAGTATGATTAGTGCTGCAGAATGAAAAATTAGGGCACATTTTGAGTGACTTCTCAAATCCTTTTCTATTTCATTAAAACATTCTGACATGCAGTCTCCCAAAATGGCCACCAGTGACAAAAGAGCCCAAATGTAGCCCAAATATCACCCAGATGTAGCCCAAGTATAGCCCAATGACAGAATGTCCCAGAGTGTTCTAAAGAACAACTAGAGCGCTAACAGTCCTACTTATTACAAAGGTATAGCACACCTGGAGCCATCGTGATGGGAATAAAGTGGTAACTCTTAAAACATTTAATTTAAAAAGGAACAAAATGAGGGGGTATATTATGCAATAGAAGGTATTATTAGTGCTGCAGAAAGAAAAATTAGGGCACATTTTGAGTGACTTTTCAAATCCTCTTCTATTTCATTAAAAAATTCCGACATGCAGTCTCCCAAAATGGCCACCAGAGACAAAAGAGCCCAAATGTAGCCCAAATATCACCCAGATGTAGCCCAAGTATAGCCCAATGACAGAATGTCCCAGAGTGTTCTAAAGAACAACTAGAGCGCTAACAGTCCTACTTATTACAAAGGTATGGCACACCTGAAGCCATCTTGATTGGAATAAAGTGGTAACTCTTTAAACATTTAATTTAAAAAGGAACAAAATGAGGGGGTATATTTTGCCATAGGAATTATGATTAGTGCTGCAGAAAGAAAAATTAGGGCACATTTTGAGTGACTTCTCAAACCCTCTTCAATTTCATTAACACATTCTGACATACAGTCTCCCAAGATGGCCACCAGAGACAAAAGAGCCTAAATGTAGCCCAAATATCACCCAGATGTACCCCAAGTATAGCCCAATGACAGAATGTCCCAGAGTGTTCTAAAGAACAACTAGAGCGCTAACAGTCTTACTTATGACAAAAGTATGGCACACCAGAAGCCATCTTGATTGGAATGAAGTGGTAAGTCTGAAAACACTCAATTTAAAAAGGAACAACATGAGGGGGTTAATTTTGCCATAGAAAGTATGATTAGTGCTTCAGAAAGAAAAATTAGGGATCATTTTGAGTGACTTCTCAAATCCTCTTCTATTTCATTAAAAAAATTCTGACATGCAGACTGAAACATGCACTTTGAATACCAGCAGCAGACGTCCCTGGTGAGCAGTAGCTTTACTACAGTGATCTAATGTGCAACTAGAGTGCTAACATTCAGAATTTATGGCAAATGTGTGACACATCTGAATGCCTTCTTGATGGAACCAAAGTAAACAAGCATTGAAAATGCAATAGATCTCACCCTCGTTTAAGTTAAAGCCATTCTGTTTGTAATGGGGTGGCTTTTTAGCTTTGCTTTTATTAGTGTTTTTTCAACTTTCATGTAAATAACATGCATCTGTATGCATATAAGTATATGTATGCATGCATTTATGTTTGTATTTATATAGATATACAGATGATATATGTTTATATATGTATGTATATATATATATTCACTGAAAAAACATAGGCTATAGACCATATATAGTTAGGAGTTAGCATTTACAAAACCTTGAAAATTCACTGAAAAAACCATAGGTTATAGACCATATATAGTTAGGAATTAGCATTTACAAAACCTTGAAAATTCACTGAAAGAACCATAGGTTATAGACCATATATAGTTAGGAATTCGCATTTACAAAACCTTATTTTACTCACACAAAACCATTGAAATTCCATATATAGTTAGTTGCACTAACTATATATCGCGCACCCGCAATCCACTGCTGATGATGTCACATATTACATCATTCATGACATGGTCAGTGACATCACTGATGACATCACTGATGACATCTCAAATGACATCACTGATGACATCACTGAAGACAACATCCAGTGACTGTATGTTTCTGTAAAGTTAAAATATGTCTTACATATTGAAGAATGAGTGGATGTATAAGTGTCTGGATGAAGGATTTAGTAGGTGCATGACTGACTGTATGAGTGAGTGATTAAATGTGTCTCACTGAGTGCATGGGTTAGTGACTAAACTGTCTTAATTTGTGCATCATTATGTCTGTTGTTCTGTAAACTGTTGCATGTGTTGATAAGTAGCTATATGAGTAACTATATGGGTTATTGATTGGTTGCCCAAGTATTTGTATGGGAGACTTAGTGTGTGTGTGGGTGGCTGGGAGGTGTATGACTCTGTGCATAGATGTGTGAGCAGTTGATTCACTAGATGTATGGTTTCAAAAGTGCATGTGGAAACAGCTGTATGGGCGGTTGACTGTGTGCATGAGTGTATTGGTGAGTGAATGGATATCTCAGTGCTATATGTCAAAGTAAGTACATATGTAAAACACAGTACATGTGAGAGTTGACATATATTAATAACTGCATAAGAGCCAGTGAATGTGTGAGTGGCTGTATGGATCATTGTGAACTTGTATCAGGGATTGTATAAGAGAGTAAATATGTGTTAGTATATGTTTGAATAAGTAAAGTTTGTATAACTGTATAGTTGAGGAAATGGAGGTGTGATTGATTCTTTGCATGACTGACTAGGTGTGTGAGTAACTCCATGGATGAGTGACAGTCTGTGAGTGTCTGTTTACACTGATTGTATCTAAGGTTATATTAGAGTCTGAAGAGGTTCATCGTATTATCACATGAATGATATCATCAGTGATGTGATCAGTAATGTCAAATGAGATGTAAGGGGTAGTAAGCGCTATATAAATGCAATTACAATACTATATAAATATAAATATAAATATATATATATATATATATATGAACAGAACCTTCTCCACAGGCAAGAAGAAGAGACCACAGCAGGGGAGGCAGTGGAGGCGTCCTTTATTGCAGGTAAAACCAATTACATCTCCGAGGCGAATGCATTTCGGCGATCTCTGTCGCCTTCTTCAGCGCCAAAATGGTTTGAGCAGGAGCTGGGCGTTAGTCAAGGTTTTAATGCCGCTGGCCCCTCCTGCCTGATGTCAGTATCCTCCGCCCCCTCAAACAGCAATAGTTCATGTTCTTGCTTGATTGACAAGGAGGACGCCCAGTGCATCTGTACTCCAAGTCCCAGAATGCTGTGGACTGCTCTGGGAATGTTTGAGGGTAATATATATATATATTACCTACTGGCGGTCGCCAGTAGGTAGTTATAGTTAGGATTAGTTTATTTGCATGTGTGTGAGTAACTTTTGGATGACTGTCGGTGTGTAACAGGATGTATAGGTGTATCACTACATATGATGAGTGTATATATGTATGAGTGACTATATAGAACTGTTGGTGAATGAGTGAATGTGTATATAGATGGTGGAATTATTGAATTGGTTGTTGTAACTGGTATGGGTATCTCCATTTTAAAAAAAATTGTAATTTATATTTTTCAATATGTGTTTCATGGGTTACATTACAGTGAAAGGAGGTCTGTCACTCTGTCACAAGGATGATGCCATGAGTGATGTCATGAGTGATGTCACTGACCATGTCATGAGTGATGTAATATGTGACGTCATCAGCAGTGCATTACACGTGCAAGTTATAGTGAGTCCAACTAACTATAACGTGGAATTTCAATGGTTTTATGTCAGTAAAATTTCCTGCTAACTATAACTGATGTGAAACCTATGTTTTTTTTAGTGAATTTAATAGGTTTTTTAAATGCTAATTCCTAACTATAACTGGTGTGAAACCTATGTTTTTTTCAGTGAATTTCATAGGTTTTTTTAAATGCTAATTCCTAACTATAACTGGTCTGAAACCTATGGTTTTTTCAGTGAATATATATATATATATATATATATATATATATATATATATATATATATATATATATATATATATATATATTTATGTTGAGGTTCACATTTGCCCAAAGCAAGGCGCACTCACAATCGGCATTACATCGGGTCAGGGACGGGGAGCAGGCACGCCCAGCGTCTGCAGCACCTGACGCGTTTCGGGCCTCCGCCCTTCCTCATAGGTACGCTGCTTGCAGAAAGAGACCAGCAAACTGACTTTCCAGATTATTCCTTTAATACAGCTCAGGTGAGTACAGTTGCATCCTCGGACTGGTAGTCACAAATTAATACCCATGTGGGTTGCTGGCGTCTTCATGCACAATATCAAAGTTCATATATATATGTATGTATGTATGTATGTATGTATAAATAAATACATATATACAAATTACCAGTACACAAAAGGATACTCCAGCACTTACGGGCCATTACCAATGGCGACACCGCGTACCCAGTGGCAAGGCACTTCGAGGAAGTCCACAATCAGAATCCCGAGGGCCTGAGGTATTTTGTGATTGATACAGTTCCTCCCCTTAGGAGAGAGGGTGACCGCGAGGCACTCCTACGAAAACTCTGGAGACAAGACACATAATACTGTTCGATTGCAAGATCCCCAATGGTATGAATTCTAGTGAAGATTTTTTTTATCTGTTTGTAGTTATTCCTGTTGTTTATAACATATCATTATATTGCTGCTCTTCCAACCTATTTAATGGTTTTTTAACTTTTTTATATATGCAAAAAATGAAATATCTGGTGATGGCTCAGTACATAAATGTTCACATACCCAACTTAGTGATTTAAAATGTATGTTAAAAACAATGAAGGAAGTCTCAGACAAGAAAGCAAAGATACTTAGTTTCAATTAAGCACCTAAGGTAATGTGAGGCAACCACAGCATAAGCAGCAATAACACAATTTACAAAAATAGACCAAATCATTCTCCCAGAAACCAGCTCATTTCTTCTTCGGAATTCAATCCTTCTGGGATCTTGGAATTAAGCTCTAAGATTAATCTAGATTCCATTTGTCGCAGTTTACGTATCCGGTCCCCACCCCTGTTGGATTGAGGGACTCTGTCAATTACAAAGAATCTTAAAAGATTACGGTTCGCATTATGTTTCTCTTCAAAATGTCTCGCAATAGGGGACAGCTTATCTTTATTGGCGATGGCCCGCATATGTTCCAGTATTCTTTTCTTAGCGGGGAACATAGTGCTGCCCACATACTTCTTTTCACAAGGGCACAACAATATGTAGACACAGTAATCAGATAAACATGTCAGGTGTTTCTCTATTTTCCTCTCCGATTCATAAAGAGGAAAGTAGACTGTTTTAACATTGCAACTATATTTGCATGCTTTGCAGTTCATGCAAACATAGAACCCTTGGATTTCCCTGGATGACATTTTTCGTGAAGAGATTTCATTCTTGCTAAGCCTGTCTTTTAAGGAGTTGTTCTTCCTATACGTGATACTAGGGGATTCTTTCAATACATCAGTCAGGGTAGATTCAGTGTGCAGTATCTTCCAGTGTCTATTAAGACACTTCCGCAGATCACCAGATTTGGAGTTAAAGGTAGAGATGTATCTAATGGTAGAATCATCACAAGATTTCTCCTTAGGTGTTAGTAGATCTGCTTGGGTCAGTTTGGATGCTTTCACAAAAGCATCTTTTATGCATTTCTGCCCATAGCCTCTCTCAATGAAACGTTGTTTCATGACCCTACACTCTTTTTGGAATTCCGTGTCACAACTACAGTTTCTCCGGGCCCGAAGAAATTCCCCATAGGGGATACTGTAGATTAGAGATTTGGGGTGACTGCTTTCCGCGTGTAACAGGGTGTTACCTGCGGTTTCTTTCCGGTGTAGGCACGAAGTCAGTAAATTATTGACTACGGAGATTTCGAGATCTAGGAACACTGCCCTTTCTTTACATATCGTGCCCTCAAAGCGCAGATTTAAGTCATTGACATTCAATGCTTCAATGAATTGTAGAGCTTGTTCATGACTCCCACTCCAGACGACAAATAAGTCGTCAATATAGCGGAGCCATGAAACTACATGGATGTAATGGTTGCCATGGCGACTGGGCACCTGCCGCTCCCACCACCCCATAAAGAGGTTGGCATAGCTTGGGGCAAAGCAGGTGCCCATCGCAGTCCCCTGTTTCTGTCTAAAAAACATTTCATTAAAAATAAAAAAATTATTTTCTAGACAAAATTGTATCATCTGCAACAACATGTGATTATGGTCAAGAAAGGAGATTGAGCGAAATTTCAAATAGTATTCGCACGCTTTCAGTCCATCCGAATGTATGATGGACGTGTATAGGCTATTGACATCCAGTGTAATAAGCCAAAATTGTTCATCCCATGTAATATCTCTGATTTTATTGAGAAAGTCACGGCTATCTTTAAGATAGGATGGGAGTTCTTCTACAAATGGACGGAGGAAAAAGTCAATGTATTGCGAGGTTTTTTCCAAGAGAGAGTCCATGGAGGAGACAATAGGTCTCCCCGGAGGTGTCATAGAGTTTTTATGTAATTTGGGCAAAAGATATAAAATTGCTACCTTGGGTGTACGATTGAGCATGAAAGAATATTCCTCCCATTCTAGCAATTTGCTCGTATGCCATTCTTTAAGCATTTCATGATATCTCGTGGTGGATTCCTTAATTGCAGTGATAGATGTTTGTTCATAGCATTCAGTTTCCATTAGCTGTCTCATGCCTTCGTTAATATAATCACTTATGTTTTGAACCACCACGTTGCCACCCTTGTCAGATTGATGGATAGTGATGGTCTGATCCATTTGTAAATTCTTAATGGCCATTCTCTCTTGTTTGGATAGATTATCTTTTTCCCATTTCCTCTTATTTTTTGCCATGTTTTTTAGGTCTTTAATAACCAGTTCCTCAAAGATGTCAATGCCACAGGGCGGGAGGGTAGGGTTGAAGGTAGATTTAGGTTTGAAGTCATTCGGGCAGTTCAGATTAACCGTAAAGCCCAGAGATGTCGCATCACAGGGGGATGGATCTATCTCCTCAAATTCTAATTCCTTTAACACAATGAGTGCTTCAACCTCATTTACCGTTTCAGAAGCTGGCACAACATTCTTAGATAATACAGTATTTCTAGCTTTCAACTTGTGCCATTTGCGTAGCCTTAACTTACGTGTGAATTTGTACAAGTCTATTCTCTCTTGAGAATAAGAGAAATTAGAGGTAGGACAAAATGATAGACCAAAACTTAAAACATCAAACTCAACATCAGTAAGAGATCTGTTTGAAAGATTTACCACATTCTTCGTGTTCTTTATTTTCCTCGTTGTTTCTTTTGGCCTCTCGTTTCCACCCCCAATACTTGGCTCGTGTTTTTTCCACCAGCCGCCCCTCCTTGTACATTTGGGGTTGTGGGTGTTCCTCCTGTTTGTCTTCCTCTTCCTCTGCCACGTCCTGTAAGGCCTCTTCCTCGCCCCCTGCCTCGATCTATTTGCCAGCTCTGCAGATTCTGTTTCTGATTCATTTTTCGAAATTCCTCCCGAAAATTTGGCAGAGTGCTAGATGGTTCATTTGATAGTAAAGTTCCATCATCTGAGATATCGCTCTCACTTATCTCGCTTTCCGCTCCATCCGCCGTTGTGTTGCTCTTGCTGGTGTTTTTACTCACATTATCATATTTCTTGCTGAACGTAAAGATTCTGCCGGACAAGTAATCAATTTGATCTCTTAGGAATTTGCGTTCCTTCTTCATGATTATTTCCTCCTCGTGTTTCAGAACCCTTTTGGAGATCTCCTCCATTTTGCTTTTGAAGGTTTCATCGCTGTCCTCTTTCTCAATTTCTTCTTTCAATTCAGCAATCGTTATCAGCAGCGATGCGTGTTCCTTCCATGCAAACTTAATTAAGATCGACATCATGCGATTCGAACAATCCATCAGATTGGCCGCCCATTCATTCGCCAATTCTGGGTCTTGATCTTCGTACGAGGGCGCAATCAATATTCTGAGACCTCTGGGTACACGTTTTTCTTGCTGATACTTCTCCAGAGTGATTGCTTCCCACCATTTGGAAAGTTCTTTGCGCATCAGCTTTTCCAATCTTAAATATTTCTGACTTAGGGAGGTCACGGCAGAATCCTTTGTTACACTAATGTTTGTTTTACCTGGTTGTTTGACAAACATGGTTGCAGCTCTTTGCCTCCTTCGTGCTTCCGTATCTTCTTCCATAGTTTGGCTGTGAGTAAAGCGTGATGCACCTTTCCGCTTAGTTCACTGCTTCCTGATTTGTATCCACATGTGTTCAACCACCACGGGAACACTACGGCAACATTGTAGCCCTCAACGCGACACTCACGATATCCCGTCAGAGTCTGCGGAGGGAACGCAGCTACGTCCAAACGCCGGTAAATGAATTTAAAGTTCGTACACTAAAGCCGCAAGCTATTGGTCTCGCTTTTCCGTGGATACACAGCGCCAGCAATTAAAGAAACAGTCATTTGTGGACGGATTACACTCGGTATCAAATTGGTGATTGTTCGGTCTCACCTTCCGGTAATCCTCCAAAAATATCTCGTAGTGTCTCAATGGTGGCAGTATCCAACGAATTGCGGCCCGCGTTGATCACACAGCATTTGTAACGCAGCGGTCAAACCGGTAATTTCCTTTTTAATCCTTTTGCACTTTCCTTGACTGGAAACCGGGACACTCTGCGCGTTGGTGCAGTAAATCAGGGCTCAAGGTAACCCTGTTGAATCCACACCACCTCGTACTTCCAAAGTACAACTTGCACTCCCACAATGACACTACGAGATATTTTCTTTAATTGCTGGCGCTGTGTATCCACGGAAAAGCGAGACCAATAGCTTGCGGCTTTAGTGTACGAACTTTAAATTCATTTACCGGCGTTTGGACGTAGCTGCGTTCCCTCCGCAGACTCTGACGGGATATCGTGAGTGTCGCGTTGAGGGCTACAATGTTGCCGTAGTGTTCCCGTGGTGGTTGAACACATGTGGATACAAATCAGGAAGCAGTGAACTAAGCGGAAAGGTGCATCACGCTTTACTCACAGCCAAACTATGGAAGAAGATACGGAAGCACGAAGGAGGCAAAGAGCTGCAACCATGTTTGTCAAACAACCAGGTAAAACAAACATTAGTGTAACAAAGGATTCTGCCGTGACCTCCCTAAGTCAGAAATATTTAAGATTGGAAAAGCTGATGCGCAAAGAACTTTCCAAATGGTGGGAAGCAATCACTCTGGAGAAGTATCAGCAAGAAAAACGTGTACCCAGAGGTCTCAGAATATTGATTGCGCCCTCGTACGAAGATCAAGACCCAGAATTGGCGAATGAATGGGCGGCCAATCTGATGGATTGTTCGAATCGCATGATGTCGATCTTAATTAAGTTTGCATGGAAGGAACACGCATCGCTGCTGATAACGATTGCTGAATTGAAAGAAGAAATTGAGAAAGAGGACAGCGATGAAACCTTCAAAAGCAAAATGGAGGAGATCTCCAAAAGGGTTCTGAAACACGAGGAGGAAATAATCATGAAGAAGGAACCCAAATTCCTAAGAGATCAAATTGATTACTTGTCCGGCAGAATCTTTACGTTCAGCAAGAAATATGATAATGTGAGTAAAAACACCAGCAAGAGCAACACAACGGCGGATGGAGCGGAAAGCGAGATAAGTGAGAGCGATATCTCAGATGATGGAACTTTACTATCAAATGAACCATCTAGCACTCTGCCAAATTTTCGGGAGGAATTTCGAAAAATGAATCAGAAACAGAATCTGCAGAGCTGGCAAATAGATCGAGGCAGGGGGCGAGGAAGAGGCCTTACAGGACGCGGCAGAGGAAGAGGAAGACAAACAGGAGGAACACCCACAACCCCAAATGTACAAGGAGGGGCGGCTGGTGGAAAAAACACGAGCCAAGTATTGGGGGTGGAAACGAGAGGCCAAAAGAAACAACGAGGAAAATAAAGAACACGAAGAATGTGGTAAATCTTTCAAACAGATCTCTTACTGATGTTGAGTTTGATGTTTTAAGTTTTGGTCTATCATTTTGTCCTACCTCTAATTTCTCTTATTCTCAAGAGAGAATAGACTTGTACAAATTCACACGTAAGTTAAGGCTACGCAAATGGCACAAGTTGAAAGCTAGAAATACTGTATTATCTAAGAATGTTGTGCCAGCTTCTGAAACGGTAAATGAGGTTGAAGCACTCATTGTGTTAAAGGAATTAGAATTTGAGGAGATAGATCCATCCCCCTGTGATGCGACATCTCTGGGCTTTACGGTTAATCTGAACTGCCCGAATGACTTCAAACCTAAATCTACCTTCAACCCTACCCTCCCGCCCTGTGGCATTGACATCTTTGAGGAACTGGTTATTAAAGACCTAAAAAACATGGCAAAAAATAAGAGGAAATGGGAAAAAGATAATCTATCCAAACAAGAGAGAATGGCCATTAAGAATTTACAAATGGATCAGACCATCACTATGGTGGCAACGTGGTGGTTCAAAACATAAGTGATTATATTAACGAAGGCATGAGACAGCTAATGGAAACTGAATGCTATGAACAAACATCTATCACTGCAATTAAGGAATCCACCACGAGATATCATGAAATGCTTAAAGAATGGCATACGAGCAAATTGCTAGAATGGGAGGAATATTCTTTCATGCTCAATCGTACACCCAAGGTAGCAATTTAATATCTTTTGCCCAAATTACATAAAAACTCTATGACACCTCCGGGGAGACCTATTGTCTCCTCCATGGACTCTCTCTTGGAAAAAACCTCGCAATACATTGACTTTTTCCTCCGTCCATTTGTAGAAGAACTCCCATCCTATCTTAAAGATAGCCGTGACTTTCTCAATAAAATCAGAGATATTACATGGGATGAACAATTTTGGCTTATTACACTGGATGTCAATAGCCTATACACGTCCATCATACATTCGGATGGACTGAAAGCGTGCGAATACTATTTGAAATTTCGCTCAATCTCCTTTCTTGACCATAATCACATGTTGTTGCAGATGATACAATTTTGTCTAGAAAATAATTTTTTTATTTTTAATGAAATGTTTTTTAGACAGAAACAGGGGACTGCGATGGGCACCTGCTTTGCCCCAAGCTATGCCAACCTCTTTATGGGGTGGTGGGAGCGGCAGGTGCCCAGTCGCCATGGCAACCATTACATCCATGTAGTTTCATGGCTCCGCTATATTGACAACTTATTTGTCGTCTGGAGTGGGAGTCATGAACAAGCTCTACAATTCATTGAAGCATTGAATGTCAATGACTTAAATCTGCGCTTTGAGGGCACGATATGTAAAGAAAGGGCAGTGTTCCTAGATCTCGAAATCTCCGTAGTCAATAATTTACTGAGTTCGTGCCTACACCGGAAAGAAACCGCAGGTAACACCCTGTTACACGCGGAAAGCAGTCACCCCAAATCTCTAATCTACAGTATCCCCTATGGGGAATTTCTTCGGGCCCGGAGAAACTGTAGTTGTGACACGGAATTCCAAAAAGAGTGTAGGGTCATGAAACAACGTTTCATTGAGAGAGGCTATGGGCAGAAATGCATAAAAGATGCTTTTGTGAAAGCATCCAAACTGACCCAAGCAGATCTACTAACACCTAAGGAGAAATCTTGTGATGATTCTACCATTAGATACATCTCTACCTTTAACTCCAAATCTGGTGATCTGCGGAAGTGTCTTAATAGACACTGGAAGATACTGCACACTGAATCTACCCTGACTGATGTATTGAAAGAATCCCCTAGTATCACGTATAGGAAGAACAACTCCTTAAAAGACAGGCTTAGCAAGAATGAAATCTCTTCACGAAAAATGTCGTCCAGGGAAATCCAAGGGTTCTATGTTTGCATGAACTGCAAAGCATGCAAATATAGTTGCAATGTTAAAACAGTCTACTTTCCTCTTTATGAATCGGAGAGGAAAATAGAGAAACACCTGACATGTTTATCTGATTACTGTGTCTACATATTGTTGTGCCCTTGTGAAAAGAAGTATGTGGGCAGCACTATGTTCCCCGCTAAGAAAAGAATACTGGAACATATGCGGGCCATCGCCAATAAAGATAAGCTGTCCCCTATTACGAGACATTTTGAAGAGAAACATAATGCGAACCGTAATCTTTTAAGATTCTTTGTAATTGACAGAGTCCCTCAATCCAACAGGGGTGGGGACCGGATACGTAAACTGCGACAAATGGAATCTAGATTAATCTTAGAGCTTAATTCCAAGATCCCAGAAGGATTGAATTCCGAAGAAGAAATGAGCTGGTTTCTGGGAGAATGATTTGGTCTATTTTTGTAAATTGTGTTATTGCTGCTTATGCTGTGGTTGCCTCACATTACCTTAGGTGCTTAATTGAAACTAAGTATCTTTGCTTTCTTGTCTGAGACTTCCTTCATTGTTTTTAACATACATTTTAAATCACTAAGTTGGGTATGTGAACATTTATGTACTGAGCCATCACCAGATATTTCATTTTTTGCAGGTATGAAAGAAATGTGGTAGCGTTTATCTATGCATGCCAATCAGCCCGGATGACCATACTTGGATGAACTGTCACCTGTGGAGTAGTTATTTGAAAACGATTTGGTGTCTATTGACACATTTTTTTTCCTATACACTAGTTGTATGGAAACTAGATGAAATGCCCGATTTAACTATGCCTTCACCCGCCTGAGCATGTACATTGCATATATTTTTGTGGATATTATAGTTGTGGTTATGTCTTCACCCGATTGGGCATACACTGTGTACATATGAATTGTTGGCACAGTGGATTTTGACAAGAATTCCTTTACCCACTTGGGAATTTGCTACTCTGCTTGAAACTTATACCGTATACATCTGGTTTTTACTGAAAGGTGACGCTATACCCACTTGGGATGTTCCTACGTAATGTATATTTGGCTGATATAAGTTGATATTATGCATGCCGCTTTACATATCGGATATAAGATGGCATGAATTGGATTCCATATGTTATTAAATATGTTTCCATTATATTTTTGTATACCTGTGACTGCTATCAGTTTTGTATTACTTACCTGCAATATATGATACAGAATGTGGGTGTATTTCACCATGTCAAGATGGCCGACAAGGTTGCCGTGTAAATACAGCAGTCCGTTGTTTATGTTTGCACTTCCTGACACTTTTTTGCACTTTTTTCTTTATTTAAATATCGGCTGTTAAACTAATCAATTAACCCGTGACCAAGGCGAGTGTGTCGCCGAAACGCGTTGGGTTTTTGTCCTAAGTTTGGCTGTATATGGAATAAAGACTTCCTAAACCACTTACCTGTGTGGCGGAGATCATTGTGGGAGTGCAAGTTGTACTTTGGAAGTACGAGGTGGTGTGGATTCAACAGGGTTACCTTGAGCCCTGATTTACTGCACCGACGCGCAGAGTGTCCCGGTTTCCAGTCAAGGAAAGTGCAAAAGGATATATATATATATATATACATTTTTCCACACAATCCCTCTAGCCAGAGGGACAAACGGGTCCCACTCCCGTGGTCATTTTACACTTTTTCTTTTTCTTTTCTTTACATTCTTCTCAACGTGGCAAAGGGCAATTCAAGATCAACGCTTTTCGGTATATACAAATACCTTGGTCCCGATCAACTGACCGCTTGACCCCAACTACAAAATATAGTCAGTTACTCATAACATCACTTCCTGTTTGTTGATACAAGCGCCTCAATGCATTTTGGGAGATGTAGTTTTTGCTATTTTTAAAATGTTTTACTTTTTCAATTAAAACTTTATTGCCCATCCTGTTATGTTGTATTCATTACTGCCTTTTTCAACTCTAATGCTTAAGCGTCCATCCTGCACAGTATGACCTGTCAAAGAGTACATGTGTTCCAATCCCTCCAGTGGGGTTTCGCAACCAATTATCCCCTTATCTTGCTTCATTTTCTGCAGAAAGCGCTACAGATTTGTCTTTCCTACGCTCTAGTGGGTAAAGAACCTTATCATTGTCCTTAAAGATATATGTTTCACCTTCATTTTTTCCATATCTGCATTAGAATGGCACACACTTTTGGGCAATTACTACGTTGAATTTCAAAGAAGCTTTTACAAATGAATATATAGTTCCTTCGATTGGTTTAACCCATACAGGGTTAGTGTTCGTAAATTTAGAATGTGGCGGGATTCTTTCTGTCTTAAACGTTTTTCTCTGTCTCCACCTCGTTCTTTTTTGGGGACAGGTTCAATTCCAAAGAATTTTGCGCTGCTACCAGTCATTTTGATGATGTTGTTCCATGTGCTTTGCCACCGCATTTGTTCTGTCCTGATGTACCATGGCTCAAATGTGCTCCATTATTTGCTTCTTAAGCTCACATACAGTACTTCCCACATATCTTAACGGGCATGGGCATTCCACCACATATATCACATATTGTGTTTTAGCAAGTGATTAGTTCTCAAATTTTTCATGTCTTTTTGTTTGCCATTTCCACTTCTTTTGTTGGCTTTGCAATTTGGCACGCTTTGCATGCATGACATGTCACAAATCCAGTTGTCTTCAACCATCCTCTCTTTTCGTTTTTTTGAAGTGGCTATGAATTAAATGATCTTTAAAAATTTTAGACCTTCTGTACGTAATTGTTGGGTGTTGTCCATTGATTTTCTTCACAGTCTCATCCAACTGTAGGATCTTCCAATTTCCCTTCAAAATGAATTTCCTTACTTTCATTGGAGTAATCTATTATTAATCTCACTGGTTATGACTCCTTTGATGACTCCTTATGTTTTTTTGTCAGGCACTAATCTCTTGTCTTTTCATTCGATTAACCCCAACATTTCTTAATTACACCATTGTTATATTTCCTCCGCTTGAACCTTTCCGAAGTTGCAGCACTATGTTTTAACCATTCCTCTTCTTCGCTGCAAATTTGTTGGATTCTTAGGAATTCCCTGCATGGGATGCTGAAGTGTTGTAACGTATCTAGGGCTCTAGTGTAATTTTCCCGATTCATGCCCTTATATAGGTATAACTTATCATATCCTTATAAAGGCATAAGAATCATAACCATATTTAGGCACAGCCAATGCAGTCCAAATACGGCATGGCTACTTCCACTAAGCTCCTAGAGTACGAGTTCTTGAAAACAACCAGCCTTCAGCAGTATGGGACTTCCCCCCTGCTTCAGTATTGATTTGTCCCAGAACTCCTGGAGCGTGTAAAGAACTTCGAGTTCTTAGTGACGTTATTATGTCCACCCTTACGTCAAACTTGGCACCTTCCAGGTATAAATATGCCCACATCTTCCCTAGCAAACACACAGTGGTTTGGAGCAGATCGACTAACTACTTGCCCGACGCCCTGCTATAGCGAGTGCCGAAGGAAGCCGACCCTCCAGCTGACGCACTGAGAGAGACGCTGTCTTTTCTCCTGCCGAGAAATCCAGCTCCAGTGTTTCCCTGCTACCCTTGCGGGTTACTGGGAGATCGAGTCCTGAGAGAGAGATACAAGACCTCTTTTATTCTTTAACCAAGGTACGGTGCTGATTAGACCCTTAGAGAATTCTTGGATAGATTCTTGGCAGAAGCTATTTAACTCAAGCTACACCTCACTTACTTCTTCCCTTGTACTAGACCTAGGTTAGGTACACCGGGGTAGGCGTATTTTAGATGCACCAGTTTGGTACTTTTAGTCATTATTTATCATTGTATGTATTTTATCCATTTTAAGTATCTTATGGCTCAATAAATACCCTTTTCACATGGCGCCCAAAATTCATCTCTGCTGCCATCCCAAATGATGAATAAATCATCAATGAATCTTATCCAACTGATGACTTTATTCAAAGCCTGTTCATTACTGTTGTTCCATGCCACTTCCTTCTACCACTATCCCATTGCCAAACAGGCATAACTGGGACTAAAGGAAAATCCCATGGCAGTCCCATTGTTTTGACAATACACTTTGTCATCAAATACAAAGATGTTTTTTGACAAGCATACTGAGATCATATCAAGAAGCATTCAATTGTGGTCTCCAAATTGTATTTTTCTCTCTTGTAGGAAAAACTTGCATGCATTGAGTCCTATGTCATTCCCTATATTGGTATAGAGGGATAGGACATCCATTGTTACCAGTTGATTTGACCCCTCCCAAGGGGTATTTTGTAATCGTCTTAACAAGACACTTGTATCCTGTATGTAAGAATCCAAGCATGTTACAAATGGATTTAAAAAATAGTCAGTGTAATTTGCAACTGGTTCTAGGAGAGAACCCGTTGCCGATAAGATCGGTCGTCCTGGGGGCATCTTCTGGTCTTTATGAAGTTTCAGCAAGAAATATATTGTATCTGTGACTGGATGGGATACTGTTAGATATTCTCTTTCCTCTTCATCAATTAAGCCTTTGTTCGTCCATTCTAAGAGCTTTTCATCCAATATTTCTTTGATTTCCATTGTTGGATTTCTTTTCAGCCTATCATAGTGTGCAGTATCCCTTAGTTGGCGGTGTGCTTCAGTGACATATGCTGTTTTTTCTAATATCACAATATTTCCGCCTTTATCGGCAATCTTGATCTCAATTTGATTATCAGAGGTTAACTCCACCAGTGCTACTATTTCATTTTTTGTAAGGTTATCTCTGTATTTTGAGCCTTTTAATTTATACAGGTCTTGAGTTACAGCTTCTTGAAATAGGTTGATCTTATTGCCTGGGGTTAATTGCGGATAAAACTTTGATTTCGGTTTCTTGCCACTTAGACCAGCCCCTTCTTGCTTACATGCTACTTCCAGGGGGATCTCTTGACTTCTTTCCACATTTAAACTTACCAGATTCATGAAGCTCTCTGTGTCTTTTACCAATAGGGCCGGCATTATTTCTGTCTCTTAAGTATTTTTTGGATGTTTCTCTTGTTTCTCTGCAAAGAACTTTGCCAGTTTGATTTTCCAACTACACAGGTAAAGGTCTATCCGCACTTGAGCTAAGTCCATCCTTTTGGTTGGACTGAAGTTGATTCCCTTTTCCAATAACGCTGTTTCTGTCTCTGAAATTTCTCTTTTAGATAGATTTACTACCTAGAGTTCGTCCTTTATTGGTTCTTCCACTGGCGCATGCTTCAGGTTTCGGTTCCTATTTTTTCACTCTCGCTGGTGCTTGCGCCTTTTTTCCCTTCTTTTCGGTTTCTTGGGGCCCATCTGCGTCCTCTCCCCCTTCCTCTTTGTTGTGGATGGGAGGTTTGATTTTGTTCCCATTGTCTTTGTTGCAGGACAAGATGCATGTCCCCTAAAAAAGATAGTTTACCCAAATCGGACGATGCTCCTGGCTCTTCTTCACTGAGGTCTGTTGATACCAACAAGGATGCACTACTGGATATGCTCATTGAGCGTGTTGTAACTATTTGGTGTTTTAGTGTGCCAAACGTTTTTGAGAACGTGAATATGCGTCCTTCCGCATAATCCGTAGCATCTCGGATACATTTTTGATGTTTACGTTCTCTCACCACATATTCATGTTTCTCCACTTGAGTTTCTAAATTTTCTTTGAATTTTGTCATTTCTGTTGTTAATTTTATTGTGGCAATCTCTTTTTCCGCTTCATGTAGTTGTTCTTTTATTTTTGCCAATCCTATTTCAATATGTTTCACTAGGATCGCAATTATTCCCGACAATGAATTGAGAATAAACTCTCCCCACTCCTGTAATAATTCATTGGAGGTATCTGATGACTCGGCATCGACATTATCCTGAAACCCCTTGAGACCCGTTGTACCTCTAGGTATTTATTTTAGGGTTATCAGCTCCCATTATTTATTTATCTCCAAACGGCTCAGTCCCTCCCATGTTTTTAATTTTGACTTCGCATCCGATTTTATAGGCACATTGGTCGCGCTTGTTTCCTCCTCCACATAACTCTTTTCAAACATTTGTGGTAACAATTCATTTAGCTTTGCTTCCCTTCTCTCCATTTTTTTTGCCGCTTTTAAATTCAGTTTTATGCTACTTATTTTTCTCCTCTTTAGATTAATTACGACCACGGTTAAAGTTCAAACAACTTCCTTATCTGCTTTACCGCGCGTTTCCTCATTGAAACAACATTGCGATCATTTTTCTCGCTAGAGTTGTTCATCTTTAACAGCAAACTGGCTACTTGCTCTCGTGCAACTTTATCAATTAGCTTCGTATTTTCCAAACACACGCTTACCTCGAGCTTCAGCTACAGAGCGGTGTGTATTCTTCTGTGATGAAGCTTTCTTGCAATCCGCCAGTGTTCACTGCTCACAGCTTTTTCTAAATGCTCCAAAGCGGTTCCAATCACCATTACGGAAGCGCTCAATCCGGGTGCGGTCACCTGGAGCTGAACCACACTGCTACCAATTTTCACAAAATCCCTCAAGCCAGAGGGACAAACGGGTCACACTCCCGTGGTTGTTTTACACTTTTTCTATATACCGAAACGCGTTGATCTTGAATTGCCCTTTGCCACATCGAGAAGAATGTAAAGAAAAGAAAAAGAAAAACTGAAAACGATCATGGGAGTGCGACCCGTTTGTCCCTCTGGCTAGAGGGATTGTGTGGAAATTGGAATTGGTAGCAGCGTGGTTCAGCTGCAGGGGACCGCACCCGGATTGAGTGCTGCCGGAATGGTGATTGGAACCGCTTGGGAGTATTATATATATATATATATATATATATATATATATATATATATATATATATATATATATATATTCAGAATAAGGACGTCTTTGCAGCAATGCAGCAGCAGAAAGAGACGAGGCAAACCCAGTTATTTTCGTGAGTAGTGATTTATTTGCTCACCACCAAACCACCACGACGCGTTTCGGTGCAAACAGCCCCTTGATCACATCAATATATATATATATATATATATATATATAGTTATATATATATAGCACTTTATCTGCTGGTTGCACAGATATATAATCTTTCCTAACTAATTTGGCAGATAAAGCTCCCGAGGCCTAATATTCCTAATCAATCAGATGGCACAGTTAAGAATCACTCATAGCGTTCTTATTGGCTTATGGTATAGCTACAATTCTAAAGAAAGTGTGTGCACGCTTGTGCCCAAAGGCTGCAATATTATCTCATACAAACAGGTGTAGTACCAATAATGACAACAAATTAGTAAATTCTGAAATCCGTGTAAAGCAATAGTCACTTAAATGAGAAAAGAACAAAAATTACACAAGGTTTCTATTTTGCATTCTGTATTTTGTTGAATCATAATGATTTTTCACAAATTTCTTAGAGCCACATTTATGATGTCCAGAAACAACTTCAATATATATTGTGTCCTTCTTTATGCTAAAAACCCCCAATGCATTTCAGGTCTGATAGAACCTTCTTCAGGGGTCACTACAATCATAAAGAATATAGAATGCCTAAATAAACTTTTTCATAATTTTTCTGTATTTAAAGTCAGATTAATTTCATAACTCATCAAAAGGAGAGAATGAAATTGCTAATAAAGCAAACAAATCCAATAAGTTATTGCCTCGATAAACAAGAAGTGAAGAATAAAATTAAACTATAACAAGAAAGAAACATGCGGCACTGAAAGCTGCTGTGCCAAACCACCAGTGACCTCAATGATCTAAACATACACATTCAAAAGACTAAATTCCACAGCATGCAACTAGGGGTTGCGCTTGTGATTGTGTCCGCATGCACATTTATCAATGAACAGAAGAATCTTATGCTTGCACTATTGCATGCTGCAAATTTTGCACCACCAAAGTGAATTCTGACCTTTGGATCAAACTGCATCTATTTTTGATAATGGCATGCGCCTCACAAAGACCAGTTCTGGAGTTAGAAAGAGAGGACTCTGAAGTTACAAATAGAAATGCTCGTTAATAGTCTGAGATTGGAATCAGAGAAATGATGTGATTAAAGTCATATTCCACTTTCCACAATGCTTATTGAAGGACTCTTGAGGAAGAAAATCATCAACGCCTTAGGTGTTTCAAAGCGAGATGGTCCGAATCAATTTCTAAAAAATTTGTTTGTACTAGTGAGTCAATTAAAGAATGATCTGTACACTGTTTCTCACAACAAAAAGCTCAAATAGGTACTAAAATACCACTTACCGGTCTGAAAGACGTGCGAGTTTGATCTTTTGGTCGTGACTGGTTTATGCTAGTAATGTTTAACGGGCATGTGTGATTATCAGTTGAAGGCAGCCCTACTTGTGGGCAGATGTGCGTGGGCATGCAATGAACAGACTATTGTGACCCACATTGTACGAAAGATGGTCTCGTATAAATTCTTTCCTCAGTAAAAGCATATCGGTGCAGTACAAAATGCAGTCTATGTGATGTATTTAAAAGCCTGTTTGTTGGTTAAGTTTCACTGAAGAAATATAGAATTACACATGAAAAATGTACAATTTAAAATTAGTAAGCTCTTACCAATGGTTTTTGACATTAAAAGCAATTATCTTAATGGATTCAAAAGGTCTACTATTATCAAAAGAAGTAAGTGCTGGAAACATTCCTTTCATAGTTCCAAACTGAAATGGATAACAAGTGTGACAACGATAAAACAAAAACCATAATGTTGCGTTAGTAACAATAGTGACCGGTAATATCACAATGAAGCTTATGATACCACTCTGTTACAACTGAAGTTCACAACCATATGATTCAGGGAAAAGAACATGATAAAATGGAGCTTGCTATATTGCTCTGTTACAACGGAACTTCACAACCATATGATTCAGGGAAGAGAACATAATCCACAGCCGGATAGATTCAAATCACCATACGCCAAACAGATGCTGCATGCTAAATAATTGTGGAACTGCCGGTTAACTGACTGGTGATTCCATGTTATGGAATACATACTTAGAATGTGATAGCTCCTGTCTGTTGGATAGTTTTAAGTAATTCATTTCCTTCATCCTGCTGTGTTTGTGCTGCTAAGAGAATTATGCTCATGTGTATGTAGACTCTTGTACGTCTTGCCTTCAACCTGAATATTCTGTATGAAAGACAGCCACTCTCTATAGGAAACAAGAAAATTCCAATTTATCATTCAGACCCTTCGGTGATAGGGTTTCCATACATTTAATTCAATACGTCTCCCTTTGAGATAGGAATTTGGAGGTGTTTCTTCCTGGTTTCTCTAAGAATTTTTCCCGAATTGTAAACTGCAATTGACCAACATTGTGTCCTCTGCTGAACCAATGGGTCGCCAATGGAGAGTTGAGATTCTTAATGCACATTGTACTTTGGTGTTCCACCATCCGAATCTTAACTTTGTGTCCTATTTTGCCTATTTAATGTAATCCACAGGGACATTTGATGACATCATTTTCACAGTTCGTGTTGCAATCAGATGTATGTTTCAACAAAATAGGTTTTCCTGTTCTTGGGTGCGAGATGCTAGCTCCCTCCATCACGCTGTTTCAATGTGTGCCATTGTGACATTTTGTCTTCTCTTTGTGGGATATTCAAGATTGTCATTTGAGCGGAAACCAAATTTCTCTCAGATAGGTTGTTCTAGCATATACAAAAAAGGGTGGTGATGTAAATAAACCCTTGAAATCTGGTTACGTTTGCACAAGTTCCATCTCTTCAGGATGATAATCTTTATAATGTTGGATTTTGTTGAAAAGTTGATACAAATACCTCTCTTCTCATAGATTCTTTGATTTGTTTTTCTAGAAGTTGCGTCCGATCTAAGGCTTCCACATGTTCCATTAATGTGCCCACCATCTCTTGTGGATATCCTCATTGAAGAAATTGATTTCTGTATTGTTGTACGGTACCAGTGTATTCTTCTTGTTCGGATTGAATGCGTTTAAAACATATGTAGTATTAAACGCGTTACATCTGAAAAAGAGGAATACACTGTACAACAATACAGAAATCAAGATCAAAGATTATATGAAAAGAGAGGTATTTGTATCTACTTTTTCAACATCATTAAGAAGATCATCCTGAAGAGAAGGGAACTTTTGCAAACGGAACCAGATTTCAAGGGTTTATTTACTTCACCACCCCTTTTTGCATATACTAGAACGAGTAACCTGAGAGAAATTCTGTCTCCACTCAAAGGACAATCTTTAATATCATACAATGAGATGACAAAATGTCACAATTGCACACATTGTAACAGCGTGATTGAGGGAGCTAGCATCTCGCACCCAAGAACACAAAAACGTATTTTGTTGAAACATACATCTGATTGCAACACGAACTGCATACTTTATGTCATCAAAGGTCCCTGTGGATTACATTATGTAGGCAAAACAGTATCTAAAGTCAAGATTCGGTTGACGGAACACAAAAGTACGGTACGCATCAAGAATCTCAACTCTCTACTGCTTACCCATTGGCTCAACAAAGGACACAACATTGCTCATTTGCAATTTACAATTCTAGAAAAGGTCTTAGAGAAACCAGGAAGAGACATCCCCAAATCCCTATCTCAAAGGGAGATGTATTGGATTAAACATATGGAAACCCTATCACAGAAGTGTCTGAATGACAAATTAGAATTTTCTTGTTTTCTATAGAGAATGGCTGTCTTTCATAGAGAGTATTCAGGCTCAAGGTAAGACATACAAGAGTCTAGATACACTTGAGCATAATTCTCTTAGAAGCACAAACATAGCATAATGTAGGAAATGAATTACTTAAACACATCCAACAGGAGCTATCACATACTAAGCATGTATTCCAGAACGTGGAATCACCAGTCAGTAAACAGGCAGCTCCACAATTATTTAGTATGTAACATCCGTTTGGATTATGGTGATCTGAATCCATCCGGTGGTGCATAATTTTCTCTTCACTGAATCATATGGTTGTGAACTTCAGTTGTAACAGAACGGTATAACCAGCTCCATTGTATCATGTTCTGTTCCCTAAATCATATGGGTGCGAAGCTTCATTGAGATATTAACGGTCACTATTGTTAGTAGCGCACCATTATGGTTTATGTTTTATTATTGTCACACTTGTTATCCATTTCAGTTTGGACATATTAAAGGAATGTTTCCAGCATTTACTTCTTTTGATAATTATAGACCTTGTGAATCGATTAAGATAGTTGATTTTAATGTCAGAAATCATTTGCAAGAGCTTATTAATTTAAAATTGTACATTTTTCATGAGTAATTTTATAATTCTTCAGTGAAACTTCACCAGCAAACGAGCTTTTACCTATATCACATAGACTGCATTTTGTACGGCACCAATATGCTTTTACTAAGGAAAGAATTTATAGGAGATCACCTTTCATACACCGCAGGTCGCAATAGTCTGTTTTCATAGTTCATTTCATGCTCAGCTGCGCATAAGTAGGGCTGCCTTCAATTAATAATCACAGACGTCTGTTAACATTTTTACCATAAACCTGTCATGACCAAAGTATTTGACTCACATGTTTTTCAGACAGGTAGGTGGTATTTTAGTACCTCTATGTGCGGATCGTTGTGAGAAGCTGTGTACGGATCGTTCTTTATTTGACTCACTCAGTACAAACGCATTTCTTTAGAAATCGATTCGGACCATCTCTCTTTGAAACGCCGAAGGCGTTAGTAATTTTCTTCATCAAGAGTCCTTCAGTAAGCATTGTGGCACATTGAATATTAATTTAATCCCAAAATTCCTCTCATTCCAATCACAGACTATTAAACAGTATTTTTCTTTGTAACTTCAGAGTACTCACTTTGTAACTCCAGAACTGGTCTTTCTGAGGCATATACCATTATGCTGGTGACGGAGCGGTTCCGTCATGACCCGCCCCGCTCTTTAGAACGCCCGCGCAGGCGCGAAATCAGCGCCGCGCAGGCGCGGCGGCTGGGCCATGACGGAACCGCTCCGTCATCAGCACAGCGCACCCGCAGCTGATGACGGAGCGGTTCCGTCATCAGCATGCAAAGGGTTAACAAAACACAACAAAACATAGCATAGCAAAACAAAACATATAATAGCATAGCAAAACATAGCATATCAAACACAACAAAACATAGCATTGCATAGCATAACAAAACATAGCATAGCAAAACAAAATATAGCATAATAAAACACAACAAAACATAGCATAGCATATCAAAACATAGCATAGCAAAGCATAGCATAGCACAACATAGCATAGCATAACAAAACACAGCATAGCATAGCATAACAAATCAAAGCATAGGATAGCAAAACATAGCATAGCATAACAAACCAAAATATAGGATAGCAAAACAAAACATAGCATTGCATACAACATCACTCAGCACCACCACAGCATCACTCAGGGGCACCACAACATCACTATGCGCTACCACAGCATCACTGAACGCCACAGCATCACTCGTTCGCCATCACAACATCACTCAGCGCCACCACAGCATCAATCTGTGCAACCATTCAACAATACCTGGTTCAAATATGTTCTCTAAATCTTTCAAGCTTTATTACAAATGTAACAAAAAGATGTTAATATTTCACTTCTGTTCTTGGATTTTCATCACATTAAAATACACTGAACATAATCTTCACAAAAGTTATTTACAAAAGTTTAAGCTATTGCCATTATAAATTACAATAACTTTTATTTAAGTATTAATTATTAAAAAAAATTAAAAGCCATTGTTATTTGTAATATCAATACATGTAAGTCACGTAAATACAACACATATTGCATTACAAATGCTATAGGTGTCACATTTGCGAAAGTTATAACTATTGGCATTGTAAATGACAAAGCAATTAATTTCGCTATTTTCAAAAACAACATAAATAAAAAATGTGTAATTTACAATGCCAATAGCTCAAACTTTCCTAATGCGAGACCTATTGCATTGCAAATGCTTGTTTTTTTATCTTTCCTTTTTTCCTTATTAGTCCCCCCCCTTTTTTTTTTTTGTAGTACTAACCCCTTTCCCTTTTTTTTTTGGTACTCTTTACTGAGCTCCTTTGAGCACCTTATTCCATGTTTTCCAGTACAATACTGTACTCCTACCCCCTTAGACCTTGCTATCTGTTGTATAGACTGTTATATAGACTAATATATAAGCCTAAGGAGACGGCCAATGAGGAGGTGAAAGAGGTGTCCGAGTCGGTGTAGAAACGAAGATCACCCCATGGAAAAAGAGAGACGCTAGGGACCCCTTTGTGCAAACTCGCTGATTCATCTGCTTCTAGAGGTGTCTTGATGTTATGCATTTTATTGTTAAACATTATTTTCAGAAAAGCGGGGAACCTCATCTGCTCTGTGGCCCCCAAGGCCCTGAACTTCTCCATTCTCTGCCCGAGCTCCAACTGCCTTTCTAATGTGGTTTTTGACAGATCTGATCTAACTTCGAAGGAGAAGTCTGGGGCCTTCAATGTCTTAGCTTTGAGTGCAAGATTCAGAATCTTCTCCTTTGTTGCGTAGGTTAGAAAGTTCACAAGGATTTTCCTGGGCTTTGTCATCCCTGGATTCAGTCGGAAAGGGTCCCGGTGTATCCTTTGTATATCCAGTTCTTTTTTTTTTAACTCTTTTTATTGGATTTTGTACAACGAAAAGACAATACAACACATAAGACAACCCCCCCCTCTGATCGGGCAGATTAAGTGTAGAACAAAAAGAATTTCAAAAAGCTTGTAGATAATAATAATACATAAAATTGAATATTTAAATTAACAGATGAATCATCGAGATACAGATAAACATTAGGGTAGATGGGTGTACATTACAACTAAACAGTTTTAACCATGATATTGTCAAATGAGTGTCTAAAGTTCAGACCATTCTATTAGAGGAGATCAAATTTTTAAACCTTTTATTCTACGTTTCCTACCTTTAGTTTTATATATTGCCATTTCTAAATTAAAAATTGCTAACAGTCTTGAAAACCACTGTTGATATGAGAGGGCGATAGGATCTAACCAAGCCGATGCTATACAAATTCTTAATACGGCCATTGAAATAAAAATCAGTTCATGACCAGTATTCAAATTAGTACAGTTTGCTAAGCCTACTAGAACTGTTTGATCAGATAGATTAACCACAGTTTTAAGGATTAATGAGAGGAAATGTTCAATTTTTGATTTGAGAAAAGTTAAAGCGGGACAAGATGAAAAGATATGTATCCAATCCGCATCTTGTAAGTTACAACGAAAGCAGGATATTCCTCTCCCATTACCCCATTTGGCAATTCTATCTGGAGTATAGTACATAAAGAAGCATATTTTATAAAATTGTGTTTGTAATTTAGTTGACATGAGTGCAGTTTGTGATAGCTCATTTACATACTCAAATTCATCAGTTGAAATTATAAATTTCATTTGCCATTTCTGAATTATCTTCTGCCTGTCATCAGGTAAATGTGTAAGTAATAATTGGTAAAAACCCCCAATCCGTATTTTTTCCTGATAATGGCTAAGAGTTTCAGCTATGATGTTTTTAGGCATAGTGTCTTCACTCCTCACTCGTCGTAATAGAAAATCTCTAATTTGGAGATATTTAAAGAAATCTCTCCATTCTAGATGATACTTGCCTTTCAAAAATTCAAAAGAATATATCCCTTCTGCGGAGAAGAAGCAACCTATATAAGTAATTCCAGCTACGATCCATCTATCAATATAGGAATCTTTAAATATGTCTGGTAAGAGGGGGTTATTTTGTATTGGTGTATAAAAAGATAACCGTCCCAAACCTATCATTTTCCTCACAGATTTCCAAACTTTAAACACGGCTATGAGTGTTTTTAGTTTTACTTTTTTATGATAGCTATCAAAGAGATATCTCCAAAGATAGCCGATACTTCTGTGAAATATATTTTTTGATGAATAGTCGGTGCGTCTTTATCCCGAGATACCTCTTTCCATCAAGAAGAAAAAGCTCATGATTATATAGCAAGACTGTTGTCCAATAATATAACCTGAGGTTTGGGAGACTTAACCCTCCTCTTTCTTTGGGAAGTGTGAGAAGTTGAGAAGCAAGATGGCGGCCGTGACTCACGGCTGAGCTGCAGCGTGTAGCAGTGATGGCTCTGCCGGGTCGAATCCTAGGAAACACCCCGACAAATTAGGCACACCACTCCGCTCCGCTCTGGGCTGAGAGAGAGGTCTTTTCTTTTCCCTTCTGTGGCGGCTACTTTGAGAAAAAGTGAATACCGCCGAGCGCTAACTAAAGGATCATGTACGGATAAATGCGAGGTGAGGGAAAAAAATAAAAGAAGCGATCAGGATTTTCTTGAACAATCATTTTTGAAACCCGATGCCGGTCTTTTCTCCTTACCGGAAAGCGCTGTCTGGTGAGGTGCTGAGAGCTGCCGCGGCTCTTCTCTTCAGGATCGGGCTTACCGGCAGAGCCTGCAGAACTCACGGACTCAGGGGGCGGGTCCACACTGACCAGGTGAGCGGCTCCAGTCACAGCAACAGTGGCGGGGGCGGGAAGTGTAATGCTGAGCCCGCGAGGAGCAGAGGCAGGCATCAGAGATACCAGCAGGCGCGTACAAAACAAGCGGAGCGGCAGCCTGCAACGTGTAGGATCACAAGTCTGAATACAGGAGGTAAGCCGATATCTAGCAGGCGAAACGCCGAAATCAGACTAACTTCAAAGGAATCAAGTGATACAGAGACTACTAGTTGCCCAATAGCTGTTGCTGCAGAGGGAACTAGAGAACCTGAAAAAAGCAAAGCAGGGATATTTTCCAGGGCTACAGTGAATCAACCGGCATCAGTGTTGCGTACTCCTAAGGGAATGAGGCCCCCAGCTGTTAGGACAAGACAAGCTGCTGCCACAGCTGCCGCTACAGCATCAGTGAGCGTAGTGGAGCTCATGAATCGAAAGGAGAAAGAGAAAGAGAAGAAAAAATTGAAAAATAAAAACACGGAGATGGCGTCTGTGGCCAGGTTAACACCACTTCCACCACCCACTGATGGGAATATCGGGTTGGAGCAAGAATCAGGTCAAGATGCAGCTGTCATGACTACAGTGGTCTCGGATGCTGATAACAGGGCTCCTGGAGGTGAAAGTTCTGGGACCTGTGAGGTGGAAGAGCTCGTCAATGATTCTATCACAGTCACTGAGATGGCAACAGCATCCTCAGTAGGGGAAACGGACTGTTTAATCAAGCCTGTGCTTAATCATGAAATTCCCTCTCAAACTGCCGATATAATTGTGAGTGTGTGTCAGGCGGACTCAGACCTAGGCCAGCATCACTCTCAGAGCACAGGTGATACAGCTGGTGTACTAGTAGAGAATGCAGCGGCTAGCCCCATGGAGGGCCATACTCTAGGCCAAAACTCAGGTCAAGACCAAGAGCAGAGAGCAGAATCTGTCACCCGGAATGGCCAAACGGATGGGGGGAAAGAGAAAGAAAAAGAGAAAGAGAAAACCCCCAGTGAGTGTTTCTTTTCAGTGACCGAGGAGGCCGACTGGTCAGCTGATGATGAGGAAGAGGAGCTCAATAGCTCGGACATCGATGGTAGCAATTTAGAATCAGAAAGTGACCCAGAAGGGGATCCACCACAGACAGTTAAAACATTGCACTCTCAAAAAGGTCAAGGTGATCTAACATGGGACCATTCCCCTACGACTCTGCTACAGGGTAACCTAAACCAGGCGGCAGATCCCTTGCCCTGCCCAGTATTACAGGACACCACACAACCCTCAATGAACTCAATGATGTTAATGATGGAATCGATCCATCAGGGCATTACAGCACATCGCGAGGAGACCAGATCCAACAGCCTCAAGGCCCAGGCTACCATGAGGAAAATGAAAGGGGTGGTCAGGAAGCTTTCAAAAGCTTGCGAGAACATGGGAGATAGGGTTCTAAATCTGGAAGAGAGAATCGTCTCGACTGAAGCGGAGGTGGCAACCGCAACAAGAAAAGTGGAATCCCTAGATACACAGGCACAGGATGTCCAGTGGAAGCTGGAAGATTTGGAAAACAGACTAAGAAGAAACAACCTTAGAGTCTTAGGGATTCCGGAAGGTTGCGAAGGACAGGATGCCAAGGCATTTATTGTTAAAATATTCGAGAAAGCATTCCCAGATGTCGCAGGGTGGAACTGGACTACTGAAATCCAGAGAGCACATCGAATACCATTCAGGATGAGGCAGAATGCTAGAGCTGATGATAAGCCCAGAGCAATCCTGATATATATAGGAAATTTCTTGCTGCGCCAATCTATTGCAGAAAAAGCCAGACCAGATTCTAAGAGGGCTTTTGAGGGTGGATCTTTTTTCGTGAGGCCGGATTTTTGCCACACTACGGTGGAACGGCGATGGAGATTAAGACAGTTAATCAAGCAATTTCAGGAAAAAAAATACAGGTGTATCTCATCAATCCTGCTCAACTTAAAGTAATTCATCAGGGAAAGACTCTCTATTTTCCATCAGAAATCAAAGCTCGGGACTTTTTAAATTCAGTATAGATTGAGCTTATGATTAATCAGCACTTCTAAATTGGACTAGCTCTAGGGTGGTATAACAGTGGTAAGGTGTGCGGCTAAGGGCTAAGCATAAATCTCAAAGGTCAGAGTTTGGGATTGTGTGGTGTCATTATATGTCATTATATGTTTTCAGGAGTTAAAACAGTTTAAGCTGTTAAAAAAAAAAAAAAATATAGGCAAATATGGCAAAAAAAAGGGGGGAATCAGTTGGATTCTACTTTATGGGTTTTGTAAAATCTTAGGGTAATGGTGTTTCCTAATTATATGTATTCTTTTTTTTTTATTTCTGAATTCAGAGCCCACTGCACTGCACGCTGCATCCATCACACGCACAGACTTAGTCTGCGCGCTCCTTTTGGGAGAGGGTCAGGGTCAGGGGTGGGTTCAGGGGGGGCCGTGACACGGGGTGGGAGGGTGGGACATGGGGGGGAGAAAGCAAAAAAAAAGAAGGTTCTCATAGCTAAGATGTATATTGTCGAAAATGTTAGCTCACCAATGCTAGTGGTATTCTATTTATGTAAAGTTTTCAGGGGAATAATTGATCGGATAGACCAATGGATACGATTCCTGCAGGGTTATGTCTAAGCTAAATGTAGTAAGCCTTAACATAGGTGGCCTCAATAACTGGAAAAAAAGAAGGAGGTTGGAGGAGTATATCAAGATAATAGGGGCCGATATTCTCTGCCTTCAAGAAACTCACCTGCCGTGGAAAAATAAACACTGGTTGAATTTTAGGGGATATGATATTCTATCATGTTCTTCACAAACATCTATGACAAAAGGGGTAGCAATTATTGGAAAGACAGGATTGGGGGGGGTTAAAAGGTGTAAGTCAGATATATCTGGACGCTGGGCTATATGTGAAATGAATATCGGTCTCACAATCTGCACAATATACGGGTCTAACCATGATGATCCAGCAGTTATGGATTTTTTAGAGCAAGAGTTAACAAATTGGTCAGCCCCGGTAATAATCTGTGGAGATCTAAATATTTCAGCAGATTTTACATATAGCTCTGTATATACAGGTCGGAAGCCACGGGTATATAAGGCGCTATCCTCTGTTATTAAATCCCATGGCTTGATAGATGTGTGGGGAAGCTTAAAGCGAGATAATCCAGGGTTTACATATTTTTCACACCCTTTTAATAAATATACCAAACTGGACTATTTTATGATAACAGCTAACTATCTTCCAAATGTGGAAATAGTAAGGTTGCCCAAGATAATCTCGGATCATAATCCCCTTGTGTTAACAATTGCTGTCAGTCAACAAGGGAAAAAAGGTAGACCTTGGACTCTCGATAGGAAGCTTTTAATGGATACAAATTATATCTCGCATTTGAAAACTTGGTGTCAGACATTCTTCGATGCAAACAGATATAGTGCTCCCCGCAACATTGTCTGGGATAGTTTTAAAGCTGGTCTGAGAGGGGAGACAATTAGCTATGTTGGGCGAATGTGGAAGAAAGGCAAGATAGAGAGGGAACGGTTATTGGGTAAATTGGCAGATGCAGAGGAACAGCATAGGAAAGATGTAAGTCAGGGGTGCCAGGGTAATTTAAGCTTAGAGCGACTGAATAGTATCAAGGCTGAACTCCAGCTACAATTGGCAAAAAAAGCTGCAGCCGGATATCATTCATATAGATCTGGAATGTACGAAACAGGGGAAAGTGCCGGTAAGGCTCTGGCTCTGCGGATAAGGCAGGTTGCTTCAAAGAACATTATAACCGAAATAAAGGAAGGAGATCAAACTTATAAAAAGTCAGATGAAATCCTTGATGTTTTCAAGAGATTTTACCAAGAGCTTTATAAGGAAGAGTCAGAAAATGATGATCCAGGTATAATCTGGCCAGAAATGGGTACCAAACTCATGGCTAACCAAAGAGAAAAATTGGAAGGCAGTATTACTATGGATGAATTATCCGAGGCATTACAGGATCTAGCATCAGGTAAGGCGGCAGGACCTGATGCCATTCCGTTGGAAGTATACAAATGTCTAAGGGAAGAAATAACGCCCTTATTATTGGATTTATTTAACGGGGTTATCAATACCGGGGTTATCCCGGAATCTTGGACCGAAACAAATATTGTGGTCTTCCATAAGAAGGGGAAACCGAAAGAGAGTCCTGGGTCATACAGACCTATATCATTGATAAACAGTGACAACAAACTATATGCTAAAATCATGGCGACCCGGCTGGCCAAGATCATTGGGACCCTGGTTTCTCCCTGGCAGCACGGTTTCATTCCAGGTAGAGGCACGACCGATCATATAAGGAGGGTCATTACATTATTTGATATACAAGAGGCCGAAGGAGGGAGGGCGGCTATGACCCTTCTAGATGCAGAAAAAGCTTTCGACCGCGTCAGGTGGAGGTTCTTGTGGCGGGTAATGAAAGACAGAGGTTTTGGCCCTAAATTCCTACAGGCAATCGGTGCTATGTATGTTAACCCAACGGCTAGGATCCATCTTATGGGTGAGCAGTCAGGTAGGATCTACATCTCAAGGGGCACGCGACAAGGGTGCCCATGCTCACCCATTCTTTTTGCTCTGTATATAGATCCTCTAATAAATCTGTTAATGGATAGCAAAATTAAGCCAGTGGTTACCAAAGGATTTCAGACCAAAGTACTCGCCTATGCGGATGACATTGCTATTTTAACCACGGATCCTGATAGTGCCCTGAATGAAATTGTTAAAATCACTTCTGATTTTGGGAGACTATCTGGATACCGTCTTAACGCAGCTAAGACGCAGGTATTATGTACCGGTAATATAAACAAAACGGATAATAGATATCTGGACTCAGTTGTTTATCTAGGAATTACAATTAATGCCCAGCCAAAGGATATTATCAAAGATAATTTTGAGCCATTACTTATCAAAATTAAACAGGATTTAAGGAGAATAGACAAACTTCATCTATCAGTTATAGGAAGAGCAAATGTTATTAAAATGTCTATTTTCCCCAAAATTTTGTATAAATTTAGGTCTATCCCTTTCAAAATCGAAGATCTATTGATAAAGGAAATGGAGTCGATATTTATGAATTTTGTATGGCAATATGGAAAGGTTAGGAGATCCAGTAAGCTCATGTCTCTTCCTCAAGAAAAGGGGGGGCTGGGAATCCCCAATCTTAGGTATTATAATTGGGCTTGTTTCCTTACAGGGATGTCCGTGCTTCTCTTTCCAGATGATGCTAGATACAGCCAGGGAGCTATCCCCACTATTTACCACCTGGCACTGGGGGGGGAAGTACATGGGATATTGTCAAGGAAACATGACAAACGTTTCTTTAAAGCCTCTGGTTATAAGACTATCGGAGATATTTGGGGGATATGGTCATCAATTTGCAAAGATCAGGACATCCCAAAGTATAATCAGCACACCCTATTATGGAAGTCAGATTTATTTCCACATTTAAGCGATGACGGCCCATGGAAGCATTGGGAAAGACAAGGGATTAATTCATTAGGCCAAGTAATGATTAAAGATGTCTGCAGACCTCTAGAATTGCTTAGGACACGGTTTTCACTCCAAGGGGTCCAAGTATTTAAGTATATGCAGCTGGTTAATACCATCAAATCAAAAAGACCGGGTTTGAATATATCTAATGAATGTGCTCTATTGGACTATTTGAAAGGTGGAGGTCATAGAATCAAAGATTTGTACAGGTTACTTATGGAGAGTCTTTCTGACGATTTGATCAAGGTTGAGGAGAGCTGGGCTCATAAACTGCAGGATCCGGAAATTGATCTCGATAGAGCACTGGTAATGGACAAAAGGTTTCTGAGATCATCAAATTTAAGAGCACAGCACTTCATGACTCTTTTCAACCTATATTACACACCAGCTAAACTGTTCAAATGGGGTAAGAGAATGGATCATAATTGTCCTAGGTGTGGCAAGGGGCCAGCAGACGTATTACATATGTTTTGCAATTGTTTAAACTTGGGACCAATCAAAAATGAAATTGAAAAGTTTTTAGAGGGGCTGCTAGCTGTTAAAATTGACCTATCCCCTACACTGTTAATATTTGGCTGTGATGTAAAACTAGGTTTGAGTATAGAGATAGAGGCGTTGGTTTTTATCTCGACAGCTGTTCTTAGGATATTAATCGCTGCTGCGTGGAAGGATGTGGAGCCTCCAACTTTCCAAATGTGGATGTGTCGGCTGCTAGGGATTCATAATATTGAATCGGAACTTTATGCCCTTAAAGGACTCAAAGCAAGAGAAATGGGTTTACGTGTATGGGCACCAGTGGCTAACTGGAGGAAGGCAAGATGCGCGACCCTCTAGACTTGATAATATTAAGAGATGCCTCGGACATTTCTTTGCATGTTTGGTTCTTACCCGGCTATTTATACCTGTCTTTTTTGATACTGGGTAATGTTGCTCATAATGTATTTATCATATTATCAAATGTACTTATATATGTCTATATTTTACGTTGATTTATATATGTATAATTATGATCTTAATGTACATCTGGCAGTTGTGAACCTTCAATAAAAAAGAAAAAAAAAAAAAAAAAGGGAAGTGTGAGAAGTTTATATGCACGGCGGGGCTGAGTATATGACCAGATAAAATCCGTAAAGATATGTTCCATTGTTTTAAACCATTGATCTGAGATTTCCAGATTAATCGCTCGAAATAAATAAAAAAAATTGGAAAGTAGACCATTTTTAGGGCATTTATCCGTCCTATCAAAGAAAGATGTAAATTATTAATACGGTGAAGGTCTTTTTGTATTTTGTTTGAAATAGGATTAAGGTTCAAGTCAACTAGATTCTCTAATTCTGAAGTTATTGTAACTCCTAAGTAAGTGGCTGAATTTGTTATACGTGAATCTGTCATAACACATTTGCTGTTAATAATTATTTGGGTTTTCCCTCGATTCAGAGCGTATCCGGAAATAGTGCCATATATTAGTGCCTCCTGTTCAAGAATTGGCATAGCCAGGTTTGGGTTAGCGGTGACAATGGCAATATCGTCTGCATAGGCGAGAATTTTTGTTGACTATTCATTTGTCCGGATGGGAGTTATAGTGCTATTATTTTGTAGTCTCCTAATAAAGGGATCAATATAAAGAGCGAACAACAGCGGGGAGCAGGGGCATCCCTGTCGTGTTCCTCTCGAAATTTTTAATATTTTTGAATTCCCTCGATTAACCATCACCATCGCCTGAGGATTAATGTAAAGTTTTTGTATTGCCTGTATAAATGTATGGTTGAAGCCGACCCTGGACATTGCCTGCCACAAGAATGGCCAGGAGACCAGATCAAATGCTTTCTCGGCATCAAGTAAAATAAGTGCCATCGGGTCTCCTGCCATCTGGGTGTAGTCAAACAAGCTAATTACTCTCCGTGTGTGGTCGGTAGTGTCTCTCCCAGGGATAAAGCCGTGCTGAACTTTGGTTGTAACTTTATGAATTATTAACGAGATACGGTTAGCGAGTAGTTTGGAGTAGATTTTAGAGTGTACATTTATTAAGGTGATGGGTCGATAAGAGCCCATCTGGTCGGGAGGTTTGTTTTTCTTAGGGAATATCACAATTTTAGCCGTAGACCAAGAGTTGGGGGGTTGCCCTCCTCTAAATAAATGTAAGCATAGATTCAACAAGATTTCTTGAAGTTGATCCAGAAATGTTATGTAAAATTTGAGTGGGATAGCATCTACTCTAGTTGCCTTCCCGCGTGAAAGATCTTTTACGGTTTTTCTTATTTTCTCGATGTCGGGGGCCTTTTCCAGGATTAACTGGTCTTCGGTGTTAAGTTTGTCACAGGTATCTATATCTAGATATTCAGCGATTTTCTCTTGATCTATTTCTCCCTCTTCGGTATAGAGAGCACTATAAAAACGCCAAAATGCTTCTGAGATCTTCTCTGAGTCAGTTACTCTACCGATTATTGGGTTTCGAATTTCCTGTATTAAATTTTGTGTAGTCTGCTGTCTCATCTGGATTGCTAATTGCTGGCCAACCGACTCACTAACCTCATATATTTTTTCCCGGTGAGCAGTAGCTTTTTTAATAGCTTTATTGATGTATATATTTGTAATTGATGCCTTAGCTATTGCAACCTGAGTTTGTGCATTACTTATCTCTTCTATAGTAGAAGAGCTTCTTGTTACCCTTATAAGCTCTTCCTCCAACCTCTTTAAAGTTTCTTGTGAGAGTCTTAGTAATTCTCTTGCACATTTGTTGCTCCGGAGTGAATATTGTATAGTTTCACCCCTAATACCTGCTTTTAAAGCGTCCCAAACTAAATCTATTGTTGTACTGCCGTTATTAATCATCAAAAAGTTTGAAATCCAGCTTCTCATATGTTTACAATATTCACTCTCAAGGAGCAAAGACCTCTCAAAGATCCAAGTTTGTGGCGTCTGTATCAAAGATGTTGTCTCAAGTGTTAGTATTAAGGGATTATGGTCCGACATGATTCGGGGTAATTTTTCTATTTTTGAGGGAGTTTTGATTGAACTAGATATCAAAAAGTAGTCGAGTCTAGCATGTGTATGATGTGGATTTGAATAATATGTATACCCTGGATCATCGGAATTACTATTTAAAGTCTGCCACGCATCAATTAGCCCATGGGTAATACATAGTTCCTTGATTGCTTTAAAGACTTTTGATTTTCGGCCATGATAATGCCAATTGTCTTTTGTAGACCAATCATGTGAAAGATTTATATTGAGGTCGCCACAAATTATAAGTGGTAGTGGCCAATTGGTAAGTTCATTGGAGACATTATTAATTACCAGAGGGTCATCATTATTACATCCATAAATTGTGCAGATGGTCATTGATGAGGATTGTCCTGTATGAACTTCTGAGATCACCCATCTTCCCAATTTATCGGATTTAGTTTTATTAAACTTAAACCCTCTGCCTCTAGCCAAAAGTGCTACCCCTCTTGCCCGCATACTCTGTGTAGTTGCACCAATCAGATTGTATCCAAATGAATTTAATATTTGTAATTGTGACCCTTCGATATGGGTTTCCTGTGAGCATACGATATTGGCGCCAATAGTCTGTAGGCCAACTGCTACCATTTGCCTCTTCTTGATGTCATTTAAACCACAAATATTTACTGATAATATTTTTAATGGACCCATCTATCAATCCTGGTTTTTGTGTCTGTATAGTAATGCTTTTCTTTTAGTTCGTGGAAAATTTGTCGATGAACTATCTGATCTGCCCGACCACCCTCCCTCTTGCCCACCCCCCACCCACCACCACCATTGAAGGTTACCTGGTCTAGTTGCGACCAGGGGTGTGACATCAGTGTAAGCGAGCCCAGCGGGCTGGATGGTTTATAAATGTATTTTACATATTTATTATATCTCAAATACACTACGGCCTGTTTATTTCAATAAACGTATCTCTTTTATCAGTTGGATAGGCTTGTCTTCCAGCTTATTCAATCGATAAACAAATCTTCAATTATACTTTATGCATAAATAAGAGGTGGGATAATTGATTTAGTTTATCTTATCCTCTTATATATCCTGATATTATTTCCCAGAGTTTCGTTGGATAATCTCTGTAATTTCGTGTAAATATTCTTCCGCTTGTATTTCGCTATTAAATGTTCTTGTGGAGCCCTTGTATATGATTTTCAGGCGTGACAGGTTTTGCAAGAATACTTTCGCTCCTAGTTTTTCAAATGGATCAAATAGTTGGCGCATTTTCCATCTGCGCTCTACGGTAGAGTGAGCAAAGTCCGGTCTCGCAAAGAACTTGAATCCCTTATGTTCTCTTTGTGTTGTTGGTCTTGCAAGATCATAAATTGCTTCGCGGAGAACAAAGTTTCCAAAGCAGACCAACATTGCTCTGGGATATTGATTTGGCTTTCTGGGATGTTTTGAAAGGGTCAAGGGGAAGCGATGGGGCCGTTGTATCTCCCTTGGCATATCCCAGGCTTCCAGTTCCGGGAATGATTCTTTCAAGATGTTAATCATTGCCTCTCTGACATCATCTCCCTCAAATTTCTCTGGAATTCCAAGGAACCTTAGGTTGTTCCTTCTTGATCTATTTTCATGATCTTCTACCTTAGCCATTAGATCCTTTATTATTCCATCTTGATCTTTTTCGTTTTTTTGAAGTTTCATAACATCAGTTTCAAGGTTCTCAGTACGATTTTCAACCATAACCATTCTGTCCGACATTTCCGAGCAGATATTGGCAACTTTTTTCACAGCCCCTTGTAGCTTTTCAATGGCCTTGCGATTTTTTAGACTGTCTTTTTTAACATCCTCATGATGATTCTTAATGGATATGAGCACCTCGCTCAGTGAGGGGTCAGTTGCTTCAGCCGGTGATCTATTCATTGGGTTTTTTCGAGTAGGATTGGATCTGATTTTGTCGTAGTCGGTATTGTTACCGGGATCTGTAGTCTCTTCATTTAACAGATTTTTTTCACTCCTTTTATGCTTTATCCGTCTTTTTCCGCTCCCATTTCTTTTTTTCCCCAAGAGACTTTTCTCAGTACATATTATTGAGTCACTGAAACCAGTGGTTTCTAGAGGTGCTGTCTCTCCTCGTATATCAGGACTTGATTCGCTTGAGTCAGTTACTTCGCTTAAGTCACTAGAGTTATTCGAAATAGATATGCCAGTTTGATATATTTCCGATTCCGAATCTTCGTCGGAGATCGATAAGTTTGTTAAGTGCGAGTTTTTCCCTATTAAAGTGGATTGTATGTTGTTAGCAGATTCAAAAATTTCTGTTTTCTGGTTTGACTTTTTTTTTAATCAGGCAGATCTCCTTGATTGATTATTTTTGTGTCGATTTCCAAAGGTAGCCTTATCTCTTCACTCCCAGTGCTTGGATCTTCAAGTGAGTTTCCTTCTCCCGTAGTGAGGTTGCAGATCATGCTAGGGATACTTTCATTTGAAGGATTGTTTTGAGTATAATTGCAGTTATCATCTGGCATTCTAGAGTCTTTGGTTTGAACTGCAGACTGGGGTAGATCCAGTAGTTTTTCATTTTTTGTTGTATCGCTTAAAGGCTCTTTTGGTAGGGGGCTGAAAATATTCGATATTCGTGGCTGGGATGTCCCCGTAAGACCAGTATTCTTAGCTTTTAAGTTTTTTATCGTCTGTAGTCTTTGTGCTTTCTTTGCTAGGAGCTCCAATTTGGCGCTATCTTCGACTTCCTCTTTGTCTTCTGCTGCCTCTGTATTGTCGCCGGTCTTCAGCTTCATTTCTTTGCCTCTTTCTCTTTCTTTCTCCTTGCGCTTATTTTTTCTTTTTCCTTTTCCAACTTTTTTTCAGAGTTTTTGTCTTTAATCTTTGCTTTCTCTTTCTCTTTCTCTTGAGGTTCATTCTTAGTTGTGACTCTCTCCTTTGCCCTAGCTCCTCTAGTTTCAGGACCTTTATGTTTGATAGTTTTGGTCCTGTCCTCGACCTCAGCCTCTTCGATATCTTCATCTGACAGATTTTGACCATCCAGACAAGGTCTCTCTTCTTGTGAGGAGATAACACTGACTTCCAATCCTTCGACTTGTCCCTTATTAAGGGCCATATTATTGGGTTGAGGTTGATGTATAGATGTCTGTAATGCCTGTACTGACCGATTTTTTTGTTCTTTCGGGTTCCTTTGTTCTTTTTGTTCTTTTTGTGCGGGCTGTTCTCCATCTCTGAGTGCTCCGTCTATGCACTCCGTTTCAGAGGTTCTACCTTTGTCTTTATCCATGACCGTGTCAGTGCCCGCTATCCGAGAATTTGGAGATGTTAGTGATGTTTTCCAGTGAGATCTTTCTAGTGGTCTCTCGATATCCTTTTCTCCAGATTTGCCGTCAAAATTTCTCGGGTAGTTTTCTAAGACGATATGTGTTAAATCAGATAGAGAAAACTCAGGGGTTTGTTCTTTTGGCGATGGATCAGCACATGAAGCACATAAAGCAATTAATGTGTTATTAATCGCAGAGTTAAATCGCGCAAAGGAGGACAGAGTGCCAATGAAAATCCGGTTTTTGAGTTTGCTAAACCTCCATTTCCTCCACTTAAATTTAACTCCAAATGACATTCAGTTTGTTCGGCAATTCAACTATTCAGCCTATAAAGGTGTGCTTTCACTTTAAGATTTAATTATCTGGCAGCATTCAGGCAGCATTTTTGAGAAACAGACAATTTCGACAGTTTTTCGGCATACCAACTTAAAGTCTGTTTTAATCATCCAGTATTATCTCTCACTGCCGCTCACTCCTTTAAACACTCTGCCCCCCGTTGATTGCTGATTACTGTCAGAAGCCTGGCCGTTCTGGTTGTCTCCCCGACAACAAGAAACGGAGACAGAAACGCGGGACACGCTGCACTTTTAAACCCCTCCCTTGGGTTTGCAGATGACGCTCGACGCGCGAGAGTCGGGTAAGCTGGGGAATCGGGAAGCAGAGAGCAGGTGAACAGGTGAGCGGGTGAGCGCGAGGAGAGACAGGAGAGGTGCGGATGTTGTCCGTATGGTCAGGGTTTGTTTGGCTGTCCTCGCCCGGATGCACAGTCAGGTACAGTAGGCAGCCAGGGACGAAGAGGGACGAGGAGACAGTCGAGACGTGGGCTCTCTAAGGCGAGGCAAGGCAAGATTAAAGAAAAAAAACTGGAGCACTGAGGCGAGGGGTGAACGGGAGGAGAGCAGAGTTGCCGCGATATAGGGCACGCCCACCCCCCACCTCCGTCACTGCCTCGATACCATAATATCGCAATGAGATGAAAATGGAATGACAAGTGTCTGCCTTACCTCACACCGAGACGCTGTTCAATTAGAGGCAATTGATTTGATAGGAGAGGCAGGAATCAGAACGGTCGGTAATGTATATTTCTCTTTCTCCCTCGACTGCTCAGAGGATTCAAAATTCAAAATTCAGGAGTTCGATAATCAGATGGTTGAGGGCTGGTTAACCGCAGTGTGTCCGCTGGATAGATAGGATAGATAGGTCCCGGATCAAGAAAAATCGATTAAACTAATAGTCCTGCGAGTTCTGGTTTTATGTATTCACCCTCCATAGGACTGTAGGGGGGTATTCGAGATAACATATGCCCAGACCACTGAGCACAGCTGCTGCAACCGCTCACACGGACGCCATCTTGCCTCTCACACGCAGCAGTATATCCAGTTCTAACTCTGCTGCTGACTCGTCTAAAGGCACAGGGTCAGAGCTGATTTGCATATCGCCATTGTCTAACCCAGGGTGGTGTGGAGTGCAAAAAAACGATGGATTTGGGCCCAGATCTTTGGACTGGGGTGAATGTGTGACATTGATCCACATTTGGTCCATCACCTGTTTTGTCGTCTAAATTAAGGGCATCTCTAAGAAGGGAAACAACATATTGTTTGATTTCACTCCCCTCCTTTCCTTCTGGGGTCTTTAAACGCCTGAGGTTGTTCCTCCTAGAATAATTTTCCAGGGACGCAACCCTGTCTTTTACCGCTTCCCCTTCTCTCCGTAATGTCTGGATTTTGACTTCCGCATGCTCTAGCTTAACCTTGAGCTCACCTACTGCGCCTTCCAAGCTCTCCATCCTCTCAAAGAGGCCATCTACTTTCCTCTCTAGAGTTTCAGACACCGCCCGGATCTTAGATTGATTTTGTCTCGATTCCGCAAAGCCACTTTTAATTTCACTCCTCATAGCTATTAGCATATCCTGGAGGGAACCCTCACTGCTACCCCCAGAAGAAAAGTCCGGCGAGCTGGTGTCGTTTGCCTCACCTCTGGGATCAGGCCCCATCTGAACAACTGAGGCAGAGTCCATTAGCGCCGCTGTAATTGTTGTTTGTCCAGGTACTCCTGTAGCCGTCATATCTAGCTGCCCCAATGATTCTCCTGTTGCCCCGATATCACTGCTGCCAAAGGCGTTGGGGCGGCGATAGGGGCGCTTACCCTCTTACTATGTTCAATTTGTCCGACCACTGGACCCTGCGATTCTTGAGCTATATTCAGGACTTGAGGCAGGACCTTAAAATAAGACCTTAGAGAGGGGGTTATTTGGGCAGCCCTTTTAACTGTATTTCTGGATTTGGCTTTCTTTAATGACTGCTTCGGCAGCTGCTTATATGGGGTGATGTTATACCCGGACCCCTCAACTCTTGCGTTGACAACCTGAGATACAGATTTTACTGCTTCACCTGCTTCACCTGAGATATCATCCCCTGGTGCCAACACTAAATCAAGCCCAGGCTCAGGTCCAGGCACCGGCTCAGACTCGGGCTCGCCCCCCGGCTCACGCTCAGGTTCACTGACAGAGTCCCTAATAGAGTCTTTGTCGGTCAACAGGCTTTTCCCCTGCTTCCTGCTCTTGCCCCTTCGCTTCCCCAGAGTTCCGCTGGAGCCCTCTCTTTTCCCTCGGGGTTCCCCCCTTCTCTGGAGCCTTCCCGCTCCTCTGGGCAAGCACAGTGGTATTAATTACATTTATCTTGCTCCTGATTTCCCTCAACTTTGGGGCAAAATCCGGACCGGAACTGGGTTTAGCTGGTGCGTCCTGGACAGAACTTACGGCAGTATCAGGCTCTGTAGCGATATTGATAACCAGCCCAGCCCCACGAGACCCTAATACTACCGACCCCTGTGCAGCCCCCTTACCGCACCCCCTGAACGCTCCTCTGCCTCCGAGTAGACCATGGACCGCCGCCCTGCGGCTTCTCCACAGCTCCACGGCTGCCTCCAGCCAGCGGAACGGCAAGGGGCGGGACAAGTGAAAAACACATGGACTGCTCCGGCAGTGGTGCGCCGCGGTCCGAGCTCCAAGGAACGCCGAGTCAGCCGAAACTTGACCGGGAAAGCCGGGGGGGGGGGGCCAGAGAGCACCTCCATACGCTGATTTCACCCGCAGGCTACCGCGCCTCCCCGCCTCTGCTCCACAAGCCGACCAGGTAACGGTTCAAAACATTGAGGGCGCCGGGTCTGGAGTGTTGTCGGGACATGCGTGCCGCTCTAACTAGCGGCTGCCATGTTTTCCCATGGAAATGGTTTTGTCCGCTATGAGGGCATTATATAGCACGTTTCCCACTGAACCAGAGCAACTGACGACATTACAAGTACTGTTGACGGCCCCCTCTCGTGAGAATTTAGTAACACGACTCTACACAGCAGCCCATAGTGAGCAAACCGGCGGGCCTCAGGCAGCACTGGGCAGATGGGAGAAAGCATTAGGGATCCCAATTGATGAACAGGATTGGCAGTACAGTTGCACGCAACTTACACTTCTCACATCCAACTGCAACTTACGTATCATACATTTCAGATTCATTCATCAAATATATTACACACCAGCCAAATTACATAAACTGGGGCTTAGGGACATTGACTCCTGTCATCGTTGCAGTGCAACAGGCGCAGATTTCTTACACATGGCATGGTCTTTCCTAGGCCTACACGCCTACTGGGATGAAGTCACTAATGCGCTGAGTACCATGCTTGCAGAACACATTCCGAATACCCCTCAGACATGCTTATTGGGAATCAAAAGACTCAAATACGCTAGACGCAGGAAGTTCTTGGCAGTGGCTTTGCTCCTTGCAAAACGACGTGTAGCGATACGATTGGGGTAGCAAGAGGCCACCCAGACTAAAAGATTGGATCAAAGATATGACCTACTGCAAAGCAACACTAGTGGCCTATGCCAAAGGCATACCGTTGGCTTCAAGACCCACAGACTTCTGGGAACCGCTTGTGCAATATTTACAGGACGCTCCAGACTAAGCAACACAAATAACAGTTGGTTTAATAACGTAATGGTGTGGTGTTGTGGGAAGGTAAGCACGTGGGAGACCGGATTTGATGTGGGACTGGGTGAGAGGCCGAGTTGGGGTATTCAAAAGTACTATGAGCATAACTATTGATGTTGGACGTTCCTTTTTGGTTTGTGGTGTAAAGGATACTGGCCTGTATGTAACCTATACTGAAATCAACAAGTGTTAATTTGTATTTTCAAAAACGCTGATATATGATACCAAATGATATGTAGTTGCTGGTCAGATTGAAAAAAAATACTAAAAAAAAAACAAAACATTATCAACTAGATCTAGTTTATCAACCAGGTGCAAAAAACCCAGCAGACTTTTTGTCACAACAGACACCCTGTGGAACCCACAAATCACAACTCTGACCTGGATAAACAAACTGAAGACTTAGTCAACATGATAACTCAATGGGCGTGCCCAAAAGCTCTTACAATTTCAGAAATTGAAGCCCACACAAGAATTGACATTGTGCTCGAGAGGGTAATGGACGCTCTAAAAAAAGGGACAAACTTTCTCCATAACATCAATGGGTGGAATGAAGCAGACAGGACCCGCCTAGGGAAGATGTGGAAAATACTTGAAGAGCTAAGCGCAACACCCAGTGGCATTGTGTTAAGAGGGTCCCGCATTGTGATACCCCTAAGTCTCCAGAAACAAGCTACTTCTCTAGCACATAAAAGACACAAAAAAATGAAATCCAGAATGAGAGAAAAAGCGTGGTTCCCAGGCTTAGAAGAAGCTGTGGATGAGCTGGTACGTGAATGCCAGGCATGCCATATCACTGGAAACTCTGAGTCACCGGCTCCTGTTATAACCGAAGAGCCAGCACCGTCACCTTGGTCGTGGATACGTTTAGATTTCTGAAGCTTTCCAGACGGTAGAACCACTGCAGTGCTAATCGACGGATACACCAAATATCCAATAGTAGAGGTACAGCCATCAACTGCATTTAACCACTTAATACCGATGTTAGAGCAGACCTTTGCCCTATTTGAGTTACCATACACAATTAGAACAGATAATGGACCCCCTTTTCAAGGAAATAAATTTAAAGAGTATCTAACAAGACTGGGGATAAAACACCATTGCATAACTCCACAATGGCCACAAGCTAACGGGGAGGCTGAACAATTCATGAGAACCCTTAATAAAATTCTATGAATAGCAATAGCCGAGCAATTTTACTCAGAAGTAGCCGTACAGAACTTTCTGCTGGAGTACCATAGTACTCCACATTGCACCACTCAAAGGTCACCGTGGTCACTGATGTTTTCAGGACAACGACGAGACGCCATTCCAGCAGCTGAGAATTGGAAGCCAGAGCCATAACGTCCAGAGGAGACTCAAGCCCGTAGGATAGCAACCAACCAAAAGGCCAGTCAGTTCGACCAAGGCTGTTGGTGCCTGGGTGTACAGTTCTGGTGAGAAACCGTTGGAGTGGAGGAAAATTCCACACATTCTATGAACCAGGACTGTGGACTGTCAAAGCAATTAAAGGGACTGGTGTGACAGAGGAAAAAAACGGAGAAATAATCACTCAAAATATATCTTGGTTCAAAGAAATAACTGCTCGGATCGCAGGAGAATTCGGACCGAAGCGCCCACCAACAGTGAACCAGATTGGGTGACTGATGAACTGAATCCTGCAGAAACCCGTGCGACTAGTCCCACAGTACCTGACTTGTACGCCGTCACCGGATCAAGATCTTCACCTAGTGAAAGAGAAACAACCACGACACAAGCCAGCACGCCTGCTCGGTAACGTCATTATGTTTTGTGCCCAAAACCAAAGCCAAACCAAAGACTTGCCGATTTTGTATGTTAAATTATCTATTTATGTATTTACTTATTTATTCAGTTTCTTTAAAAAGAGAAGAAGTGATTTGGGATGGGATGTAGCAGTCTACTTGTTCACAGCTAATTATGTGGGGACCCCTACCCGGAAGTGGATGCACACAATGTATCACCTTCGAGCCAGGCGTAACGAGAAGGCTTAAATAAAAGGATCGGGGGTCACTCGAGACTTCCGGTCCACCTGAGTGCTCTAGCCAACGTGTCTGTGTGCCGTTATTAGAAGCGCATAGGCCCTCGCTAGTTCGGGCCCTCACACTTGCGACCATGTAATATGTTTAACAAAACTCGAAACAAGAACTTCAAAGCGAAAACAACGTTTCTAAATCCGTTTTTGCGTACGCTGTGCTTTCTACATAGTATGCCGATTTAATATGGTTTCCAGTACAGTTCACATATTTTGAAAGATGGTTTTGAAGGGTCAGGCAGCAGGTAGAGATCTTCCTGGGCACCGTCCATTGTGGGCTGTTAGTGCGCTGGTGGAGGGCAGAGGGTGCAGTGTGACCGCGCTGAGCGAGCCCCTGGAGCTTGTACAACTAGAGCCATTTCTCAAACAAGCAAAAACGAAAGCGCGGCGCCTTGTGTGTAACTTGACACACAAGGAGACCTGCGTGCCGCTGCACATACAACCTGGCCTCTGCCTGAGCGGGGCATAGTTTTAGGAGCTGCCATCCCTTTACTGCCCTTCCTTACATCAGCTAATAAGCTAGCTCAGCTGGTTGAGCACCTGCTGCAATACAAACAGCAAACAATAACCATGTTTGTGCTTTATTCAGGGTTAATGTAATTCTATGGCAGGACAGGAGGCTTCAGATTATGCTTTCTCTATTTCTTTACTACTAACAGCAGCCAATAGAAACACAGTAAAGAAACGAAAAAACTACAACTCCCATGAGCCCTTAGGCCAACCATAGAGAGTACATGCTATATAAGGAACCATAGAGGACAACACTTCCTCTTTCTTTGCTGCTTCGCAGCCAGTTAAGTGCTTTTGACTTTCATTCTTGTTTGTATGTTGCATGGCACTGTTTACTTGCTTGTTTACCTGTATGCCGGTTTCGCTCTAGCGTTTGTTTCACAGCCGCGTTGTGCGTCGCGCTGCCACCGGCGTTTATCTTGCAGGTTTACTCGTTTGTGCTTTTCGCCGCTTTTGTGCTTTTGAGAGCGCGTGTTCGCCTCTCTGGTATTTGCGGGCGCATTGTGCCCGCGTTGCTGCTTTGGTGGAGCGGTACCGGAGCTCGGGGACTTGCGCGCGCGTGTCGCGCGCCGCTCCTCTTCCGGCAATAAGGCACGTCACCGCGCATGCGCATTGGTGGCACTTGTGATGCTCCGTTTGACAGGAGCTTCTGAACGCTGTGAGGCGGCGCGTTTTCAACTTTGCCTCGGCCCACTTTGCCTGCCGGAGAGCTCCTCTGACGCCCTCTACCTCTCGGAAGGTTTTGGGCTGCATAACTTTTAGAGGCGGTGCCTAGGGTGTTATTCTTTGCGCAAGCTGGTCCCTCCACGCTTTATTCTGTTTATTGGGTCGAGTTGTGACTCTGCCTGTGTAGCTTGCGTGGGGCTGTCACCCCCCCTGTCGGAGTCACTTGATTGTGACCTTTTTCCTTGCATTTACATTTGCTGTGGGCCTCTAGTTATACTTTGGTATTTCTAGATTTTGTTGTTTCTGGGTTTCTCCCTCATTCCTCAGTGCATTCCATCATCATGGCAGACTATGTTGATGCTGAGGAATATTTTTATGAGGAGGAGCAGGAGGAATCATTTGAATTTGATTTGGTCGAGGCCCTTGACCAGGGCGTTCAGCAGTCTGTTAATACTGCGTTGGTCCGTGCCATTGGGCCTCTGAAACGTCATTTGGCTGACTATGCTCAGCAGCAGGGTTGGATTCCATCCTCTGCCTCTGCGCATTCATCTAAGTCTCCCAGTAATCCTCATAGGTCTGACTTTGCTCGTTTGGCCAGGTCTTTGTCTGCTCCTGCTCCGGACACTGAAGATACCTCTTCGTCATCATCTTCTGGTCCCTCTGGTCCCTCTCCGGCGAAGAAATCCCGAAAGGAACATTTTGTGGACGCTTCTCCGCATCCACCAATCTTGACCTTTGAGCCCTCTGATATCGTCCACCCTAACTCCAAGGTTTGGTGCCCAGCCCCAGAGGTCGCGGACTATATTCAAGAGCATATCCGCGACTCTTTTGATCAGGAGGTGCGTGCTCGGTTACGTTCTGAGTGCCCTCGTCCGGAGTTGGCGGACAAATTAGCGGATACTCCGGAGGTCGATCCCACAATTTTGACCTACCTTAAGAAATTTAATAAGGATTCCAAGAAGGGTATCGACCGCTCTTGGCGACTGTGCCAGGACAAGTTACTGGATGTCCTTGGTCCTTTGACAAAAATCCTGGATCTGGCATACCAAGCCCAAAGGGAGGCGTCTGGCATTGATCCTGATGTCCTACTTGGCTGGGCCCAAAGGGCTATCTGTCTCTTGGGGAACGCAAACTGTGCCCTTTCAACGGAACGTCGCCGTTCCATCTTAATCAAAATGGATCCACGTTTGTCAGAGCTGGCTACTTCCGAATCCGGTGCTCTGGCTCAGGGTCTATTGTTTGGTCAGCCGTTTTTGAAAGAACTGACTAAGTTTGTAGCGACTTTTAGTGGCCTGGACAAGGCGCAATCTTCTTTGCGTAGGGCGTTCCGCCCGGTTTTTGCCAAGGCCGGACGTTCAGGGGGACGTTCGTTCGGCCGAGGTTCTGGTCAACAACGTGGCCAGCAGTCCCATCAGGGTGGAGGCGGACAGCGCCAGCAGCAGCAGCAGTCCTATTCCGGATCCAAGTCCACCTTCTACCCCTCCCGGAAAGGTCGAGGCCAGGGCAACAAGGGAGGCTACGGTGGTAACCAGGGAGGACGACAGGATTACTCCTCTGCAGGTGAGCCTGATTCCTTTCGACAGTGTTGTTTTGGGGGGCAGGATTCAGTGTTTTCTAGAGAATTGGCGCTCGATCTCCAGCGATGCATGGATATTGCAAACAGTGCAGGGGTACCACATCGAGTTTTACCATCCCCCTCTTCAGGGTCCCGTCCCTTCTCCCCTTGTTTTTTCCCAACGAGATCGCGAGGTGATCTCCAAAGAAATCGATTCCCTTCTTCTCAAAGGGGCCATTGTGCGAACGAACCGCCATCCACAGGGGTTCGTCAGCAATGTGTTTCTGGTGGAGAAGAAGGGGGGAGGGTCTCGCCTTGTACTCAACCTCAAGGAATTCAACAACGGGGTGATTTATCGTCACTTCAAGATGGAGGGCATCCATCTTCTCAGGGATCTTCTTCGCAAGGGCGACTGGATGGTTCGCCTGGATTTGAAGGACGCCTACTTGTCCATTCCCATCTTTCCGCCTCATCGCCGTTTTCTGCAGTTCCAATGGCTGGGGAACTGGTTCGAATACACGGTACTCCCGTTCGGTCTCTCGTCCGCCCCATGGTGCTTCACGAAGCTCCTGCGACCAGTCATGGAGTTCCTGCGTGCGCGGGGGGTGAGACTTATAGTGTATCTGGACGACATTCTTTTGATGGCTCAGTGTCCTCTACAACTGCGCTCCCATTTGTCTTGGACAGTCGATCTACTTCAGTCTCTCGGGTTTCTAGTGAATCCGCAGAAATCTCATTTACTTCCCACTCAATCGATAGAGTTTCTGGGTTTCCTTGTGGATTCGGTCTCTTGCCAACTTCTTTTACCTGCTCAGAAGGTCAGGTCTATCAAGAGGGAGTTGAAGTCACTGTTGTCCGCACCGAACGTATCGTTGCAGTCGATCGCTCGGATTGTCGGGCTGTTGGCTTCTTCCATCCAGGCGATATTTCCGGGTCCTCTGCATTATCGGGCCTTGCAACGCCTCAAAATCAGACACCTGCAGAAGGGTCTTCGGTATTCCGACCTGGTTCCTCTGTCCCAGGATGCGAAGTCGGAAATGATGTGGTGGCTCCATCACATGGAGGCTTGGAACGGGAAAGCCCTGTTCGGCTCGACTCCGGACCTGGTTTTGGAATCGGATGCGAGTCTTTGGGGCTGGGGAGCCCGTTGCGGGGACTTGACGACGGGCGGCCGTTGGTCTCAGGACGAATTAGCCCTTCATATCAACTGCCTGGAGCTTCTGGCGGGATCATTTGCGATCCGCAGTTTGGCTCCACAAGCCACCAGCTGTTGCGTTTTGCTTCGCATGGACAACATCTCGGCGGTGCGTTATGTGAACAAATTGGGGGGGACTCGGTCGATGTTGTTAGCGGAGATTGCGAAGGACTTCTGGCATTTCTGCCTACAGAGAAAGATCACTCTTATTGCAGAGTATCTTCCGGGTCGCCAAAATCAGGTGGCCGACTGGAACTCTCGCCATCTACTGGACTTCAGCGACTGGCGTCTTCACCCTCGGGTCTTTCGCTCCCTTTCTCGCCTGTGGGGTCGCCCCTGGATCGATCTCTTCGCCTCTCGCCTCAATGCTCAGCTACCCAGGTTTTACAGCTGGCGTCCGGATCCGGAGGCCATCGCCACGGATGCCTTTCTCCAGACTTGGCCTCCACAGCTTTGCTATGCCTTTCCCCCGTTCGCGATGATCCCGCGAGTCTTGGCCAGGGCGAAACAGTTTCTGTCGGAGATAGTTCTGATCACTCCTCTTTGGAGAGCTCAAGCTTGGTTTCCGGACCTTCTGGAAATTAGTTGCTCGACACCATTTCTGCTTCCAGCGAGGTGGAACTTGCTGTTGGATCCTCTGCTCCACCCGCATCCCCTAGTCTTGTCAGGCCAGCTCCGTCTTGTAGCGTGGCGTCTCTCGGGGAACGCTGGAAAGTCCCTGGCTTATCTGGAGACGCTGAGAGATTCATCAGTGAAGCTTGGGCCCCCAACACGCGCAAACGTTATGCGTCAGCTTGGCGTAGGTGGTGTGATTGGTGTTCTGAACAGAATCTGGATCCCACTTCTGCAGATATCTCTCTAGTGGTTAATTTTCTTGCTTCCATCGCTTCTGCTGGTTCTGCTTACAGGACTGTCAATTCTTTCCGTTCCGCTCTCTCTGCGGGTCATGCTTTGGTCGACGGTAAACCTGTTGGGGAACATCCTCTCATCTCTGCATTGTTGCGTGGTGTGCGAATGGCTAAACCGCCATGTCCGAAATATGTGGCTCTTTGGGACGTCTCCGTTGTGCTGCGTTTTCTGGAGGCTTGGCCTCCCAACGCTTCTCTGTCCCGTAAGCAATTGTCTGCAAAATTGACAATGCTTTTGTGCTTAGTGTCTTGTAAGCGTGTTTCAGATGTCCGTGCGTTGGACCTCGCTGGTCGCTCTTTTTCTCCGGAAGGGGTTACTTTTACGGTTTCTAGGCGTACCAAGACTAATCTGTCTACTGTCACTTATCCGGCATTTCCTCACCACCCACAATTGTGTGTGGTTCGCTGCATAAAGGATTATGAGGTGAGTACTGCTCCTCTTCGTCAAGATATGTCTGGACAGTTATTGATTGCTTTGTTGAAACCTTTTAAGCCTGTGGCGTCAGCTGCTCTTGCTCGTTGGGTACGCTGGCTTATGTCTGAGGCAGGAATTGATACCTCCATCTTTGGAGCTCACTCCGCGAGGGGTGCCATGGCCTCCAAGGCTTTTCGTGTTGGTGTAAGTTTACATGACATTGTGAAAACAGCTGATTGGTCTTCTGATACAATGTTTAAAACCTTTTATTTCAAACCCATTGTCGATATTGCATCTGTTGTGGTGGAACAGCTTTGAACAAGCATAATCTGAAGCCTCCTGTCCTGCCATAGAATTAAAAATTTGCAAACATTCGTGACAAGAATTTTCAATTCTATTAAGGACACGGAGGCGAGGATTATCCCACCCATTGGTATTCTACTGCATTGTTCATGTGCATCTTGGCTTTACTATGATATGCGTTGTTTTGCATTGATATTTTTCCCCACCCTATGTGATGCGACCTTCAAAGGTTTTGGGGATGTGTATTACGGCTCTGTTTTTCTTTCAGGTTCGGACCAGAAGTGATCTGTCATATTGGTCTTTCCGGCACCGTTTTCCACGCCTTGGATCCTGGAGTTGCTGTATTTCTTGATGCACCTTCGGCGCTTTTGGAATGGTTGCCTGTTTTCCTGTTGGATTTCTTGCGCTTCGACCTTCGGATTTTCCTTTCTGGATGGTTGGCGGTACTTTTCTTCAAATGACTTTAGACTTTTATGGTTCCTGGACAAAGAAAGAGGAAGTGTTGTCCTCTATGGTTCCTTATATAGCATGTACTCTCTATGGTTGGCCTAAGGGCTCATGGGAGTTGTAGTTTTTTCGTTTCTTTACTGTGTTTCTATTGGCTGCTGTTAGTAGTAAAGAAATAGAGAAAGCATAATCCTCGCCTCCGTGTCCTTAATAGAATTGAAAATTCTTGTCACGAATGTTTGCAAATTTTTAATTCTCATTGTCATAGTTTCCGGCCAGCCACGAGCTGTGAAAGCCTTAACCAGACTTGAAAGCATGTCTTCTCCGGTTAATGACTTCGCTCTGTGCTAAATTACATTTGAGAACTCTGGAGTCGTTTTCTTTGTCTCTTCGGAACAGTTATCTAGGCTGCTGACTCCAAACTGGACCTTATCGGAGCATGTGATCGCCTTATCTTTACAAGAACTCTGCAAGGACCGTAACAGCAAGATAGGAAACTGAGGCACGCCTCGGGCCTAGTACAGCCAGTAACATGTGACACAAAAAAATTACAAAAAAACCCAACATACTATAAATAGCTAACACTCATATAAGGTCCCAAAGGCGAGACCTATTGGCTATGCCAATGCTTGTTTATTCTGGTTGACAATGACAACTGAGTAAAGCAGAATCCTGTTTACTAGAGCCTCCGACAATCAAGCAAAAAAAAAAGCATATCTGCTAATACTCTTTCACCTGCTATTCGCACGACATCGTCTGCCCACATTTAAAAATTACATAAAAATCGTCCTGTTTCAAAAGCACTTTAGCTAAAATCATAAATGCTTAATCTAATGGCCATGATTCTCAGACAAATTATTATTTTATGCTTGTTATTCGTTACTTAATTCTGCTGTAGAACGCTTTAAAGCTTTTGGATCATGTTTGTGTTGTATAAAACAGACAAATAAAAATAGACTAGATTAGATACTAAGGCACAGAACTGGTAAACATAAGAGCTCTGCATCCATATGGTACTACTTTCCAAATTGACATTTACTCATTCATGAAACCTATCGTTTCTTTAGTACTGCTCATACCCTAAAGCATTAATACTCGCCTCTATGTTCTTCAGAGAACCTATAATTATTTTTCCTTTCTCTTGTTGCCTCTAGCTGTGTCAATCACTCTATTTTAAAAGCTCCTGCATTCCACTTTCTCTTCCGAGTCAGTCCTTCTTCTAAATCTTGACTGAATTGTGCACCGAATTTCGGAAGCCCACGTGGGCAAGCTTCGTTTTGCAACTAGGTCTCCCGAACATGCTGGTCCAGCGGCCCCGCCCTTCAAAGCAGCTAGAGTTTTGATTGCCCAAGCAGAGCTTGAGATCGCTTCCCATTGGCAGGTCGAACCCTCAGCTCCCGCAGCAGCTTGTGTGAGGCGGGTGTTGCTTTTCCATCCTTCCCTGCTCCGGCCCTTGCTCGCCCCGGTCCTACCATGGAGACCCTGATCCGGGACGGCTGGTTTCGGGAGGCCAGCATCCTGTGGCCGGGGCAGGCGTTGGCCCTGGAGGTGGAGGAGGTCCTTTACCAGCGGAGGTCCGCCTATCAAGATATCCTGCTCTTCAGGAGGTGAGGTGCGCATGCGCCACCCTTGGTACACACTGCAGATTGGTAACCACAATATTGCCAGCGTATTAGAGGCTTCAAACATGCTAATTACTATGGAACCACCGCAGACATTGTATTTCATTGCAGTTGCATTGTCCTTGACGATGCACTGAAGCGCTTAATGCAGACGTGTAGGCAGGTTGTGCTCTACATCATACCGTACTATTGTATCATAGTATAGTCTTTAGTTTTAGTATAAACTGCAACCGTTTTACGACCTCCTGCAGTACAGATTACGAAGCACAGAACTTACTGAAACCAATATATATGCCTCCGTATTGTGAATTCTACCTAGTAGTTGCCAACACTGCGACCAGGACGTGCACGGGTAGTAGAGCGGGTGCAGTGCAATTAGAGGTTCCTAGAAAACGTCTTCCGCTAGTCGGGATGCGAGACCCGCATGCAAGATCTTAGGTGTAGAATGACACAATAACACAAACTTTAAGTGTTGTACAGGCCTGCTATTGACGATAATTGAGAGAGACTATGTCACCATCGCAGCTGGCCAGGTAGCACGCAGGGCGATATCCAGGTGTTGCTCCCCTGCTAGGATGGTGGCTGACCACATGAGGCCACCCTAGGTGGAAAGGGCTGTTCACCCCTCTGTTTTATTGCCCGGGGCGCGCGGAAGGGAGGAGTAAGGCCAGGGACTCTTATAAGGGATCATCTGGCAGGGCTGGACCTCAAAGAAGGTCGCTGTTATTTATTATATCGCATGCATTGTATTATGATTGTAATTGGCAAGCATCCTCATAGCCTCAAAGGGTCAAGGGTAAGTAACCATGCTCTAAGCTGACAGTAGTCCTAGAGTAGAACATCAGTCAGTTTCGCCTTAGTAGGCGCAACTGTACAATTGATTGAGATCTTGATTGTAATTGTCAAGGAACCTCATAGCCTCAAAGGGTTAAGGGTAAGTAACCATGCTACAAGCACTGACAATAGTCATAGAGTAAAGCATCAGTCAGTTTCGCCTTAGTATGTGCAACTGTAGAACTGACTAAGATCTTGAAACAGGCTCCAAACATGATGCAAACCATGGCCTTGGCATGTATTGCCTCGCTGCGGAGTTGAGACTGTGCTGTGCACAAGTGGAGGCTATTAAGAACAGGGGCAAGGCCCCAGGCCTCGAAAAATCATGACATTTTTACTACATCTGCTGGTCAAGTCAATTAAATAATCTACTCGACTTAATTGTAATGCTCTTGACCCATAAACTGGTTTCAAATCCTGTGATCGTGGGCAAATATTTTAATTAATTGAGCGTCCATTTCCTTAATTATCACATATGAGAGTACCTTCAAATATGTAATTTCAGCATGTCTGCTGTACAAAAAACTATTTTATTTGATTTAATATACTAAGCTTTTGATCTATATGCAAAATAAATCTAGCCACATATAGGATAAATATGACCCCTGACTTGCCTCTTAGTAAAAAAACAGCAGTGTAATAAGGGCGGGGGGGGGGGCAGGAATGTTTCTCATATCTTGTTTAAAAACAATCGCTGTTAATAAATACATATCTAAAGCATGAAGTGGTAGCACACTGTCATTTTCAATCAGCAGATTTTACATTGAAACGGATACACAATTTCCCACTGACATGCTCTTTTACTGATCAAACTATATATAATGTACTAACAATAATGTTTGGAAACAGAGTTTCTGCAAATATGTGTAATTTGCACATCACCAAGGAAAGTTTTCTGATTTGTTTTGCTCCTGTTTAACTCTTTGCATCACACTTCTTAATTACAAAACAAATATGCTTACATAATTCCTGATATATTTTGAAATATTTGTAATATTCATTTACATGCCATTTATTTAAATGCTAAGTGTTAAAAAAACCTGACCTCTTTAAACAGCTCAATTGACAATATTTTCTAATTGTAGTAAGAGAGAAAAATAAACTCCGTTTTCCAAGCTGCAATTAATAAAAAGACAAACTAACGCTTGACCTCTTTCCTTGCACAAACAGCAAATGTCAAGTTAAAAACTAGATTTAATGACATCTTTTTTGCCCATTCACTTCCTGAATGAACAGAGCACCTGTTCCTTTCCAGCTTAAGTTCACTCAGATGGGACTAGCAGGTGCTAAAAATAGCTCGACCTGTTAACGTTTCACTCGCATTTGCGAGGGGGCAAGCACATTTTTCGAGGCCGTAGCCTCCAAACTGCCTGGAACTACGGGCATACAGACACATAAACAACGGTGATTCCAAGTGGAACAGTGTACAACAATTACCTATTTTTAAATTAAACAATGATAGAATTGATCATGTGCGTTGTTGTCAGGAAAAAGAGAGCAAAGGCTGGAACCACGCATTCAGTATACAATGTTGCATGTATTAGCAGTATGCTTCAAAATAGGTGCTCTCTGCTCAGTTGATCACACAGTGAACAAAGCGAAAATAGTGTAGAAGTGTGTATAATCCAGATGACCATTGAACAATATAGTGAGTAATGGTGGTCTGGGCAGTTCTGGGGTCGTAAGGTGTGAACAGTTCATACATGTTATGCTCACATTGCCATGGTCGTCGACGGCGACTTGCTCGCATCTTCAATCCCCAGATACGGTGCATGGGATGCCACTACTGAGGTTGTCCCATCTTGGCGGGCAGAACTCCTACTTTTCAGAGATCCTTTAACCTTGTGAGGGCCCTGGAATATAAGCCTTCTCTAACTTTTGAATCTCTCTGTATGCATAGCCAATTGAATTCCTTGATCACTTTTTACTTCTTTGGCTCTTGTATTATAGATATGTTAGTCCTGATGATGACCCCCAAATGATAGTGTTGAAACGCCATCACTGACCATGCTAATGGGAGCATCTTATTTATGGACTATGCTAGATTTTTGATTGCGTGATCAAAGGTGGAGTTTGCTTACCATTGGTAGATCTGACACTCGGTTCCTGCAACCGCTGCTGTTAGGCAGGCCCTCGTTATCTAGCTATTCAGGGGCTAGGTTTCACACTTATTTAACCCCTCCCCTGCTGGTGACGGAACCACTCCTTCATCAGCCGCGGTCGCGCTGTGCTGATGACGGAGCGGTTCCGTTACGACCCGCTCGGAACGCCTGTGCGGCGCGGATTCTGCGCCTGTGCAGAGCGTTCCATTGAGCGGGCAGGGCTGTGACGGAACCGCTCCTTCATGAGCACAGCGCAACCGCGGCTGGTGACGGAGCGGTTCTGTCACCAGCATGCTCCCACCGCGCGCCCCCCGCCCGATTAGCACTGGGGCGGAATAGCCGTCGCAGTGAAGGGGTTAAAATGTATTGCTACCTACCGAAGCACAGGGTTAACCTTTAGGTCTTTGTGAATGCATGCTACAACAGAAAGGAGGTGAGTAAAGTAACAACTGCACCTTGTCCACAAACCAGGCTCCAAGAGATTTCAGGGTGCTGTACATGCTGTAGGAGAGACCCTGTCAGGAAATGTTTTGCTAAAGACAGAACAACCTTCTCTACAGAAACCTTCTCTATCTAGGAATCCCCGAGAAGAATCTGAGCCGCTTACAGGTCTTGCAAAATGCCGCTGCCCGGTTAGTACTCAGACTACCTAGAAGATCAGCCTCCAAAGCCGCGCTCCAGGCCTTGCACTGGCTTCCGGTCAGGAGCAGGGTAGAATTTAAAGCCCTCTGCACCTGTCACCGGATTATTAATGGCAGGGCACCCTCTCCTCTTCAGGGTCTCCTGACACAATACGAGCCATCCCGCGCGCTAAGATCCTCTGGTTCAGGGCGCCTAACTATTCCAAAGGTGTCCAGAGCAAGGATGGGTGGCAGATCCTTCAGGTACCTCGCCGCATCCTGCTGGAATAAACTTCCAGTAGCGCTGCGTCTGGAACCATCAGAGTCTATCTTCAGAGCCAAGCTGAAAACATATCTCTACACCAGATAGCGGGCCCTCCCCTCAGGACTCCCTCTGAACACGCTCACATTTCAGCGCGGGGACACGCCGTTGTGCGTCACCATTGCGCTCTACAAGACCCATTATTATTATTATTATTAACAATAAATATAAGCAGGTGGTCTACCCTTTTGAGGTGATTCCTAACATGGCTTTTTTGTAGTTATAGTTGTTTGCCCTGTCGACACTATTTACCAAGGATGCAATGTCTGTACTATGGTTGCAGCCCCACACTGTGTATTTCAATAGTTGGCAGAAAAGGACTACAAGATAGTGGGGAATGTATACTAATTAGCAGTCAACAGGCATTATGTACTCCTCCCATGACAATTGTCAATCACAGGATTATTGTGGTATCCTGTTGCGAGGAAGGTGTTGCTAGTGCTGCAGTTCTTATACAACGTGCTTCCTGATACTCCCAAGTACATCTAGAGCAGTGAGTCTTCCAGCTGTGAAACTGTGGAAGTTCGCTGAGTCCCTGTTATACAGTGAGAACAAGTAATTTTATTATGATAGGATCTTCTAGTGGAGACACAACGTGAACTCGATTTCCTGTTACTCTGGGATCTCATTTTAGGTTGTTGTTATACTGAGATTTCATTTGCAGGATTGGGCAGCAACCTAATCATTATCAGATGTTATACGATACAGGGGCCAAACAGATGGTTGGATTTTTGTAACCCAAAATTATATAACCTTGACTTTACTACTTGACATTTGCACAGACAAGATTCCTATTGATTAATTATGGGAGCTTTATTATTATCCGTGAAAAAATCACTTCTTCCACAAAACTCACATCTCCTGTATACAGCTTTGATAAAGGGTGCAGTTGCACAACTTGTGCAATGAACCTAAAGAAGCTATGCATCTCCTGTCCCAGAGGTTGGAACTGTTTATTGAAAGGTAGGTAATATAAATACTAAAATAGAGGTGGCAGTCCTTCTCTGTGAAATGCATATGGGGCCCAATTTATTTTCGATTGATTATATACATTCTGCTTGTGTGGAGTCAGGGCGAGTATTTGGTACTTTCATAGAGAATCATGGCCACTCTTTTCACCATTTGCAGGATGGCAACTCGATCAGTGTAGTTGTGATATCTCGTTGTAGGGTGTTTGAGGGTGAATGTTGGGAGAACGGACCTTTCAAGCATTCGGTGTTGAGTAGCTCTCAAACAGTTGTACAGAAACGTGGGTTAGGGGTAATTTGTTTTAGACTTTGAGTTCAAGGGGTTTGGGGAGGAAGTGGATAAATCAAGTTGAAATGTATAATATATCTGATAATGACAGCAAAGTGTAAAAAATATTCTTAGTGATATTGTCAGTAGATTCAAATGGGGAATTTGATTTTCTGCAATTGTATTTCATCAGCCATGTGTTGGAACCACTGCTTTTTGGTTTGGGATAAGATTGTTCTACAAAAATCCTTTGCCAAGGTGATGGGATATGGTGTACTATCACAAACCTTTAAGGTGTGGAGGCGAGTGAGGCTTGAATGTTCTTTGTTTCCTGTTATTCACTTTATCCCTTGATTCCCTGGCAGGTTGGACCAGACGTGATTTTTTTTAATAGAGCGATTTTGTTGGTGCAGTGGGTTTAATATAGAATGTCACGCTTTGTGAATGACATCCTCCACTTTGTAGTAGATCAATTGAATAACATACCTAGATACAGATAACCTGTATTTTAAAAGAATATGGTAGGCACTTCGCTTCTCAGAGAAATAGCCTCTGATTATGTTAGGCTCATATTAGATCAAGGTTTGGATTCCGGCACGACTCTGATTTTGCCACCTTTCTGGAAATTTTCACACAGAGTCGGTATATAGAGAGGAAGCTGTAGTTCAAGGGTTGGAATGCTGTGTACAACAACAAACGAACATTTTAGGGATTTTCACCAGCCCCCGTCATTGCCTTCGCATAATTGGAAATTACTGGAAATTTACTCCCAATAAAAACAGAAGTAAAACGTTTTCCAGGGTGTGGAAAAATGAGTTGTAGCGGAAGTGAATTTACAATTATTACTCAGCAGAGTTTCACTGAGTAAATAATAAACATGTATAACTGCTGAGGCAAACATGGTATTCCCAAAAGTTTGCTACAGGTACCGTTTCCATGCCTCCTCCTATAAACCCTTTCGGATTCCCGAAAGTTGCAAATCGCACCAATGCAAAGTCATAAACCTGAAAGTGCATTTCTATGACTTTTGAAATATTAGCATGCCCCATGCCCGTTTTAAGAAATGATTCAGCCGCAGATAAATGTTATTTTCAAGTTGCATAATAGTTGTTTTATTTTTTTTTCAACTTGCAAATTTATTTTTGTGGACATATTATTTTGAAAGCAAACCATCTCAACATTTACTTCCTGCTTATACATGTAGTCGCATTCTGGGTGCTTTATTATTGGCCTCAAATCATTACATTTTGCAAACATATATAATTTTATAGTGGAATCACTGTCAATAATGCAAGCAGAGTTTATCGCTCACTGCATTTTCGCAGCGTACTCCCACTAATAGTAAAAGGTTTGCAATAATGAATCATATGTACAATTTTGAATGATGTGTGTATAAATGGATACAAACATTGCCTTAATGGCAGAGAGTTATTTTTCACCCATCAATCCTGAGGTACTGTAAACTGAGTACTGAAGGTTTCTTGCAGCATGATATTAGGTCTACTTGTACGGGGAATACATTGAACATGAAAACATGTTGTCCTTGACCCCAAGCAGATTGTCCACACTCATGGCGTTTTATGGAATACAGTATTCTGGATCTCAAAAGGATTTTTCGGTGTGGTGAAATTACATTAAGGGCACTCCTGTGGGATGGATGTGCACTTTGAATCTTCTTAGAGTCGTTATGTAGGAGCATTATATAGTCCCATCTATCTGCATTCGTTACTGGGCATTGCGTTGGAAACTGAAATGGCTGAGAATTTGCCACATTGAGGATAACATTCCCTTACAACGGACAAGGTGGTGATGTGGGATAAAACATACATACAATACTATATCGAGATAAGATTGCTATATTGCCAGAAGTTACAATCATACACCCTTGGTAGAGGGGTACCTCTTTGACAGGCCTTGGTATACTAGAAGGTTTGTAAAATTGGACCTGATATCGTTGTGCAATCTCTAGGATATCTTGGGGATGAATACATTTAGTGACCGCAAGAAGATTTGTGAATTATACAAATCAATTTTTTTCACATACTTGTACCTCTGACATGCTTTTCGGGAAAGCAATGACCTTTGGGTGGGACTGCCAAACTACTTGTTTATGGAGACGAATGTGTTCTAAGAACAATGAGTGAAGTAGCTGGGTGGTGTGCAAGAAGCTGGTGAACAGTAATTATGTAAAGAGGACTTGAGTAACATTGAGGATTCTGAGTGGGAGAAGGCTCTTTTGAATCCTAGGGAGGTGGCGATATAGGTCACTTTTAAGTAGGTTCAAATTAAGCTACTTCAAACTGTCTACATCACCTAGTTGAGCTTACATATAATTGACGGGGGTGACTCTGCTGAATGTTTAGGGGGCAGTGGTGATGATAGGGTGCCTTTTGAGATTCCAGTCTTCTGGAAAAGTAGTCACAAATTTGCTCTTTAAATTATTCGGAATGGTTATAGTTTTATCAGTGGAAACAGCACCATTAGGACTATGGCAGTTAATGGTCGTGCCTATGCATCAAAAACACTTTCCAACTAGTGTTGGTGATTGCTTACATTGAACAGAAATCGTGGACTCTTGTGACACCCGATGTGGGATCCTGGTATACAGTTGACCCTGTAGTTTTGCTTATACTTTTGCTTTCTGCTACTAAAACGCCTTTGTGAATGACTTTGTTAGTCCTTCTTTTCCACCTTTCAAACTACTTTGAAAAGTCACTTGTCCAGTTCAACCACTGCAATAGCAAACAACACACTTCCAACCAGCAACCTTAAATGCACCCCGTCTCAGTGCTTTTAGCAGGGCACCATGAACCTTAGACCAGCTACAAACAAGGTTTATAAAATATATTATGGTTGGGTCTTTTTTCCGTGTTTATACTGACATTCACCGACCACTATCTGTGGCTCTGCTGTGTGGTTTGATCATGGTCTTGCATACCACTTTGGTTCACCTGCAAAGCATTTAAAAACTGTTTTGCTTGTTCATGTTAACAAATAAATAAGCACATGAGTATAAACAAATGTCCTGCCTAAGGAAGATTGTTTCTAGCTACTTGTGCTATTCCAAAGATATGGAAGAAGGCAGAACAATTATGTTTGAATACTTTTATTGTATCTTACTTCAGCTGTTGTTGCATTGTCGTTGTGATCAGTTACAGGGACAAGGTGTGAAGAGATTGGTACCCGTAGGATGTGAAGCGTACGCATATATTGGAATGTACAAAGGGTGGTCTGCAGACAGCCTCCATCTGGAAATCATGCTACTCAGTTGGAAGAAACAACGCCATTGTGCAACATAATAATGCTTAATTTTATGGACCCATTTCTAGGAGCCTTCACCCATTTCTCTGAGTCAGTCTGCCGTGGTTTCAGTGTTCAAATTGGATGCTGACTCTTAAATCGCTAGTAACTATGTAAGGACCTAGGGGAATGGAGACATTCCACAGTGTTTACATATTGCACTCAGCACTGCCCTTTCTGCAGTTGCAGGTAATAATGCTATTTACCAAAAGCGCAGCTGCATCTGTAGATCTTTGCAACCAGTACTTTCAGTGCTAGATCACGACAACAAAAAATACCAGCTGGAGAAGGCTTAAGAGAAAAGAAGGAATGAAGGGAAATAATGAAGGGGAATAATCTCAAATGTCTCTTACTTTCATATAATCCCTTTTCCAGACGAGGTCACCTTTCAGCAGAGAAAAGCCACAGTATTTTAAATTTAGTCAGTTGGTTAAAAAGCGTTAAGGTTAAAATACAAGTCCAGAATTTTTAGGTATTGCCTGACAACACAGTTGCCGCCTTACCTTATGTAATCAACCTAAGAAAAAGAGCTTTCAGGAGTTGTACCGAGAGTGGCTTTGGCTAGACGCACACATTGGTGGACAGGAGGAAATGTTTTGATTGGGCTGCAATTGTGTGCTTCCACTCATCACAGTTGTGGTTATTTAGTTTGTTTATCCAGCTGCCTCTGCCAGCTTCTGTATGGCTGCTAGGAGAAGTCTCACTAACTTACATAGTATCAAGCTTACTATGTGATGCAGCTTGAATGTTCAAGAAAATCCACATGGCACTTAAATACTGTTAAAGTATCTCAGATAAGCAGATAATTTATGGTATTAGGTTTTCCCTGGCCTCGTCAATATGGAACATTCACTCACTCTCAAAGTAGGTGGGTATAGATTTACCATTCTTAACTTCACTACTTACCTTGGAGATCTGTATATTTTCAAGGTACATATATATGAAGTTAGCTGCAAAAAGTCAATACATATGTTTGGGTTTTCATATTCTGGTCATAATATTGTGACCATTTGATATTCCCGTTTCTCTGTTCAGAACCCACACCAAAGCTGTTTTATGAAGGTACCTATAACTATCTTTTGTTAATATGGGGGCATGTCCCCTTTTTAGGTCACAGCATATCAGACAGCACAGCTGTCTCGTTTGCTAAATACATCTTGGGGACTTTCAGAAAGTTGACCTTGGAATGCATTCCCCTCGTTGATTACCATTGGCTTTGTGGTTTGTAAATCACACTTTCTGGCTTTCCGGTTGATGGTTTTATTTGCTTTAGGCTTTACAGGTTCAGTACGTCCCTCCCGTTGCCTAAACTGTATTTACTGTATTCTTCCACAAACTCGCTTTCTGTAAACCGGTCTTTACATTTTGTTCTTATCTGGTCACATTTGCTGTGCATTCAAAGACAGAGGTTATTTTCTTTCTCTCTGACTTCAAAGTGAGAGAATGTATGTGACAATCCTGCTGAGTACCATGTAAGATGAGTAGGGATGTTCTTATGTTTTTTTTCGTCCCCTCTCCCCCTAGCACACAACCCAAAAACATGAACTGTGCTGATCTTTCAGAATATATCAGAATTAGAACAAATGAAGCACCTTTTCTTAGTAATTCAAAACACATCAGTACACTTGGTGATGACATTTGCACACATTATGGTGTAAATGTAATAGACATTTCAATTGAAAAGTGTTTCTGTAATGGCAGTGTGCATCCACACCATGCATACTCCACACTACGCTTACTCTAACACAGTGAACCCCACCCTACTCCAGTCTACCCACTTCACCTCAATCTATTGCACTCCATTCAGATTACCCCACTCTGCTCCTGTCTACCCCACTCCAATCCACCCCACTCCAATCTACCCCAATCCACACCCACTCCACACCAGTCTACCTGAATACACTCCAATCTACTCTACTCCAATCTATCTCACTCCAATTTACCCGACTTAATTCCAATTTACCCCACTCCACTGCAATCTATCAAACTCCTCGCCACTCTATTCTATCCTACTCCCCCACACTCCACTCAAATCTACCCCACTCGTCTCAAGTCTACCTCACTACACTTCACTCCAATCTACCACCCTCCCACCCACTCCAATCTACCACATTCCTCTCCATCTCCACCCCATTCTACCCCATTCCAATCAACCCTCTTCAATTTACCCCACTCCAATCTACTCCATTCCAATTTACTCTACTCTAATCCACCTCACCATTTTCTACCCCACTGCACTCTATTCCAATCTACCCCGCTCCACCCTAATCTACCCACTCTCCACACTTCCCCACCCCAGTCTACCCCAATCCGCTGCACTCCACCCTTCCCCAATCTACCCCACTATTAATCTACCCCATTAGTCTACCCAACTTCACTCCAGTCTACCCCACTTCACTCCAGTCTACCCCCACTCCACTCTACACCAGTCTACCCCACGCCACTAACTTCTAGCCATGCTGAACATCAGCCACATTGGTGTACAACATGGCTAAAACACAGTCACATTAGCGAGAACTGTGGCTTTGCCAATACTTGTTTAACCTTCTGTGGGTTTGTTTGAATATATGTGTGTGTGTGTGTGCGTGTGCGTGTATACATATATATATCCCCTTGTATCCATCCCTGAACACCCCTTCCTACCCCTTCACACTACCTACCCCTGAAACTGAAAAACGCTATAATACCCACCCCTGAACCCTAAACACCCCTCTGAGTCCTAAACATCACTTACTAGCCTTTTTAGGTTTCGCCTGGCGTCCCCTGCGCAGCAGCGTTCGCGCAGGCGAAATCTAATGTTAGAACAGTACTGGCTTTGGTCCCGCCTTCTCTTCCATTGGCTAGCTCCATAAATGGAGGCTAGCCATTGTAAGAGAGATCTGTCCGTCATTGCCGGAGCAGATTCGTGGGCGTTCCGGCCATTTTTACTCATCCCGCCCCCTCGCAATCGTCTTTGCGGTGGTGGGCGGATTTTTTTATTTTTTTTTGTCAAGGTTTGTTTTGGGCATTTCTTTGAAGATGGCGCCGGGGCCCGTCGACTTCTCGCATCTACTGGTACGGAAGAAGTCCAGGTGAGTGCTTTGTTTTATTTTTCTTGTCTTCTGCCTTTTGATTGTGCCTGTGCCCGTTCCCGCCCCCGCCTCCCGCTGTCCGTGTGCCCGTCCCCCCTCCCGCTGTCCGTGTGCCCGTCCCCCCTCCCTTCACTTGCTTGTGCGACTTCAAAAGGGGGGTACTTTCTCTACTGGCAAAATGTCCACGTGAATTCCTTGAATGGTGAGACTTTGGCAGAGGTGTTTCCCTACACCACAGAAAGGGAAATGTGTTGTGGTTCCAGCGGCGAAGGGTAGGTGCATACAGCGAAGCTCAGGAATTACCAACCTTGCGGTGGAAGATCTACCTGAAGATTTACCCACTGGACACTGTCGTTGTTTGACTGTTTTTAACTTTAGGTATTGACAGTTACAACTAGAAGAAGGGTAATATAGTAATGTTCTTCCCTTCCCCCACTTATGTGGTAGCCACATGAGCAGGGTATTAGCGTAGACAGTTTGTTGCACCATTAGATACTTGCTAATTAGTCTCCTGGGTCCTGAAGAATCGCTAGTCAACCTTACAGTAGCGAGAAACATGTGGACCGGACTACAATAAATTCTAGATGATAGCTGGAAACATTAATTTCCACTACTCTCCTCTAGAAAATCGTTTTTAACTAAAGCAGTGGTTCGCCTGAATAAAGTATTCCCGGTACCACTAGCTTTATTTTAACTCACTACCCCACGTCTACCCTTTAGTTTTGGCCCCACACCCGCACTTCATTCATACGGCTGTTGGAAAAAGATCTCCGCCAAAGAGCCCCTCTATGAGGTGTTGCCCGTTGGGTATTGCACCGCCGACCCAACGAGGAGCAGGCCCAAATGATGAAGCATGACACCTGAAAGGGTGTGTGAGGGCATTAAATCCAACAAAATGGATTCCCAGGGTTACCTCCCGGTCACCCTACCTTAATCATTTGCATCACAGACTGTAACATTTCCTTTCCTTCTTTTGGAACAGCACGGCAAATTTTTTGTTAAGACGTTGCATTGTATTGTAGCATCTATATAGTGATTACTAACCCTGTGTCGAGGGCTGATGTGCTTGCCTACATAGGTAGTACACCGTGTACGGGGTTTGGAAGGAAAGGTGGTACTTTTGTTTTTCGATCTCATGTGAAAAGTGTTTTCAGGTCGTACAGGGCAGGGGTGGGTTGCGCGATGTCCCACTGTCCGTTCCCGCCCCCTCCCGCTGTCCGTGTGCCCGTCCCTGCCCCCCCTCCCGCTGTCCGTGTGCCCGTCCCCCCTCCCTTCACTTGCTTGTGCGACTTCAAAAGGGGAGTACTTTCTCTACTGGCAAAATGTCCACGTGAATTCCTCGAATGCTGAGACTTTGGCAGAGGTGTTTCCCTACACCATAGAAGGGGAAATGTGTTGTGTTGCATTGTATTGTAGCATCTATATAGTGATTACTAACCCTGTGTCGAGGGCTGATGTGCTTGCCTACATAGGTAGTACACCATGTACGGGGTTTGGAAGGAAAGGTGGTACATTTGTTTTTCGATCTCATGTGAAAAGTGTTTTCAGGTCATACAGGATGACCACCGAGGCGCTGTTATTGTGCTATGGGAAGCAGTGCTTACAGTATGATGGCTTAAGAAGTTTGAGAGACGGGAGTACAGTTTATGGTTTCTAGAATGCCGCCATCTTTGGTCAGCTCTGAGGGTCTCTTTGTGGTATATCTCAGGATCATAGTTCACTAAGCTTTGTATACATATATGATCCTGAGCAGGCATAAGCTGGAGGGAGATTATTGGATGGCCTTCATTACATGAGCAGTGGTGCTGGCTTGGTTGCTGCCATGTCGGTTCAAACCTAAAACAAATTGGATGGACATAGCTGGTACTCAGGGGAACTTGAAGAAGCGGATGGCAGCTTGCGGTCTGCCAAATAGCCTTAAGTCAAGTGTATAGTGTCCACATATTGACTTAACCCAGCTTTGAGTCTCGCATAGGTACTTAAATAAGCGAGGCGTCCACTTATGTACCTCACCAAAAGAAGCAATCGGCAAGTTCTCAATAACAGGAATCCACTCTGGTAGCTAAATCAACCAACTGTGCAGCCAAGTATTCTGTTGCAGTAGAGGTCCACATATGTATTTAACCGAGCTAGATGTTAATAGGGGTATTTAACTAAGCTAATTGTCTGCAGCATTTACACAAGCCGTGTGTTTACATGTATTTACATGAACCAGGTGTTCACACGTTTTTAGCTGATCCAGGTGTTGACATAGGCTTTTATCGAAGATAGAAGTCCACACAAAAAATAGATTGTTACAAGTGACTACAGATGTGTCCGCAAATATATTTGTCTGAGCTTTATGTCCAAACAAGTATGTACTCAATCTTATACTTGAAAAGTACTACAATATAGAATGTATAGGTAAACACACCTATGTGTGCGCTCACACCACACACACACACGCATTCTTCCAGCTGGGTGATGACATAGGTATTTATGAATCATGTGTGCACCCAACTGTTTAATTGAGCCACATGGCCACACAAGTGAAACATACTCCCCAGTTGAAAATCTACTGTGTAGTTAAGTGCAGATGCATACACAGCTATCTAATTGTGTGCAGTACATAAACAGTTATCTATTGATCCACACTACCACACGTTTATTCCCAGGCACGCAGGTATTTACCTGACCCAAGTGTACAGAGCGTTATTTATCTGAATGAGATACTTCTGACAGTATTTAAATGAGCCAGACTTGTACACATGGGTTTAGGTCAGTCAGTTATGCAGTAGAGGTGGGGGGAATGTTTTGTACCGCACGCAGAGTAGACAGAATTCAGGTCACTCTGCCTTACTCTTTAATGGGGAGTTCTGGCCAAATTCTATCATTCGCCATGTGGCAGATTTTTTTCTCCAGGGAGGCTCCAGAAAATACAAGCTGGTGCATGCGAGCAAGCTTGAGCATCCCCTAGCGTGGTTTTCTAACGCGGGCGGTCACGGGCAGTCGCAAGCGTTCAAAGGGCTGCCATTCATGTAGATTTGCGGCCACTCGAGTAGGTTTTCTATTTGAGCTGCAGCAAAATCGACTCAAATGGCAGCGATCTCTACCACAATCCATGGTGCCATTCACGCTTATTTTCGCGCTACTCGCTCTACCAGTACTAAATTGCAGTGCGAGAAGCGCAAGCTACATATTTCTCTGTAGAATCTCACCGTTTTTATGTTACTCCGCTAGTTCTGCCCACTCCTAGTATGCACACAGAGAGTTACCCTACCTAGATAGGCCCACAGGTTTTTCCTGAAAACATATGTAGAAACAGATTAAAATGAGCAAGTTTCCCACAGATCAATTTTACCTGAGGCAGGTGTCTCATGTGGGGATTCACCTGAACAGGATTTTGACACGGGAATTTGCCTGAGTCTGGTATCCATACACCACGTAACTTAATAGGTAAAAAAGGAATGCATTTAAGTCTGGTATACACAGGGGTATTTATTTGATCCATGCATCTAATCAGGTTCTTACCTGAGCCAGATCTCTGCAAACCAAAATGAACTGTACTAGATTGACACACCACAATTTACCTGAACAAGGAGTCAATCGAGGTATTTAACTGAACCAGCTATCCATACAAGTACTTAATTGAGGCATATGTTTCCAAAGATTTTCATGGTATGGTAGAGGAACATAGATAGCGTAATGTTCACTGAAATTTCTTGCCATTCAAAGTATCGCAACAGAACACTAAGGTATTCTCTCTACAAACCTGAGCATAGTAAAACAGTCACCCGCAGAGTAGTGAGTGCAGAGTGCAGAGTGACTAGGGGGTGCTAGGGAGTGCAGAGTGACTAGGGAGTGCTAGGGAGTGCAGAGTGACTAGGCCGTGCTAGGGAGTGCAGAGTGACTAGGGAGTGCTAGGGAGTGCTGAGTGACTGCAGAGTGCTAAGGAGAGCTAGGGAGTGCAGAGTGACTAGGGAGTGCAGAGTGCTAGGGTGTGCTAGGGAGTGCAGAGTGCTAGGGAGTGCAGCGTGACTGCAGAGTGCTAGGGAGTGCTATGGAGTGCAGAGTGTCTGCAGAGTGCTAGGGAGTGCAGAGTGACTGCAGAGTGCTAGGGAGAGCTAGGGAGTGCAGAGTGACTAGGGAGTGCAGAGTGCTAGGGTGTGCTAGGGACTGCAGAGTGACTGCTAGGGAGTGCAGAGTGACTGCAGAATGCTAGGGAGTGCTAGGGAGTGCAGAGTGACTAGGGAGTGCTAGGGAGTGCAGAGTGCAAGGGAGTGCAGAGTGACTAGGGAGTGCTAGGGAGTGCAGAGTGCAAGGGAGTGCAGAGTGACTAGGGAGTGCTAGGGAGTGCAAGAGAGTGATAGGGAGTGCAGAGTGATAGGGAGTGCAGAGTGCAAGGGAGTGCAGAGTGACTAGGGAGTGCTAGGGAGTGCAGAGTGCAAGGGAGTGCAGAGTGACTAGGGAGTGCTAGGGAGTGCAAGAGAGTGCAAGAGAGTGATAGGGAGTGCAGAGTGATAGGGAGTGCAGAGTGACTAGGGAGTGCAGAGTGACTAGGGAGTGCAGAGTGACTAGGGAGTGCAGAGTGACTAGGGAGTGCAGAGTGACTAGGGAGTGCAGAGTGACTAGGGAGTGCAGAGTGCAAGGGATTGCAAGGGAGTGCGAGGGAGTGCAGAGTGACTAGGGAGTGCTAGGGAGTGCAGAGTGACTAGGGAGTGCTAGGGAGTGCAGAGTGACTAGGGAGTGCAGAGTGACTAGGGAGGGCTAGGGAGTGCTAGGGAGTGCAGAGTGACTAGGTAGTGCTTGGGAGTGCAGAGTGACTAGGGAGTGCTATGGAGTGCTAGGGACTGCAGAGGCTAATGGCAATGTAAATGACCATGCCATTTATTTACCTGTTTTCAAAACCAACACATAAATACAAATTTTGTCATTTACAATGCCAATAGCTCTAACTTTTCCAAAGGCGAAGCCATTGCATTGTAAATGTTTGTTTCTAAGAGAGATTACCCAAAAATATAACAGAATACTTATTTATAATGTAAAATAGTAAAATGCATGTGTTTAAGTATGTATATATTTAGCTTTAAGGTTATGTTACTTAAAGCTATTCAAAAAAATACTTAACCTGTGCAGTAAAGTACTGCATTATAAACCTACAAAAAAACCTTACATGCGTTGTAATGGCTTGTGTGGTACTTATGCGTGGTAATGCTGCTTGCAAATCTTTTGATTCCTCGACCCGTTGGTGGTGTTCAGTGAGTCTGCCTTATGAATGGTACTGCTGCTGAGCTCAGCCTTTAATTGCATATATCGTCTACAAATGAGAAAATACCAAGACGCTGTTTTCTTTTCTTTTCTGTCTGTCTTCAAAAGCTACTGTGATTTTTATTTCTGTTTAAATTGCAACATCTGAGAGCTTATATTTGTAATAAGGTTGTCAGTCATAATACCCTGACGTACAGTTTAAAAAAGTGTGATAGGTGCCCGCGCATAAGTGCTTCTGCTCTCTCCTGCAGCGTTTAGTGTTCTCAGACTTTGAGCAATCCCACACTGTGCTAGTTAAAGCTCCTTTAAAGAGATCTAGGTCTGTTCTGTCAGTGGGGAGAATTTGTGAAAGAAATCTGAAGCATAAGATGTGTGAAGCTCGAGTTTGTAAGTCTTGTGTAGGGGGTCCAGGAATGTGTCCACTTGGGCTAACTCTAGTTTCTCTTTTGTATTTTTCAGTAAGACCTATGGAAATGTGTTGGTGCTAGATGGTGTCATTCAGTGTACGGAGCGGGATGAGTTCTCTTACCAAGAAATGATTGCCAACTTACCTCTGTGCAGTCACCCAAACCCACGCAAGGTGAGATGGATCAATGGAGCTGTGCGGGCTAAACTGTAAAGAACTTAACAAGGGTTTATGATTCCAGTGAGCTTGGTTTATTCTTGGGCAGAAACCTAGGATTTCTTTCTTTACCATAAAATGATTAACCTAGGCTTATTATTAGGCTACATTCATTGACTAGTAGGCATGGTGGAGATTATAGTTCGTTTCTCGAATAGTATACTACAGATACTTGAGGGACTGTAGAGCCTGGTTGGGATAGTCTACAGCAGATGAGTCCCTCATCTTTCCCACTCTCTCCGCACAGCACAAAGTTTATCAGTGTCCTCTCTACACAACCCACCAGAAGGATGTCTAATTTGGAGGTAAAAAATGGAAAAGAACCAGGTAAATGTAAGTGTACAGGAAGAACAGGCAACTGGAACTGGTGGCATTATTGGTTACAAAGAAGAGAAGTTACATCATTCGGTGTGAAGAAGCCTGAAAGAGTCATAATTACTTTGAACCACTGAGGGAAAGAGGAGGATTAATTTAGACAAAACGGAACCACTTCTTGCTGCGCTTCCTAAATTAGGAACTTTCAAAACTCAAATCAGAGACGTATATAGTTCAGAAAATCTCAACCTGACAGAAAACGTGCAGTGAGGCCAAAAGCTGGCAAACATTGTGATTGAAGACCAGAAGAGCAAGATTCCAGTGGAAAGCTGCCCTGAATAGGGAGCAAGGCTTCCATTCCAGCCAGGACCTCTAGCCAAGGGGTTCTCTACACGGGATCTGTGAATTTAGGAACTACTTCTGTGCCATATCACATGCAGCAACAAAGAGGGATTTTTCTTGTACCAAGCTCAAAAACTGATATCCTTCTACATAAAGATAATGAGGTGGTACATAGTGTAAGATATTCGCCATACAGAAATACATTTGTGTAATCCTGAGGCACCCTAGATTTAATTAGCGTCTTCAGTCTAAAGCACTAAACACTTCCTACCTATTGGACAGGAGTTACTAAAAAATCAAAATGTATCAATATTTCTTCAGATGAAGAATAGTAGGCATGATGAGAGTTAATGCATGCAAAGGAGCAAAGAGAATCTAGATAACCTTGTTTGTGACACTGAAACCGCAAGGCACAAGATATGGTTCTAGCCTCCTTCTGGTCTAAAGGCATATGATTTTGTAGGTGCACATTCTGATACTCAAGCTAAGACTAGTCGGTATTAGGTTCCGCTCCAGAACTGAAGAAGCTTTAGTTAGTGACAACATTTGGTCTTGTTGTAAAATTCTCTACTTGCATCCAGTGCCCTGATCTGTGTGATGTTATTGTACCTATCCTCATAATCACATAAACTTATAAGGTTACATTTTTATTAACGCCTGTCTCAATGACAGGAGGGCATCAATCAGTTTTAGTCATGGCCGTACATCTTTACCACCTGAAGGTATATCTGCCAATCTTCCTTTGTTCTTTCAGTAATAAAATGATACATTCTGCTTTTTGGGTCCTAATGACTGCCAAACTCAATTAATATTCAGCAATTAAAATACTCTACTGGAGATTGTGATATTTATGTCTGCTTTAGGGAAGAACAGCAAAACACACAAGATGATGGACGGAATGTTGCACAATGGAAAAACATTCGCCCTAGTCACAGATCTGGATTTAATCCATCGTTATTTTGCTCACCAAACCACCCCAGTTCAGACATGGCCATATGCTAATCATTCTTGACCCTGTGCCTCATGGGAACAGTCCAGTCCGAACTGCCAAGCCATGTCTTTCCTGGACCGGAATCAAGCATCCTAGGACCGGTTTCTGGCTGTCAGCCGTCTTCAGCCAGGATAGCTTGACGCCAGTGGCTTAGTGAGCAAGGGACCCACGTCTTGTGTTTTTGCATATGTCACCCCGAGTGGGACGGATGTGCTCAGACGTGAGTCCCGTGCTCTCCATGCTACTGGAATCAAGCTATCCAGGCTGATGAGGGCTGAAAGCCCGAAACCGGTCCTTGGATGCTTGTTTCCAGTCCCGGGAGGACCTGGCTTGGCAGTTCGGGCTGGACTGTTCCCATGGGGCACAGGGTCAAGACTGATATTCATATGGCTGGGTTCAAACTGGAATGGCATGGTGAGCAAAAAAACGATGGATTTAGGCCCAGATCTCTGTACTGGGGTGAATGTATTACATTGTTATGCATTCTGTCCATCACCTGTTGTTTTTGCATTTGTCACCCCGAGTGGGACGGGTATGCTCCGACGCGAGTCCCGTGCTCTCCATGCCACTGGAATCAAGCTATCCAGGCTGATGAGAGAAATAAGGATGACAAAATCAGAGTTGTAACAGGCTTCAATAACTGGGCACAAATATTGCGGAAAAGCCTCAATAAACATTGGCACCTACTGCAAACTGACTTGACTCTCAAAAAATACATAACAGAAAGACCAACCATCACATATAGGAAGGGTTCCTCACTTAGAAACAAACTAAGTCATAGTTACCCCACACCAAAGATGAGAGACACACGGCTTAACAAACACACAGTAGGATTCTACAGCTGCGGACAATGTATCGCATGCAAATGGGCATGCAAAAAGATTACAGAATTTGAAGGACCTGACAAACCAAATATCGCATCCACACAAATATCAATTGCCTAACTAAATTTGTAGTTTATGCCTTGTACTGCAAATGTGGCAAGAGATATGTGGGCAGCACAATTAGGCAACGAAGAGACAGAATAAAGGAACACATAAGGGCAGTTAAACAGGGAGACATGAGATATCCAGTTGCTGCTCATATGTCAATAAGCCCAGCTCAAACACATAACCGCTCCTTCAGATTTTTCGGTATAGAACAGATGCCAAAAAACCCAAGAGGTGGTAACAGAGAACTATCACTGAGGAGGAGAGAAGCATACTGGATACTAAAACTACGGAGCGTTGATCAGGGCCTAAACATAGACCATGAGCTACACTACTTCTTAGGTACCTAGACAGCATACTGACCCTCACAAGAGACATGACCCCAGACATGCCTAAATGAGAGAGAGTAGTGATCAAACCGCCCAAAATAAGGGCCAGAAAATAGATATTAATGAGGATCTGATACTGTGAATGCAGGATTTTGTATATATTATGTTCTATGTCACTTACTAGACTGTATGTTTAATGTGAATATGCTAATCACATCACCTGTAATTAACCACATAGGAAGGAGAGACTAATCATAAACACCATCGTATGAGCTTAGTCAATAACAGAGCACGATCGGCACTGACCACCAATCACTCAATCACTTAGCACTCGGATCCAATTATAGGTATATTCTGCTAATAATAGATATTCTTGATGGTTATTATAGTTACTGAGTAATTATGAATAAAAATAGGCTAATAGACAATTACAAGATGAATAACAGATTTGCGATTTTATTCGAGTTAATGTGCACATGGATTAGTAGAGCATTATGCGATAGAATATCTAAATAGGCATCCATTATGGCCGCGGCAGCAACACACTATGTTGGGTGAAATTCGCAGTGTTCGCGCGGCTCTCCCGAGACTACGCGACAAGCCCCTAATGTGACTGAGTATTTATGAATAACAATAGGTCAATAGACTATTACAAGATAATAACAGATTTGCGCTTTTATTCGATTTAATGTGAAGAATATAACTCTCCCAATCCTTCCTTCTGCTTCACACGGATTAGTAAAGCAGTATGCGATAGAATATCTAATTAGGCATTCCAATATGACCGTGGTCAACACACTCTGCTGGGTGAAGTTCGCAGTGTTCGTGCGGCTCTCGCGAGACTACGCGACAAGCCCCAAACGTGAACGCGAACTAACACGACTGCCGGTGGATTTAAAATGCCGAAATGCAACCACGCCGTAGAACCGGAGTCTTATTGGAAGTCCGGGGACGAGGGAGAATAACAATCAAATGGCGAAAGGTAGGCATAGCAGTGACATCTATGTTCTAATACCAGGTCGAAGATCTTTTACCCAAATTCGAATAACAGTACTATTATAATCTAGTTTTTTCCGGCATTTGAGTACAGATTAACTAACTGTTTCATGCCAACTTGCCGTACTTTGAAGTGGGTATTGCCGGCACCTAAGTGCAGGATTATAATTAGTTTCACGCTGATGTGCCGTAGCTTTAATATGGTTTCAACGTTCTAAGAACCAGATGAATAATCTGTCTAATAGGGAAATGTACCGCTATCCCTAACTAGGAGCGATACTCGAATGACAGAGCGCATGGTAGATTTGTGGCACCATAACTATCTTAATTGTACGATATACTGGGCAATTTTATAAATAGACTATTAAGAGATTGAAAGCTACCGTTTCAATAGACGACTAGCTCTAATATAATATACTCTTGAGCTTCTCCAGAACACGAGAAACTCTAGTAATAATCAAGAATCCTACCTTACTCCCACAGCCATCTAAAAGAAATAAAAGAACCAGGAAGCTACAAACCCTGGCTTCTTACAAACCTAATTGCGACGCTAAGATCGTCCCCTTCAGAAACCCACTGCGGGTTGGAATTATCACCGCAAGTTAAGTAAGTAACAAGACGAGTTGTAATGGCAATGCAATACATGTACCTATAGCGCACTCAAATATATACCGATGGTCTTCTTTTTTTTTTTTTTTTAAATCTCATCATATTTACAGATACAACCGCATTACTAAAGAAAGAGGTATTTCAGAGAACTTTGGTTACCTTTACCAGCTATTATGCATGCAAAGTCACATTTACAACTATTTTATTTTCACACCAATATAGCGAATAATTTCCCACTTTAACTATATCGCATCCCGAACACGAAAGATTAACTCGTACAAGCACCAATCACGGACAATGATTATACTGCACGTGGTCTCTCCGTCTTACTATGAGTTCATAGACCTACTGAATACAGAGGCACATTAGTGTTATATGACTAATTAAATATGAACATATATAGTTCTGCAGATTTCAAAGAACCGGGTTAACTGATTAACCACCACCTAAGATGCTTTAATGCACAGTACTAATGCTAATCATTGACCCAATGTGGACAACAACTAATGAATAACAGTGTGATGAATTAACACTTAAAAAGTGGGACTTTGTATTCGGTCCTAAAACAATATTGTATGTTCTTTTCTTTTACTTATGCAGCCTTGAGAAAGTCGTTGGTTACATTCCCAATACGACGAAACACGTGTTGGCTGTGAAAGTCCAGGAATAAACTACATAAGAAATTACCGGATCCTATGAACAAGAGTAATTTCTGAATGCAAGATTGATTAATGTTTAACACTGAAATACTGAAAAGAAACTTTGATATTCTACGTGTGCTAGGGAGCTTTTTTGCTTAGGTGTAGGCTTTTGCCAGACTTAAAAAGGTTTGTAGTTCTCTTTACCCTATAGCACCGTTTTCATTACTGAACTTTCTACATGAGTGTCATATTCTGACTGGCGCCTTAAAAACCTAAAACGATACCACTTGCCTAGTATTCTTATCTAGGCTGATGAGGGCTGAAAGCCCGAAACCGGTCCTTGGATGCTTGTTTCCAGTCCAGGGAGGACCTGGCTTGGCAGTTCGGGCTGGACTGTTCCCATGGGGCACAGGGTCAAGACTGATTTGCATATGGCTGGGCTCAAGCTGGAATGGCATGGTGAGGAAAAAAACGATGGATTTAGGCCCAGATCTCAGTACTGGGGTGAATGTGTGACATTGTTCTGCATTCTGTCCATCACCTGTTGGTTTTGCTTTAGGGAAGGGCAGCAGAATTCCTTTCCCAAAAGAAACAAAGTAATTCTATTCATTTAGATAGTTTCATTTATATTAAAAATATATTTCTTTAAAACATGCAATGCTTTTTGTGTGGTATGGTGCATCACTACTTAGAATGCAGACATGTATGTATTGTGTTTATGAGAGGATTGTAGGTTATGCCTACAACCATGGCATAATGTGCCTGTTATGATCCTCCAAATGTAGTAAGTTCATATTGAACACCCTGGTATGACCCCTCTTTAGATTCAAGGACCTTAACTAAACTTGGTTTCATAAGGATTGTGACTCTTGCTATGAGTTCTGGCTGGGCGTTAGGAATCCATTTGCTTTGACCATGAGCACATATCCCACTGGAAACAAGTTGCTCAATAGCTGTCAGTTCGTCACTCAAAATAGGAAACAGTTGTGTTGGTTGTCACCAGATATTTGGAAAAACGAATAAGATGTGACATATTCAGTTTCAAATGAAAGGTACCACCACAACAAGGTCGTTTTCAGGAAAGTTGTATTGCTATTTATTTTAGACAGGACATGGATCTGCTATGCTAATGATAATATGGAAAGTGCAATACACAAAGTACATTTTCCTTTAGGTAAAAACAGAGATTGATATAAGAAAAGCTCATTAGCACTCCATTTTTTCACTAAAGATGGGTCTCCTTTCCTGACTCGAACCCCACAAAGCAGGCCAAGATGTGATTTTTCACTTTGGCCTCAATTAGGAATAACAAAATAACCATTCATTTACTGAGGTAACTACTGTTTTCTTAGTCTGTCAGTCATTACAATATAGAGCCCACATGGAATTGAATTGAATGCTGGTAGTTAGGGATTTAGGAGTATGTTGGTGGTCCAGTCCGGACTCCAACATCACAAAGCAAAACCTACTGCTGAGGAACATCAGGATCCACCAGGCCAGCGCTGAGAGTTTCCCCTCCTCACCAGGTCACCTAGACCTTGCAGAATGCGTGGCGGTCCCGGAGAAGTTGGAGGCATCTTTAGTGCATTCTGGCAGCCGATCGAACCCCATCAACTTGGAACATCTGGACAGATCCACCACTTTGGTTGGACCGCCATGCATTCCGCTATTCCCCGTGAGCGGGCGACACGACAACCGCTCTGCAGGCTTCCACCTTGTTTGGTCCTCCACACATTCTGCAATTCCCCGGGAACGGGCGATACGACGACTGCCTTTGCGGCACACGCAATTCCCAACTATCCCGTATGGCAGGCCCACTCTCCATACACTTTAAGTGTCCCAAAATATGTCCACAGATTGCTGCCTGTGGTCAGTGTACCACCCGCTCATACATCCTTATACCCAACACCACCACGTGCTCTCTGGCTTGACACGAGTAATTACAGGGAATTGTTTTCAGGCGTCATATCTATAATGTCCTGATGATAATCCTATATCTTTCTGTAAAGGGTCGAAATGCCGTCGACATGTTGTCAACCTTATACACTGTTATTTATAACCCCTTGCGTGCTTCTGTTGGCCAACGGCCGTCGCGCGCACTACCTTTGTAGTGCTGCGCACGTCCGTTGGCCGAAGTGGCCCCGCCCACTCTGCTGAACCGCCCCACCGCGGGGAATTGCCGCCGCGGTTAATATGCATTATGTGTAAAGGTGACGTTTCTTTAAATGTTGTTAGTTATACTATGATTGCTTCCTACAGACAACCACATGCTGCCTGAGCCGCCTTTTTTTTCCCTTGTTTTGTGAGTTCTTGGATACAGAATTGTGTCCCACTGTAATTAATTCACACGTTTTGTTTATCTCGTTTATTTGCACATTAAATTGCCCTTATCCAGCTGGATAACGGCTAAAGTATAATATAGATTGGGTCTATATTTAATATTTTTTCCAATCTTTTCTTGCTTGTATGCAAAGCTCCTATAGGACAATATCACTACTAATTTAGATGCTAATTTATTCACAGGCAGGCCGTCAATATATTGGACTTCTAATGTCAGGGTTGGTAGACCCTGACCAATCTGTTTTCATATAGAGAAAGCAGTGAGGTGACAACACAAAACGTCTTACACTTGCTCTGTTACTCTCCTTGGATGTTAGAAAAGCATTGAATAGGGTTAAATGGCAATATTTAGAATGCACAATTGTATCACCAGGTCTGGGGGCACAGTTGTGCTAGGTATGTGGATCCAAGAACTGGCTTTAAGGTAAAATATATATCCTTCCTGGCTCTTTATATCAGGAGCCCTCGGTTTTTGCTCAATGAGCACAGAACACTGTAACTCAGCTACTGAGCGCTTTGCACCTACTCAAGAGGGATAGTTAAATACGGCGTTTGAAAACTAAGGTAGGTAATGAATTTCGATTAGCTAGGGTGGATTGATGGACGGTCCGCCTTTGTTTATCGATTATTAATGATGGAGGACATTGTATGTTGCTTGTGTTTCTGGTAGAAATCTGAATTGTGTTTCACGTCGCCGAAGAGAATTGGAGAAGGGGCGTATTCAAAGTAAACAGGCAGCCCGGCTGGGCAGGCTGCGCAGAGCGTCCGGTGTCGCGTATGAGCCACCGCGACACGCTTGGAGGTATTTGTAATGTACCCTGAACCCCCTGGGGAGTCGCACATAAATCTTATTCACTGAAGTTAAGTTGGCTTTTTCCCTATTCCACTTTCTTGCACGGAGCACGCTGGTTTTGATTTATTCGTAGTAATAAGGTGACTAGGTAAGGTAACAACTTTATATTCAAGGTGTGTTGCCTTCCTTTTGTTTAGTAATTCACTCTTTAGGCACTCATTTGGGTGATAATTTGTTGCCTCTTCTCCTCGAGGGTATGGTTTAATAATATTTTGAATAATACTCTAAACATTTCGATTAATAAGATGGTGTAATGTTTTTTTTGATTTAAGCCTTGTTAATTATACATATGTAATATATGGTGTTTTGATGTCTTTTGCATTCTTGTAGAAAATATTTGGTTGCTACCCAAGTCCTGAGGAGGCCTAAATAAATACAGGCTGAAACGCGTCGACTGTAGTTTATGTTGGCATCACTGAAAGATAGAACTAAATCAAATGGTTTTCTAAGAGCCGTAATTTGAGAGCGAAGTATAAAGGGTTATTTCTTCCCAGGCTTCTTTTGGTATGAACTTTGTGATGACCAAGAAAAAGGAATAAGGTTGATAAGTATGTGCTATACCTTTCCTTTGTTACAAATAATTGGGCACTGAAAAAAGTTGTTTTTGTACGTTGTATTTGTGTTTATTACTGTAGTGCTCCAGTATTAGGGGTGTCTTTCATAGATTCACATGCTTGAAAATTCCCCGTCGTCGAAGTGGGAGTCCCACGGTACATAAAATAGCAGTAATATATGCATGTATAAATAAAAAATTACCATAATTATATATATATATACATACATAAAATACAGTAAAGTATCCAAAAAATTCAAAAGTACCATAGAACAGAATAGACCCATAGAAAGCCTAAGGGAGAAACTCAACTCAGTAACATATCAGTGTGATTATGTTTTGTTCCACATTCCAGCCAATCAGGCTGTAGTTCCCTCTAGAACCTTCTCCTCAGAAGCCCAAGTCCTCAGATTTTCTACCGCACGTCGTGTGAAGGGAGTCTCCCTGAGCTCTTCTCAGTTTTTCATCTTAATTAGCTGTTTATTCTTCTCAAAATGTCTTCTTCAAGGATATCTTTGTTCAGACCTTGTCCATCCTGTGGAAAATTGCGTCTCTTTCATGAAGATCCACACAGTAAATTTATTTACTGCCTCTACCCGGACCATGAAGTGAAGACCTGTAAGTACTGCCGTACTTTTCCACCTAAAACTTTAAGGGACAGATAGGCCCGTCTCCTTCTGTGGCTTCAGAAGTTGAAGACAACGGACACTGTGGTCTCGGAGGAGGAGAGTGTCTCTTCTTTCCAGTCAAAGACCTCTCAAAAGCGTGGGTCGGAGTCAGAGATGCCTTCTCCTTTTCTTAACCCCTTCGATGCTGATGACGAGCTCAGCTCGTCATCAGCCACGGGTGACGTGTGCGGATGACGAGCTGAGCTCGTCATGTAACGCGGTTAATCGAAAACAGCCGCACAGCGCAAAAATAACTGCAGCAGCGATGCGGTTAAGAAAAAGAGACTTGTAGAAATCTCTAAAGTTGTCTCCCCACAGGATTTACCTTCAATTGCGCCTACGAGACCTGGCTCTCTGGCGTCATTGTCCAAAGCCATGCCTTCCTCCTCAAAAACTGGCACTGGCTCGTCGACGCGTCCATCTACGACAAAATCCGTGGATGCTGTCTCCACGTCGACAACGACGTGTTCAATATCTTCGAGAACTACGTCGACGACGTCCACCTCGTCGACGACAACACACGAGGTGAGGCCCATTTCCTCTATCTTAAAGATCTCGTAGACGGCTATCAAATCCACCTCGTCGACGAAAAAAAAACCGTCAACGCGCCATTCGTCGACGCACTCCTCGTCGTCGACGGGACCTGCCTCGTCGACGACTACTTCGTCGACGGTTGACACCTCGTCGACGGTCCACCCTTTGTCGACGGGACCATCTTCGTCGACGAGCAAGTCTGTTCCCTCGTCGACGGCGAAAAAAACTTAGTCGACGAAGACTAAATCACACACGTCAACGGATTCTTTGCCTGTGGACACAAAGCAGACGCCTCAACCGGCTTATGACTCTTCCACCACCACGTCGACGGGCTCGTCGACGCTGCACTATTCTTTGGCCACGGCTACCACCTTCACAGTGGTCACTGCTTCCACGCTGAAACTAGTCCCTCTAATACAGTTGAGTCCGATAAAGAGTGGTTCTACTCTTCCCGACAAACTATTTCAGTCTGCGGAGGAGGATTCCAATGATGATTCAGTGCTGGATAATGCCTTTGGACAAGCGACTAGTCCATCCAAGCTACACATCAAGTGCCAGTATTATGATGAGGAGGAGGAAGAGAACGTCGAAGATGGGACAGATCTATTTCCTGTAGACAGGTCAGAGGCACCTATGTCAGAACAAACGACACAGATACCACTGTCTTTGGTAATGAATCTGCAGCACATGCTAGACGATTATAATCGCAGATTCCCACCGTCTAGGCCTGTTTCTCCAGTGCTGCAACCTCCTCCACAACCACAAACCTCTGCACCAGTTCCGCCAAGGTCACCGGTGCGTACCCAGCATGATATGGACAATGAGGATCCAGACCCTCACAATACGGATCCGAATGATGATGATGACAATGGCCTTCAAGAGTGGGATGATTACATGGCTCACATACCTTCAACCCCACCAACGTCAACATTAGCTTCGCCTCCTGTGAACATTGGTAGCTTCCACAACTTGATGGTCGCGCTGCTAAGAGATTTCATCACACTCTAGACGTCCAACAGACTGACTGTTTTCTTTACGATTTTAAAGACCTACCTCAAAGGCAAGCTCACACTATTCCAATAATCGACCACATTTGGAATGAAGGTCTCAAATTGATGGAGCGACCGAATTCGATCCCGGCTGTCCTGCCAAGACTCGATAGAAAAATATAAGGTGCCAGCAGATTCTCCGACATGCTTAGTGTCGCAACCTAAGGCGGATTCAGTCATTACTCAGGCAGCCCAAAAAAGGTCTCGCAATCCTTCTACACCCCTCAACTTCTCCTCCAGATCAGGAAGGCTGAAAGCTGGATTCCATAGGAAAAAAGTTTACCACCATGGCAGCCACCACTGTAAGGGCAGCTAATTCCTTGGCTATTCTTGGGAGGTATGACCGCCAAATGTGGTCCGAGATTGCAGCATTGCTTCCTCAACTTCCGGATGCCATCCGTGCGTAAGCACAAGCCATATTCAGGAGGGTGAAAAGATCTCCTCAGAGATCATTGACTGCGCCATTGATATCTCCTCTACGGGGTTTAGACAATTGGCGGGGGCTGCTGTTTTGAGGCATCAAGGCTGGTTAAAATCGACAGCATTTCGCCCTGAAGTTCAAGCTAAAGTCCTCGATTTACCTTATGATGGTGAATCGCTCTTCGGCAAACCTGTTGATGAGGTCCTCGAAACGATAAAAAAAGATACAGATACGGCCAAGGCGTTAGGATCTCTCCAATATAGAAAATGGCCATTTCGAGGAGCACGTGTAGAGGTGGCAACTCTTCCACTTTTCGTGGATCAAACCAATATCGCTCCTTCAATGACAACCGGCAAAGAAAAACTTACCAGTCCCAGAATTGACAGACCTTCTCCAGACCATACCAGAGAAAAACCACCTACAGAGGTGGTTCAAATACAAAGAAGCAGTGACAGTCCCAGCGTCAATTTTCCACCGACTGTAAGAATTGGAGGTCGAATCTCAAATTACATCTTGAATTGGTCCAACATTACTTCCGATCAATGGGTCCTAGATGTGATTTCAAAAGGACATACCTTGTAGTTTACAAAATTTTCCCCCAATCGCCCTCCTACTGGCCCGCCTCCTCCCCATTTCAAAGAACTATTGGCTCAAGTCAAATTAATGATCAGAAAAGGTGCTATCGAGGTCGTACCACAAGGCCAGCAGGGCAAGGGGTTTTACTCCCGCTTTTTTCTAGTCAAGAAAAAGTCGGGGGAATGGCGCCCTATTTTGGATCTAAGGGCCCTGAACAAATTCATCACGTCAAAAACTTTTCAAATGTTGACCTTGCTCCAGATTTTAAATTATCTCAATCCCGGAGAGTTCTTCTCCACGATCGACCTCCAGGACGCATACTTTCATGTGCCGATTCACCCCAGGCACAGAAAGTGTCTTCGTTTTACAGTCGGACACCTACACTTCCAATTCAGAGTTCTGCCGTTCGGCCTCCGTTCAGCACCGAGGGTCTTTACCAAGATCATGGCCCCGGTAGCTGCTTTTCTGCGCCTACAAGGCATCCAATGTTATCCATACCTGGACGATTGTCTTATAAAGGCTCCGAACCTCCAACTGGCAATCCAGCACACTCAGTCTTGCATTTCCCTTTTTCGAAACTTGGGCCTTTCCATCAATTGCCAGAAGTCACACTTTCGCCCGTCACAGCGGCGAGATTTTCTAGGAGCCTCACTAGATTCTCAGCTGGCAAAGGTTTTTGTCTCCCAGGAGAGACAAGACCGCATGCTCAAGATGGTACGATTCCTGCAGTCAAAACTGTACGTTTCAGTCCGGATGTTGAAATAATTCCTAGTCATGGCGTCCTCGGCCATACAGTTGATCCCCACTGCAGGCTACATATGAGGGTCGTGCAAGAGGAATTAGACAAGCAGTGGAAACAGATCTCAGGATCATTCAACGACAGGATCCTTCTCACGCCCCGCATTCAGGTGGCACTGGAGTGGTGGGCTCACCCTCCGAACATATCCATGGGTCGGTCTTTTCAAGACGCTACTCCGACTCTGACGCTTCCAACCTATGCGTCCCTGGAGGGCTGGGGAGTGCATCTCGAAGGACTGTCAGAAAAGGAAAGTGGACTGCAATCCAACGCACTTGGCATATAAACCGCCTAGAGCTTCTTGCGATCTTCCTTGCCCTGAAATCTTTTCAACGGATAGTAAAGGCCAATCTTTGCTGGTGAGGACAGACAACACCACCAGCATGCATTACCTAAATAAACAGGGCGGCACAAGGTCCCTTCTGCTTTCCCAACAAGCACAGGAGATATGGAAATGGGCGATTCGTCATCAAATTCATCTTACAGCCATCCATGTGCCGGGTGTTTCCAATGTTCTGGCGGATTCCCTCAGCAGGTCTCTCTCAGACAATCACGAGTGGGAACTCAACCAACCAACTCTCGAGTTCATTTTCCGTCAGTGGGGCGAGCCGCAGATGGATCTCTTTGCGACTGCCGCCAACAGGAAATGCCAACACTTTGCAAGTCTTCATCCCCACAGAGAGTCGAGCGGAAATGCATTTTCGATCAGCTGGTTGAACAAATTAATCTACGCTTACCCTCCGCTTCCTCTGATTCCGCGCCTGTTGCACAGGATGAGACTTCAACCCTGTCATGTCATCCTGATCGCACCCAAGTGGCAGCGACGCCCATGGTTCTCGGACCTGCTCTTGTTTTCCCAGAACGAGCCAATATCGCTTCATCCTCTGCCTCACCTCCTCACGATGCAGCAAGGGCAGACTTGCCACCCAGATCCGGCGTACCTCCAGCTCCATGCCTGGAACCTGAACACAATGAATTTGCGCGTCTAACCATCGACGCAGATTGCAGAGAAGTGTTAGCGCACGCTCGCGCTCCATCCACCATTAAAACCTATCAGTTGAAGTGGAAGCGTTTCTGTGTCTGGTGCCACACCAAAGCCTTGGATCCAGTGACCGCCAAACCAGAACAGATCCTACCTTTTTTCCTATCCCTTGCAAAGTCAGGACTTTCCCACTCCACTCTTAAGGTGCTTTTGGCAGCACTTTTCCGCTTCCGTCATGATGGTTCCACCTCGCTGTATTCATCTAGAATCATCCAACAGTTTTTCAAAGGTCACTTCCGTATGTTTCCACCCATTCGTCGTCCTCCACCTGCTTGGCGCCTAAATCTGGTTTTGTCTCAGCTCCTCCTACCTCCTTTCGAGCACATCCACTCAGCAAGCTTAAAATTCCTCACGTGGAAAGTTGCTTTATTGCTCGCCTTGACATCATCTAGGCGTGTCAGTGACATTCAGGGATTCACAATTCAGCCTCCTTTTCTCCAGTTCTCCAAGGAGGCTGTTACGCTACGTACTAATCCTACATTTATTCCGAAAGTCCCTAGTGATTTCCATCTCAATGAACCAGTCATTTTAAAGACTTTCTTTCCTGATCCACAAACTCATGCGGAACGTTCATTACATTCCTTGGATTTGAAACGTTGTCTCAAGTTTTACATTCAGCGCACTGCATCCTTCAGGAAATCGGATCAATTATTCGTGGCCTATGGCCCGATCTGCAAAGGACAACCTGTTACCAAACAGACTATTACTAGGTGGATTTCATCTACCATTACTTTTTGTCATCAACGGGCTGGCAAGCCTCTTGTGGTTCCAGTACGTGTTCATTCAACTAGAGCTGTGTCAGCCTCTACTGCCCTCTTTGCGGGGGTACCTCTGCGGCACATTTGCAGAGCTGCTACGTGGTCGAGCAGCCATACTTTTACGAAGCACTACTGTCTGCAATCAACAGACGCCGCAGATGCAGCGGAGGGACAAGCGGTGCTGCGGAATCTTTTCCATTAAAGGTGAGCCTCTGTTGCTACCCGCCTCCAGTCATAATGGTTTTTTCTCTTGAATTGATATATTACATATTTATGATCTGTCCTTGTATGCTTGACGTTTAGTGTTACCTTTATGACTTATATGATGATTTGCTGCTTTCTACTCTTATTCAAGCATGTGAATCTATGAAAGACACCACTAATACTGGAGAAGAACATAAGTTAATTACCTGTAAACTGTGGTTCTCCAGTATTGGTGTATTTCATAGATTCACCTGCGACCCTCCCTTCCTCCCCACAGAGGCTCTCTTCTCCTCAGGCACTTTTGGTTACTTTGTGCTACGAAAATCTGAGGACTTGGGCTTCTGAAGAGAAGGTTCTAGAGAGAACTACAGCCTGATTGGCTGGAATGTGGACCAAAACATAATGACACTGATATTGTGGACCAAAACATAATGACACTGATATGTTACTAAGTTGAGTTTCTCCCTTAGGCTTTCTATGGGCCTATTCTGTTCTATGGTACTTTTGAGTTTTTTGGATACTTTACTGTATTTTATGTATGTGTATGTGTATGTGTGTGTGTGTGTGTGTGTGTGTGTGTGTGTGTGTGTGTGTGTGTGTGTGTATATATATATATATATATATATATATATATATATATATATATATATATATATATATATATATATATATATAATTATGGTAATTTTTTATTTATACATGCATATATTACTGCTATTTTATGTACCGTGGGACTCCCACTTCGACGACGGGGAATATTCAAGCATGTGAATCTATGAAAGACACCAATACTGGAGAACCACAGTTTACAGGTAAGTAACTTATGTTCATATTGTGTATAATGTGTAAAAATGTATATAGATTCAGAAATACGAGTTGAATGCATATATATATATATGTAAAAAAACAAATGGTGAAATAAATAGAAAAGAAATGATAAATACAATATGAGAAAAAATGTACGTTTTCTACAAAAAATTGGTTGACTAAAATAAGTTGAAAGAAACTACATTTTATTGTATTTGATTTATTGAGTTGATGAGATAGCGATTGGATGAAGCAAGAGAGACTAATGTTTAGATTAATTCTGGATTTATTGGTTAAACCAGCATTTACAATGCAATGGTCTCGGCATTATTAAAGGTAGAGCTATTGGCATTGCTCATGACATTTTTTTTAAAAATCATAAATAAATGGCATTGTCATTTACATTGCCAATAGCTTAATCGCTCGCAAATGAATGACCTATTGCATTTACACCCACACAGAGCCACAAACACAAAGCCACCCACACACATACACACACAGAGCCACACACACACACAGAGCCACACACACAGAGCCACACACACACAGACAGACACACACAGACAGAGCCACACACACACACACACACACACACACACACACACACAGGAGGGAGTGAGAAGCACTGTGAGGGAAGAGAAGAGGCACATGCCAACGTGAGTGAATAGGGAACAGAGAGGCGTGGGGAGCAAAGTGTACAAATAAGCGGAGCATCAGCACATATACGCCTAGCCTTGGCAACAGTGTAGTCTTTTTAGTATTTATTTTTTTTACCATCAAATGCAATCGAATTTGAAGGTTTGGGAGTAAAAACATAAATATATTTTTTTCTGGGGGTAAAAGGTGAGATTTACCCCACCGGTGGCAGTGAAGTGTTCTACTTTAGAGGCAAATGTACATCGGTGATTAGGAAAAATGCGTCATTCACAGTGAAAAGAGACAATGGTTGAAGTGGGCAGCCCAGTCCGCCCCTTGCCGAATTTTATATTCGGTGGTGGCAGTTTAAAATTATGAATGACAGTGTAACAGCCTAATAGATGAAAAGCGCGGATTCAACCCCCCTCTGTGTGTATATATATCTACGCTATTCAATTATTCTGCTTAATGCAAGGGGCTGGGTAGGCAGCTAAAGCTGTGTCCAGGCCAGACCTTAAATAAAACTTAGTGGAGAGACAGAGACTGGGTGCAGAGGAGCGGCAGGAAGAGGGAAGCAAGGAGGAAAGAGAGCTGAGGCGAGACATGACTGGACCGAGGGCCCAGAAAGAGAACCAGGAAGGCGGGCTGAAGAGAGAGCAGGGGTGGAGGAGCAGAAACGGAAGGAAGTAGGAGAAACAGGAGGAAAGAGAAGGGACGGTAGAACGGGGGAAAGAAAAGGAACACATGGAAACAGAGCAGATGAAGGGGAAAGAGAAAAGTCACAAGGTATAACGTAAAAGCCAGTGACATGTTTTCCGTGGCTATGGAAGGACGTAGGGGGGTAATGCGTAGGAGACGGAAAGAGGAAACAAATGACTGTTACGAAATGGGCGCTCGCGAGTGAAAGCGGGCAAACGCACGTGACTAGATGTTGAGGAGGGGTGGAAGGGAGAGGTTAGGAGAAGTGACGTGTGAGGGTGGGGGGCCTCGAAAGAGAAGACGCCGAGCCCGGCCCCTCGCCCTGCATGTAGCGTTATCTTATCTCCCCTCTCAGCACATTCCCTCATTATCGCCCACCCCGCCGATAGCAGTCCCCATGGCCTGGTAAATGTATTAACCCATTTGAAAGACCCCAGTGTTGCTGAACAGCAATTTATCACCCGCAGCCTGTGCTTTGCCGAGCATGAATAAGTCATGGCGGCCCCTGGGGCTCTCAGGATGACGCTCCTGCCCCTCGCGCCAGCGCCCAGTAACAGCGCGGCGTTTCACTGACGAGCAGGGAAACCTTAAAGCGCAGGGCCAATACCAGTGCGGCCCAGGGGGGGGTGACGTCAGCGGTGCAAGGACAGAATTCCCGGGCCCGCGGCGGTGAACACGAGGGAGTTTCTAATGGTGTGACCCTTGCGCCTGCGGCAGGGATTACGGTGCCAGTGTTTTATTGCGGCTGCAAACATCCGAGCATAAAATAAATAAGTTACCTGCCACGACGGACAAAGGGGTCCATGCAGGAAAACAGCAAGCAGATCCTCACGGCCAGACGACACATATAAAATGGCGGATGGAAACTTCAAAAGTTTTTCAGCTTCGGGGGCGTGTTCTGCTGTTCAAAAGAGGCGTGGAAAAAAAGTGGAAAGAACAGCAAGGAACACGCCCCCGAATCTGAAAAAGGCAGAGCCTATTTGGAGGGACAGCTCTCTCCTCCAATGGCTGGCCTCCTTTTAGGCAGCCAGCCAATAGAGGAGAGGCAAAAAGAGGAGGCGAGAGAAATAGCCATCTAAGCAACATAAGATCTCGGTACTTCCGGTTCTGCCTTCAGCAGACCGGATATTACCTCGACCTAAAAACTGAAGACAGTTAATTCATGGTGTCTGTCTGAGCAATATTGTACTAGAATTGGTACCATAGGCATCACTTTATAAAAGTTTACTTAATATCAGGAGAGGCACAAAACAGGGCTTGCCTCCATCGCCCTCTTCTATAGCCCTAATAATGGAATAGTTAATTATCTGGAGCAGGGATGATGGTGATATAAGAAATATAAAAATTGGGCAGGAAGAGTTCAAGCAGACCATGTTTGCAGACGATAAATTGGTCTTAAGTGACAAACCTGTCCAGACACTCCTTCCATTAATGGCTGAGTTGAAACAATTTTGATAGATATCCGGTTTTAAATCCATATACAGGAATTCCAATACTACCATCAGCACTCACAGCCACACTGTTAGTCCCAGACGCTCCGAAGAGGACACCGAAGGCCCTTCTTACATATTTAAATTGCAAACTACATGCACAGATCGGGTGTTTGGATTATTTTACACCTTTGACATACGTTAGTCAAGCACTACAAACTTAGACCGTGGGTTCCATCCCTTTGAGTGGCAGAACAGCAGTGACCAAGATGGTGATACTGTTTACATTGCTATACTATATCCAGATGATATCAGTGCAACTTATTCTAACTAAGCAATTCTAATCTACCATTGACAATTATATTAGAAAATGTAAAAAGCCCCAAAACGCACATAAATGTAAGCATTTACCACCAGCAATAAGCAGGATGTCCTTTCCAGCGTAATGTTCTACTGTTAAGCTGCGCATTTGAAGTTTATTTTTTAAAGGGGGAAAAGGGAAACATACAAACAGGACTGCTTCCTCACGTATGTTATAGCAGGTATCGCATTATGGCTAGTGTCCTGATTAGGGAAAAAAGACATAAGACTTGGAATTCATACTCATCCTGGGATACAGGGCCCCATTCTTGGCATGGGATAAAGTGAGCAAAAGGAAATAAACTACAATGTTTCCTTCACTTTTTAGCCCTTTTGTTATAATGCAGAAGCTCCGTCTGGGCTCAGACTGGGGTAGATTTAAGCTATGGAGAGAAAGGGGCTCACTAACCGAGATCCTTATTAAAAATTGGTCGGATCATATAATTGGAGGTACTTAAAGATGTGCTTGCGCTCTTACCAAGCCTGAGAGATTTCACTTCTTGCAGGAGAGTGATAAGGTGCTGCACACAACAGCAAAGTGATTCGAGAGAGCTTAGTGACTATGGGAAGTGGATTAATGGGGGTACCCCTTACCACTACAGGAGTGCAATAGCCATCATCCACAAAATGCTACTAGTTAGTGAGCAGCCAGGGAGTTTGCTAACTCACACAAAATAGTAAAGAGACTTGGGAAGGGAACTTCAAGGTGAGGAGTGGAAAAAGGGGGAGAGGGACTGTCGTCAAGGTGTCCATATACTGTTACCTTACACCAAGAAACTGCATGAGTGGGATAAAGACAAAAGTTGGAACGGCTGTGAAGATGCAGGATAATTTTTGCAGAGAAATACTTTTGTGTGTCTCACTCTGTGTGGTTGATGATCGTGATAGAGCGCGCAGGTCACCCGACTAATTTTCTTACCAAATATGCACACTTGGGCCCATAAAAAAAAATATTTTCATTACACTTTAATCAGGTAACCTACATACTACTACAAGTAATTCAGTTCCTTTCTGTTTATTCCCGTGTACCTGACTTACCAATCCTCGTCACAGGTACCTAAGATCACAATGGATCAAGGAGCTAGCTGTGGATGAAGTAGACAACACAATACCATATACAATTTGAAATGTTTGTACTCTTTATAATCACCACAAACTCAGGAAGTTTTGAAAACCTTTATCTAATCATCATCATCATCATCATATGCCATGAGCCAAAGATTAACACATATCAAACTGTCTGTAACTAGAATTAGAAATATCGTATAGCTATGAATGAGGCAAAGAATCCTTTAGAAATCGGAAATTAAAAGGGAAGGAAAAATAAGGAACACGCTAATTTTGATCAACAGACTTTCACAACTTCACTAAAGGCGGGTAAAGAAAGGGAACATGCTAATTAAAGTAGACTTTCGAAATTTACTAACGGTTCAAAGGAAATGAAACTTATGCAGTTTTATTTATCCAGAAGTGCTTATTCTCTATAGGGAGGGTAAGATTGGAACAAACTATATATGCAAAACGATTTAGCATTTGACTAAAGGTAGGTAGAAAAGTGAAACATGCTAATAGACAAATAATACATAAAAATCTCATTTATTGAGAGACAGGGAAGAAAAGGAACGTATGCAATTATGCTTTATTCGAGACGTTAGGAAAGCATGTTTAGATAAACGAACACCCACATAGACTTATATTTACCTAGGATAGAATGAAGACTAACCCTGGCCACGGGTCAGTTTGGAAAGACGGGAAACGACCCTCAAGGACTTAGGTTGCCAGTAGGCGAGCAGGTACAGCTCATGGACAGTCAGGACAGGATAACCCCGGAATTTGGATCAGGCCCGGGTTCACCAAAGGGTACGACCAACACCTGCAGCTTCGGTTGCAACGCCTGCGCTACTCCCTCTCTGCAAGGAATCTGCCAGTAACCCCATTGGGTTTTCGAATCTCCCAGCAAAGTGCTTCGCCAGCACTTAAGGTTCCCCAAAACCCCGAGTGGGTCTGTGGAAATTCGTACAGAGTGCTCCGCAGCTCTCTGTATCAGTCACCTATACAGTACGTTGGGTCAGTGACAGGTCAGCTATTCGAACAAGTCGGACAATTTCTCTAGCTAAATCTAGGCTAGCTATACTGTTTTTCGGGTCAGTGTACCACCCTCCAATGTTGCAAGTGAAAGGATCCCCAAATTCTGATTGGACAAAGGAGGAGGTTAAGCCATCACACCACCTAAATTTTAGACTTTCTCATGCTTAATATTCAGTTTTCGTACCCACCCCTTACATTCTAGTTTCCCATGGCATATGTTTTACAGAGAACAATAGAGTACACAGCAGTTTATTACAAATGTAGCAATTTCAGGTAAAGTTCAGCTTCGTCCTGCTGGGTTACAGGTCGGTTCCCAGGAGCATCTTGTGCGAGGCTGCCAGCTGGCTGGGTTCCACTGCTGCATGGCTTTCTTTCCCCCCCCCATCACGTGACTGGTACCATACGGTCTTCCAAAATGGAGTAGTAAGCACCTCCCAGGCCCAAAGAATACAATACATGAAAAGTAAGCGAAAACAATTTAGAAACACAGAATAAAAGATTACACTGTATACCATGAAATGGCTATACTATATCCCTTACTTTATAATAACTATTGCATTAGGGTAAGTGCAGAACAAACTTCTTTGCAAAAGCGGCAATGCAAGCTCAGAGCATGTGAGAACACAAAGTTTCATCTTTAGCTGTATTGCGCATGAGCAACAAATTCCCACCAGAACTGCGAATACGTCACATCACATGGGTATGACCGACGCATGCGCAGACTAAATTCCTGCGTAGCAGCAACCATTTTAATGAACAAGCGTAATAGGATTAATAAACACATTAGCAAGCTTCTCTGGGACACCCGTGTAGTGTAAAATGTGCAATATTAGTAATACGAAACAGGTTGATTACATAGTTAGAGTTATTTGAGGTTCATGAATACAAGCAAGTCGCTAAATGTGCGAAACCTTGCTCCATCAATAGGCTCAGACTCAGTTTAATTTCCAGCAGTCTTTGATTTTTAACCTATGATGAACGGTATTATATACTCCGGGAAATCCTTGGCAGCAGCGTGTGCGATGAGCTTCATGTTGTATGCTGGCGAGATCTCTAAGCTTCAGAGTGGCTTTGCCCTGCTCTCGCAGTTGTGGAGGCTCCTGTGTGTTCTTTTTAGGATACCTGGCTCTTTGGTCACTTTTTGTGAATGTGAAGCTTTAGATTGTCCTTACTTTATGTCTCCCCCTGCAGCTGGGTACAACGAAGACAAAACGCCTGTCTATTACTAGCTATCTAATGAATGTCATACTGCATCCAGGCCTGGTCTTTGGTACTTATGGGGCAACTATGAGAATAAGTTCTCAACTAGAATTTCCTTATAGTGCTTCAACTATTTCTGCCTGATGCTAGAAGATGCAGCACACTCCAGATTGGAGGTAGACAGAATGTCTCCATCAAGGCATGTGGGGAAAGGGGGGCTTAGGGGTCAACCTCATTTAGGCTGGGGAATGAGGGTGAGATTATTTGAAAGCAAGAATAATGGAAAGGGGAAACTGTACTGGGAGTAATTTGTTTATTTAGAGTTTTATATAGCGCAAACATGACCCAAGTGGGTATCCAAGCACTTTATAGAAGCTCAGGTACAGTAAGTGATGAGTCACTCAAAACAATATAGGAAGTACTAGTACCATGACTGGGTGAGAAACTCCCTCTAGTCCTCAAGTAGAAACAGGACAAGGCATAGTGACAGGCAACAGATCGTAGGTGCCGCCTGTGTGCATTATCGGTGCGAGAGATCCTGGGAGCTTGAGCAGGCATTTGTTCAACAATAGTACTTTCACTTGTTTTTTGAAAGCCACAGGTAAAGGGTTAACTCGGATTTCAGAAGGTAGGGCATTCCAGATTCTCGGGGCAGTGCCAGAGAAGGCCCAATTATAGGTTTTCTTCTTCTTAAATTTGTGCAGTTTCAATAGTATGGACGTCGTGCTTCTTGAGGTTCTTACACCACCAGGTAGCTCCAGTTTTTGTGCACTGTACCTCAGGTTGTTGAAATGTAAGGCTTTGTATGTCGTTCATGCAATTTTTAACTGAATTCTTGCCTCGAAAGGGGGCGAGTTTTGGGAATTTAAATCCGGTGTGACGTGGTTATTGAGTTTAAATCCAGTAATAAGCCTTACAGCTCTGTTAAGGGAAGCCCTAAGGGGGGGCAACTTTGATCTAGGAAGGCCACAACAGGTTACATTTCCATAGTCCAACATGGAGATTACTAGGGCTTGAACAACTGGTTAGAAGTCATCGAAAGGCAATAAGGGTTTACTTTTCTCCTTCTGGCTAAACTGATGTATTCCTACATGTTCAAATTCTTGTTGAGTGTTATTCCCAATGATTTTGTGGAATCTATAACGTGTGGAATGCACTTGAGGGCTGTCGAATGTTTCATCAGCAATGTCAAGTGATTGTGTAGGGGGTTCAATTAAAAGGAATTCTGTTTTAAGAGTATTCAGTTTGAGGTGGTTGCAGGTCAACCAATTTTAATTTTTTTTTAGAGTTGAGTTAAGAGACCTAATATCTTCAAGGGAGGAGATTTTCATGGAAAGTTTGGTGCCCTCAGCGGAAATGTTGAGCACAGCAGAGCACTCTGCACCAAGATCCAAATCTACAGCCATAGTGCTTCTATCTCTAACCTACCACAACAGCCGCCACAGTTGCTCTCTTTTTACCTTAAGTCCATGACTTCCAGGATTTCTAAAAATTTCTTCAGAAGTACAGTAGAAATCTGCAACAGTCACTTTTTCCAGAGGAATCCTAATTGGCCTATGTGCATTCCATTTTTGCACGAGGAAACATACATGTGTATACCTGCTTGTGCGCAAATCTACTGAGCGCTTGCAAATGCACTTGTTAACTTTATCCGTTCAGTTTTCATCCCCGGGAACATATTTTTCCTTATTGGGAAACTTCTTCTTCTACACCCCACCCGTTTCGGGGGTATTCTCCTCTAACCCTGGAAAAGGATTTGCATGTGCCTTGTCAAGCGTGCCATTTATGAACACCCATAAACGTAACATATTCTGGGTGTGCACAAAATCGAATCGCATTCTGGGTCCAGGAGACCCACTTGCTACAGTGCATGTAAGCAGACCATATCCTGTGCAAAACCACATTTTGCTCAAACTTCCAGGTGAAAAAGATTAGCCATATAACATTTTGCCTATGATGGCACATTTCAGAGTTCATCTTGTGGTAAAACATATTTATCCACCCCCTAGGCACTGCCTTAAAGCAGCACCGCAATGTTGTGACTGACACCATTCCTTTGAGCTTCATATGGCGTTTGGTATCTCACCCTTGATGGATGCATCATAGAGTAAGTTGTTGTTACGGTGCCATCTAGCACCGTCTTCGATATGTGTCCTACGGCTGTCGTATTATTGTGGTCTAAGAGAGAATCATGTCTTATCTCTGTGTCATCCAACCAGCTCACCAATGTCTTACCTCCAAAAAGTGATAAAGATGGGCATACTTTTTATGCACTGTTGAATGAATTGTGGAGTCCAGCATCTGTTTGTTAACTCTAGCAAACGTCCACCATAACCATGGATGATATCCAGTCTTTGCGCTTTTTTTTACACCATTCCTGCACCACCACACCCCTACTGGCATCTGCACAAACCAGTGTCTCACGTAGATTGTTTAAAGAGGTTTCAGGACTGGTAAACATACTTCAGGGGATTTTTAAACCTTTAACATTAATACTGACTCCCCATAGTACCCCCTGATGAGCCTGTGGCCACTTGTCCTTGCTACTCTGAGAGTCAGATGCTGAATAGATGTACTTGGCCTAATTTACAGAGTCCTAGAATTACTCATCCCAGGACACCGAAGGCGAACAACCCTATACATTAAAATTGTGGCTCCTTCTGGGCCTGTTCCCCATGAATGTGATGAATGTGCCTGACGTGGACCATGTGTGTATACTTCTCCATTACAAGATGCCTGACCTGTTCTCGGTAGCTTCTTTGCCCTTTTCACTGAAGCATGCGGCCTGTTATATGAGCATGGAATCAGAAGGCACCTAGGGTGGTTTCTCTCCTCTGACCTACCTCACCATTGCTGAACACTGTTGTGGGAGGCTAGAAAAATGTCATGACCGAGCAGAATCAAAGACTGCAATTACTCCTGTACTCTGTTATATCCGAAATCACTGTTTTAAACTGTGTTTTCAGACAAGACTTGAGCTATTTGAAAATAAAAGATCACCCAAAATATATCACATCCCCTTTCTTCCCCCCTCCCGGCGTTAATGGCTAGAAAATGAAAGTAGCTAATGTGACTGAGAGGTTATCGCATATGTTCTCTTTAAAATGGTCAAGTAACTGGCACAAATGTTTCTCAGTAGATCTGGGGCGTTTTACAGAAATGTATCTACGGTGCAACAGGCATTCGTGCAAACTTTTTATGTCTGGGCTCTAACTGGCATGCATGCTCTGTCTCGAACCGAGACATGCTGTATCTGCTTTTGGGGGCTTACTGCCCCCCCATAGGCTTCCCATTTGCTGACCCCATCGTCGTTCCATTTTCCGTTCTCCACATTGTCAAGGGCATGCATAAGTTATGCCTCTTCCTGTGTTTAGTACAGAACAGGGGAAACGCCACCCCCTGCCTGGGCCCATTTGGCACCAGGACAGGTGGGAAAATGAGCTAATCAGGGACGTGTTGACCCTCAGGCTAGTACTTAGTAGCCAGCATCTCAAGGCTCGAGCCCCCCGGGGGCTCCCCCGAACTGGACCCCAGGCCCAGCTTGCAGCTTCTTTCTGACTGGACTGTTCCCCTTTGAAGTAAGGGGGGCACCTGACACTGTAACACACCTCTGCCCACGGACGCTCCAGAGCCTCCCTAGGTGACCTGTTTATGTGGCCTTGGACCTTGCCCTGTACTTGTCTTAAGTCAAGAAGAACAGTCCTGTAAGTGGCTGTTAAGTGCCCGAATGCAGGACTTATTATTCCCCCATAGGATAACATTACCGGTCCCCAAAAGTGCACTTTTGAAACTGTAAAAATTCATAACTCAAAGTACTTAGCTAATTACGATGATCTAGGTATCTAAAGTATTTGTTATTTTTATATTTTGGTGTCGAATTTCTTTGAGTGCGTATCTCATTTACTGACTTTGTGTCCAATAAATGCTTAGCACTACCCTATGATATGCCTAATTACTTACCCACGCTACCACTAAACAGAGCATTTGGGGTGTCATTTATGTCTCTGGAAACCAGTTGGGGGTTTGCTTGGACTCTTTACACAGTGCACCTCATTTTGGTCCACTATATAAAGAGCCAGCTTCCTACACTTTGGCATATCTTGGTTTGTTTTATGTGTCTGCTTTATTTTATAGGTTTTGTGCTGAGATGTCTTTTTTCTCATTTCAGGTCCTGATCATTGGCGGTGGTGACGGTGGAGTGTTAAGAGAGGTGGTGAAACACCCACTAGTAGAAACCGTGGTGCAGTGTGAAATCGATGAGGTGAGTGGGCATTTCTCTAGAGGGGAGGGTCACAAAGAGCAGAGAACTGTGCAATATATGCAGAAACAACTTTGTAAATATTTTACATTTGTCTTTGTGGAGTAACCGATTGACAAACTTTAGAAATTATTTTTAATAAACCCTCTGCTTTCATAGCTATGCTCTGATTCACTACATTTCCCAATACATTTTTAAAGTAACCACTGCTTGAAAGTACCCAGGCCAATGGCTGTATGTGTGCATAGGGAGGGGGAAAGAGGAAGAAGAGCACAAAAGTGCTTTTTGTGTATTTTTTTGTTTGTTACTGTTTACAAAGCACAACATACGACCAGGGGAACTGAAAAGGGGCTGCTCGGAAGCCATGGTTCATTCTTGAGTGGCATTTTGAAGTTGATATGCTTCACAATTTGGTTACTAGACTTCTTTTTGGTTGAAATGCAGGGATCTAATTTGCATGTTTTTGCTGATCAGTATGCTATTCTGGGGTAATTGCTTTGAGTTTAATGTGGCGCCATAGGGCCAGCTGCACGGCCAGACTGTGTAGAGTACCGATCTAATGGGCTGCTTTTACTGTGACATTTTTAGGTCTCGCCTACCATACTGTGCAAGCTGTCTGGTTGCAAAGAAAAAGTTACTTACCTTCATAGGCACTGGAAATAGGGGTGCTAAGGGTGCTGCAGCACTCTCAAAATAAACATGCTGAAGTTAAGAAGGTGAATGAGCAATAAAGATGCCTTTAAATCTTGTCACATTTGCTATTTGTTCAAAGACAGAGGTCAGATGTCAGGCTATGTCTTCTAACAAATTGCTGTTTATTTGTTTACAAGTGGATTGGTGTTTACTTCTTTCTCTGACTGTAGAGTTAGAGGACTTTGTAAAGCAAACTTTCTGACAATCTGATTTTTCCCAATTCTTGTTACTTCAGTGCTGTAATATAGTTATAAACGCCCCACTCCGAAAATTGTTCCAGCACCACTGCTTACCTTTGGTAATGCTCTTTCTGGTGGATTGTCTACTATAGATTTCTCACCTTGTGAAAGCCCACAGTCACATGACTGGATCTAGAAATGTTTCAATCAGTTTTCCAGTGTGTCAATATGTGGCGTTGTACTGCTCGGTGTCAGGTCTGTTCTTCCCCGGATGTGACACAAATGACCCCCACCTTTACACGCTGAAGTCCTTTTCTTTCAGATCTGTCTGTTTTATCTGACATTGAGCCATTAGAAATTAGATTGTATCAGTGTGCTGATTTCTACATTGGAATCTTTTTTATATGGACTAGGTGTCTATTCCACAGAATGGGAAGGAGTTTGGGTTGGTGTGGAATCTTAGGTTAGATAGAGTATATACAAGAAGTAGTGTTACCGCAGTTAAGCAACTTTATCTTCTGATGGATACTTCTAACTGTAGATTCCCTCCTTTCAGAATAGATACCCAAACAGTACCTACCCAGATGATTGGTGTGTGGAGTGTCAGGACAGACAGGCCAAACGTGCTGCCTGCCTCAACTGGCTGTCCAGGCAGTAGTGTTACTTGAACATGTGATCTGTTGCCCACGTAGCTGCCTGGCAGATGTCTAAGACTGGGACACTGTGCACCAGTGCAGTGGTATCAGCCATTGCTGTGGTAGAATGAGCCCGACGACCACCTGAAAGCTGTATCTTGGCCGGTCAATGACCGTTTTTAATGTGTAAAACAATCCATCTGAATATGGTTCTCTTCTGGGTAGCTTTTCCCTTTTTAGCTCCAGGGAAAAGGGTTCTCTTTGAGATCAAAAAATGTAATCTTACTCATTATCTAGAATAGAAGGATGAGGTGGGTCAAAGAAATCTGTCAGGTTGATAAACTGCCCTATGTGGAAGGGTGTGATGACCTTTGGTAGGAATACTGCTTTTTTTCTAAGTACCAGCTTATCTGGAAAGAAGGTGGTATATAACAGCTGGACAGAGAGTGCTTGTAGCTCACTCAAGCAATGAGCTGACATGCTTGCTCTAAACAGGATGGTCTTCAGCGTGAGGCTGCGGAGAAAACAGCTGTGCATTCGTTCAAACGGGGCACACATGAGATAAGTCAACACCAAATTATGTTCTTATTGAGGCTTCAGAAAAACATTTGGTGGGAACCAATCAATATGTCTTTCAAGAAACTCATCAGATAGGCATAAAAAGTCAAAGCTGGATGTAAGTAACCTTTAACTGTCACCATAGCAAGGCCTTGCTGGGTCAACAAAATAACAGTATGTCAGTTAACTGTCCCGGTAATTTCTGTATATTGCAGGAGAAACATCATACAACATATTTCTCTGAGCATCCCAACTTTTGGTGCAGGGACGCCTGTCTGCCAAGATAACACCAACTACTTCGGGAGGAAGATCGAAATCCGTCAAACTTCACCGCTCAATCACTTTGCATGGAAGTGTAGGCTGTGCATGTTCAGGTGCAGGACCCTGCCCTCCGGTTGCAAACAGGAGTTCCACCCACAGGGGCAGCCGGAGCTGAGGAGAGATTCACAGGGCCAATAGTTCAGGTACTGCACTCTCCTTTCCCAGTCTCAAACCACTAGTAGGACTTTGAGTCTGCCCTGCCTGATCTTCTTGAGACCTCTGGGCAGGAGAGTATTGGGCTGGAAGGTGTACAGGGGTTCTGTTGTCCAATTGAAGCGAAAGACGTCTCTGAGCAAGAACTTCCTTGAGAACTTTAACATGCAACGGTTTAGATACTGTGCGTTCTCTGCAGTGGGAAAAAGATTGACCACAGGTTCTCCCCATTGTTGGTTTCGCCCCATTATTGGAAAATGCGCAGTGCTATCTAGGAGTGCCTCCACTATCCATGATCCCCCTAGGTAGCATCGCCGGAGTCTGACCGTTTGGTGTTTAAAGAACAAGCTATGTGGTATGCAATCAAAGAGATGCCCTGGCCATTCAACTACTTCCAGAGGTGTAGGCCTCCTGGAATAGAACCCAAGACCCCACTCAAACTTCTTTGTCGCAATGCCAAATTGATGTAGTGTTGTTTGTAAGAACTTGTGCCTGTCCCCCTTGATAGTCGCGAAGAAAGCTTTCAGTGCCAAGTGAATCGCCCACAACTCCAGCAAGTTGATGTGGAGGCAATCTTCTGCCGGTGACCAGCGTCCTCTGGTCTTCACCTCTCCCAGATGACCTCCCCAACTCCGCAATGATTAATTTGTCGCAATGATTCATTTGTCACAACCGTTCGAGGTGGGTGAGGCAGGTAGAGTGTCGTTCACCAGTCCAGTTGCAGCGTAGCAGCCACCAGTAGAGGGTTTTTGCAGTTTCCTCCAACACCTGGATTATGGATTCAAAAGGTTCTCTAGGTGCTGAGATCTGAGGTGCACTGGTAAGGCCCAAAGGGAGCACCGAGAACTGAAAGTGCTTGAGGCCTACCTGAAACCCCAGGTAGTCTCTGCAGGACTGCAAAATACGGATGTGGAAATAAGCGTCCTGCAAATTTAATGGCACCATCCTGCTACCTGGGTCCAGGGCAGCCACCAGTCCAGTTGCAATCGAGCAGCCAACACTACAGATCTTTTGCAGCCTTCTTCAACACCTGGATGGAGTCTGACAGGTTGCCTTGGTGCTGAGCCCACTGTGACTTCAAAACTCACTGCAGAGTCCGTATGTGCCACCTGGCGTGTTCCACAAGCAGGATGCCCGAGGCCAAATGTCAGAAGCCTCAGAGTCAGTCTCAAGGAGACCCAGCTCAGGGGTTGAAACATCGGGATCATAGTCCGAACGTCCTGGACTTGTTGAGGCAGGGGAATTGCTTGAAGGAGCTCCGTATCCAGGAATTACTCTGATGAAGGGGTGCTGCTGTGAAGGATTCAAATTTGACTTTGGCACACTGATGGAGAAACTCATTGATGTTAACAAGTTGTCTGTGGTCTGGGAGAAATGACCATTTGAGGTGAGCCTGCCTTCAGAAGCCATTGTCGATGGATGGGGAGGCTGTTATTCCCAACCTCCACAGATGCAAACACCACCTTCCTCTTCGTGAACACATGAGGTACACTGGTCAGGCCAGAGGGGAGCACAGAAAACTGAAAGTACTGTTGTGCTGCCTGGAACCGCAGGTAACGCCTATGGAACTGTGAAAATGAGTTCCACAAGTCGATGGCCACCATCTAGTCTCCTCGATCCAAAGCAGACAGAACTTGTACCAGGGTGAGCATTTTGAACTTGTCCTGCCGGAGGGAGAACCTCGGAGAGAGAAGATATAGGATAGAGCTAAGGCCTCATCCTTTTTTGGCATTGAGAATAATAACCAACCTGATCTCTGATGTTGGCACCCTCTCTATGGCTCTCTTGGCCAAGAGAGCCTGGACCACCTCTCTAAGAACAGACTAGTGATCCTCCAGGAGGTAATGTGGTTTGGGAGGCATGTCAGGGGGGTTGTGACAGAAATGGAAGGCATTAACTGTTCTACACAATCTGGAGCACCTACTGGACAAATGTTTTACCTCTACACTTTGAGGTAAAAAATTATGCGGCCTCCCACCGGGTGATCATGTCCTGCAGAGGGTGACTGAAAGCGTTTTTGTGGCAGCTGCTGGTGGAGGAGTAGGGGATTGGGCAGACATTGCCTCTGGGGCTGGATGGTGGCGACTTGATCGCCAGCCTCTGCTTTAAAAGGCTTGGGAGGCTTGTTGCTGTTGAGGTATGGTTTGGTGTTGCCTCTGCTGGTACCCCTTTCCGAAGCCTCAAAAGGGCAAGACTGATGGAGAAATTGCTGCACAGGCGATCAGGCTAATCTCAGAGCAAGGCTAGCTGAGCAGAATATTCTCATGCAAATGTCTTTGTGTTTTCTCACACTATATGAAGGAGTAGTTGGGAACGCATTGGGGTTCGGTCGGCTGGTAGAGAGGTCTGTACCACCAGACTTTCTGGTGAAAGGTGCTGGGGGAAGAAGGCAGGATCTCCCAAGGCATGCTGGTGCTGCTTTTCAATCTGCCTGTTAAGTGAAGGGCCAGATCCTGGCTTAGTCCAGGTGCCCTACAATGTGTCCATGAGGGTCTTGTTGAAAGGAAGGAGAGGCTACTGTGTTGTTTGTCCTGGATGTAGGACCTCAGTTTAGACATTTCTTTTGACCTCCATGGAGGCAGAGTGAGGTCTAAAGCTTCTGCTGCTCTCCATATGACAATGGCAAAGGAGGCAGACTTCTGTAGCTGCTTTAGGTATGGGTGAGAAAATGTAAGTGTTAGGCAATGTGTCTAAGCCAAGAACATCATATAGGTCTAAAAACAGGTTTTACACGTCATATGGGGTACTGCGGTTGTAATCGTCATAGTCATGAAATTATTGCAGTAGCGACTCTGGCCTAGAGTGTGGGTAAATGTGGGATCAATAGAAGTCACTTCAGGTTTTCTTTGGAGAGGACTATAAGCTCCCCCTCTTGTGTCACCGTCTATGTCAGCACTCTGGGCTGTGGCACTATAAGTGGTATTGGCAGCGGGTCGAAACCGTTCCATGGGATAGTTGGGTATGGATCCGCCAGTGGTAGACCATTGGAGCCCACCTCAGATCCTTGGTGCCTGAAGGCGCAGCAGCGGCATCCAGTCGGGTATCAAGATTCTGTCCTTATTCAGTTACCAAGATTCTGGCCTCAAACTCCCTGATTTGCTGTGGCGTCGCCGTGTGGCCAGAGAAGTAGGGGCGAATTGGAAGACAGGTTATAAATCCTTTCCATGGTGGGAGACATAATTTGTGGCCTGGAGGTATCCAAGGCATGGCACTACTCCGAATGGTGGGATGTAGGGGAGCTGTGTTTAGACCTCTTGTGTTTCTTCAATTTTTGACTTAACTGAAGATTTCTATTTCCATGATACACATTCACAAGATCGGCCACATGATGGCCGCACAGTCTTTGGTGGCCTTTGAGTTAATCTTGGCACGTTTTACTCACAACGCTGACTCATGCTTGGAGCCCTGAGACAGACCGCATGTGGCCACATCACCAACATCTGTTTATGGCAGCCCTTTCCCGGTTTGAATCCTATTGCTTTGGGTGGGGACGTCCCTAGCACACTAGAAAAAGATCTGAAAGAAAAATTCCACCAAGTCTGATAGAACTCAATGAGTGAGCTCCAGATCCTTGTCGGAAGGCACAGAAAGAAAGGAACTTATGTCAGCTTGCCTAGGTGGCAGTTATGTAGGGTCCTCTGTCACATCTCGAGTGGGTTGAACCAGACATGGTGCCACATGACATCATCTACTGATGCACTAGAGTATTGCTGAGAACATCTCTGGATCTTCTCTAGTGCTCAGCTCTTCACCAGGTGAGGAAATGGCAGTTAGAAGTATCCATCAGAAATACCTATTGTGAACTTACAGTGGGCTTACAGCTCGCCGATTGCTTACCCTTGGTTGGCCTTCTTTTCGCTTACATTTGCTTTCTGCTTATTCAATGGCTTGCCTTCCTCTGATCAGGTTTATCCCTCCCATAGCCTCTTTATCATCCTTTTGACTGGCTGACTTGTACCGTTCCACTACTTAAATGTAGGGAACTACTTTTTAGGTCGAAGCCTACCAGACATCTCTGCTGTCTGATTTGCTAAAGACATCTTGGGGACATTCAGAAAACTTCCCTGGGAATGCATTCCCCTGACTACTTATTATTGTGTTAATGGTTTGTAACTCACATTTGCTTGCTTTTTATGTGCTATTTCTATTTGTTTTCGGCTGCCTTGCTTGAGTTCATCCCTTCCTTCACCCAAAACTTTTCACCAGTACTGGATGTCTGTAAACAGGCCTTTAGACCTTGTTTATTCTTATCTTGTCACATTTGCTGTGCACATTCAAAGACAGAGGTCAAATGTCGGGCTCAGTCTTCCAGGTAGCTTGGCGTTTGCCTTTTTTTCTAACTTCAAAGTGAGGATTTAACCCCTTCGCTGCGGCGGGAATTCCGCCGCTGCGCTAAGGGGGTGGGGCGGCCGAGCGGCGCTCGCAGGCTCGTGACGGAGCCGCTCCGTCACGAGCCGAGGTTGAGCTGTGCTTGTGACGGAGCGGTTCCTTCACGAACGCGCCCGCTCAATGGAACGCTCAGCGCAGGCGCAAAATTTGCGCCGCGCAGGCGCGCCAAGCGGGCCATGACGGAACCGCTCCGTCATGAGCACAGCTCAACCGAGGCTCATGACGGAGCGGCTCCGTCATGAGCATAGAACGGGTTAAATGACAATCATGCTGGCTACTGGGGAGTGCTTGAAGAAGGCTGTACAATGTTGTTATTTTTTTTAGCACACAACAAAATGTAAATGTCTGTAAAACAAAATGTAAATGTCTGTAAGTTAACTGTGCTGATATTTCAAAATCTATCCGAATTAGAAAAGCACAAAAGAATCAAATTTTTTGGTAATTCTGTAGTGTGGTTGAAACAAATATTTAATACTATCAAAATAAATCAATACACTAAGAGATGATATTTCCACACGTTATCATTTGCACGATGCATACTTTTATCAGTAAAACTATATGTCTGTGCAAATGAAATGGACATTTCAATTGAAGATGTGTTGTTTGTAATGGCAGTGCGCTACCACACAATGCATACTCCACTTTATCTCACTCCACTCTACACCATTGCATACTATGTCACTCCACTGCATGCCATTCTACTCTGCGTCACTTCATTCTACTCTGCACCACTTCCCTCTACGCCTCTCAACTCTACATTGCTCTACTGTATGGCAATGTATTTTACCTCAAACTACTCTACTGTGCACCACTGCACTCTTCGCCACTGCAGTCTACACCACTTCACTGTATGCCACTCTACTCTGTGCGAATGTGTTCTACTCTGTACCACTACATACCAGTGCACTCTATGCCAATCCACTCTATACCACGGTACTCTACAGTGCATCACTCCATTCTGCTCTAAAACAATCTACTCTGCACCACTACACACCACTGCTCTCTACTCTGCATTCCTCCACCATACACCACTTTACGCAAAACCAAAGCACTCTACACCACTGCACTCTACGCTAATCTGCTCTGCACCACTACACACTCTGCCACTATACTCTACTCTGCAACACTTTACTCCACTGCACTCTATGCCATTGTATTCTACGTCACTGCACTCTACGCCACTCTATTCTACTCTGCACCACTGTACCATATGAGACTGCACTCTACGCCCTTGCACTCTACGCCACTGCTCTCTATGCCAATCTACTGTGCAGCACTCTACGCCACTGCACTCCATCCAAATACACCACTGCATTCTACTCTGCACCACTCTACTTTACGCCTCTCTACACAAATGCATTGAATACCACTACACTCTACGCCAGTACACTACACTACTCTTCACCACTCCACTCCACTCTACTCCACTGCACGCTACCCTGCACCATTCCACCGTAGTTCACTCTATGCCACTCTACTCTGCGATACTAGACTCTGCTCTGGAACAGTCTACTTTATGCCACTCTATTCCACTCTGCGCAATTCCACTCAACTCTACTCTACTCTACTCCACTATGCGCCTTTGAAATCTACACTGCCCTACTCTATGCCACTCTATTGTGCCCCACTCTATGCCACTCTATTGTGCCCCACTCTATTCTACACAACTGCACTCTACACCACCTTACTCAAGACCTATACTCTACTATGCAAACCTCTACACTCCGCCACACACTCTACACCACTACACCATTTCACCCTACATCATTTTACTCTGTACACCAATGGACTCTATAACACTCTACTCTACACCACTGCAGTCTACAACACAGCACTCTCTGCCACTCTACTGTGCACCACTCTACTTTGTGCCACTGCGGTTTATGCAATGCCAATGCACTCTACACCAATGTACTCTATGCCACTTCACTCTATGCTAATCCACTGGTCGTCACTCTAATCTACTGTGCACCACTGTATTCTATACCACTCCTTTCTGCACTAGTTTATGCTAGTGCACTCTACCAAACTGTACTATGCACTTCAGCATTTTTCGCCTCTTCATTCTACACCGCACCCCTCACTCTATGCCTCTACTCTACAACACTTTGCTCTACACCAGTGCACTCTGACACTACTCTCTACCCTGCACCACTTTGTTTTGCTCTGAAACAATCGACTCCACTTTACGCCACTGCACTGTACGCCACTCCACTCTATGCCACTACACTCTTCGCTGTGCCACTCTACTGTGCACCTCTCTGCTCTATGCCACTGCCCTCTACACCACTCTATTCTAAATCACTGTGCTCTACACCAATGCACTCAACACCACTTTAATCAAAACAATGCACTCTACACCACTGCACTCTATGCCAACTACTCTGCAACACTGCACGCTACGGCTCCATACTCCACAACACTGTACACCACTGCATGCTACGCCACTTCTGTGAGAAAGTGCCATCTTTCTTGCATGGTATGCCCCCACTTTTTGCTGAATTGCTGATGTGCTTTGACTGATTGGCAGGAGCCCAAGGCACAATCAGGTGCCCAGGGCCTGTGTTCCTTCCCTAAAAACTGTGTTAAAACTAAAACCCAATTGGCATCTCTGGCCACAGCTCAGCCCCTGGTAAATGGTACCCTAGGTACCCAGGGCATTGTGACCAGGGAAGACCCCTAAGGGCTGCAGCACTTATTGTACCACCCTTAGGAGCCCTGTACCCTGACACACACACACACTGCCTTTGCAGGCTAAGTGTCCTGGTACAGAACTAAACAAAGAGTTGACATGGCACACATCTATGTGTGCCATGCCCACAAACCCACTGCCCTGGCATACATCAGTCGCCCCTCTAGCTGGGTTCCCTATGCCAGTGGTGTGGACACAGGTGCATGGGCCCTGTGCCCCTACAGTATCCAGGGCCATTCCTGGGTTCTGTAAGTGCAGTAAAAGTGCAGTGATGCCATTAAGAGTATGTGGTACTGGGAGGTTATCATTATGAACTCCACAGCACCATAATGGCTTCTCAGCACATTAAACCCACACTGATGCCAGTGTAGGATTTAATGTAAAATGCACTACAGAGGGCATTTTAGATATGCCCCCTGAAACCTAACCTACAATCCACTTCTTGTCTAAGAGGCTGCCTAGGCTGCCACACAGCAGACATGTTGCTGGACCCCTGGGTGGAGAGCCCCCGCTCTCCTGAGCCTGCAACAATGCACGTCCTGGACGAGGTGCTAGTTCTCCCCCAGGATGGGCAAGGGGAAGCTTCAAAGGCATGCCGCCGTTGTGAGCTTCTCCAGGCCACTTGCTGTACTCACCAACTGGCCCCCACCAGTTTTGAACCCCACTCTGGTGGGAAGACTGGCGTAAAACCCTACGTGAGGAAAGGGGGTGTGCAAGCCTGTGCCAACTCCACCCCTCAGGTGGGAGAGGCGAGGTGAAGCACAACTCCGGGCTCTGGCCATCTTGAGGATGGGGAGCCCTGCCCAATCAGAGATAGGCTCCTGCCCCCCTCCAACAGAAGAGGTGCCGGATAGGGGGTGTACTCACCCCAGGATAGGGACCTATTGGTCCCTGCCCTTCCCCTACCTGTAACGCCCCTAAATTTAGTATTTAGGGGCACCCTGAACCATCCATCCTGAGATCCCGATTTCGAAACAAGAAAGAAGACCAAGAAGAAGAAGACTTGCCGTGCAACTGCTAACAAGAGGACAACACCAACTGACTTGGCCCCAACCCTACAGGCCTGTTGATCCATGAACATGCTCCTGCTAAATCCCGGCGTCTCCTGCAGACAGTAACCTTGAGAACCTTGGAGGACCTGCCTGCCTTGACCCTCTTAGAGACTGGCACTCCCACGAGCAGTGGTTCTGCTCAAACAGCAATACCCCTGGTGCCAGCCAGGAACCGCAAATCCAGCCCACTCCGCACCCGCTGAGCCCGGCCTGTGCCCGAGTGAACAAAGACCCTGAGGATGTCCCCCCGGCGAGTCTCACATGGAATCCAGTGCCCAAGGACCCTCCTCGACGACCCAGATGACGCCTGCAGGCTCAGATCCAGCGCGACCAGCAGAGGGTAAGATTGTCCGACGCCAAGAGATACCCCTGTACCCAGCACCCCACGGCCCCCCTGTGCCCAACTCCGGGGTACCTACCTATCCTTGCCGTGCAACTGCTAACAAGAGGACAACACCAACTGACTTGGCCCCAACCCTACAGGCCTGTTGATCCATGAACATGCTCCTGCTAAATCCCGGCGTCTCCTGCAGACAGTAACCTTGAGAACCTTGGAGGACCTGCCTGCCTTGACCCTCTTAGAGACTGGCACTCCCACGAGCAGTGGTTCTGCTCAAACAGCAATACCCCTGGTGCCAGCCAGGAACCGCAAATCCAGCCCACTCCGCACCCGCTGAGCCTGGCCTGTGCCCGAGTGAACAAAGACCCTGAGGATGTCCCCCCGGCGAGTCTCACATGGAATCCAGTGCCCAAGGACCCTCCTCGACGACCCAGATGACGCCTGCAGGCTCAGATCCAGCGCGACCAGCAGAGGGTAAGATTGTCTGACGCCAAGAGATACCCCTGTACCCAGCACCCCACGGCCCCCTGTGCCCAACTCCGGGGTACCTACCTATCCTCCAAGATCCCAACTTACCCCTCGAAGTGTTGGTCGCTCCTGAAGATCCTCCGTCCCGAGCCTGCAGCCTTTGACCACTTTCCAAGATCTCTATTGAATAACATTGAGCGCCCGATGGCTCAAAAGTACCCTGCACCCAGCCGCCCGAGCGCCCCTGGCAGTGCAACCTTTGTCCTAATCTACTTCCCCACTTGCCCTGAGCAATTGACCAGGAGCCGAGCTCCCACAAACGTGTGGCCTGCTTGCCAGCAGCCACCAACTGAAGGCCCCCTGCCTCTCATTGGATAACATTGAGCCTAACTACCTCTGCACTCAGCTGCCCCTGTGCCGCTGAGGGTGTACCAACTGTGCCTACCTGACCCTGGGAGACCCCTGAGTCTATGCCCAGAACCTCAACTCTGCCAGTCGAGTACTTACCTAATAAAAACCGATAACTCACTTTTCTTTCATAGGCTAACATTGACTGGTTTCACTTGGAAATGTGGAGTTTTGGAACTTTAAAATATTCATCTAAAATCAACCGAGCAACGAATTCTGATTTACTCACCTGTTATCAGGAGAGGCCTCAGTGCTGCATCTTTTAGCTCAGTACTGACCCTGAAAGTAATTTTAAGCGTACTTACCAGTAACTTGAATTTCCTTCCATAGGATACCATTGCCTGTTTTTTGCTGAAAAAGTTTCTAAGTTTCAATTTTTGAAACTGACAAATATGCTTTAAAAATCGTGCCAACGATAAAACCATAATTACTTGCCTGTTTTAGATAGATGTCCCAGTGCTGAAACTAGGAGCCCAGCACTGGATTACAAAAGTAACACGAACATACTTTACTTGCAATTTGAATTTCCTTCCATAGGATAATATAGGTAATTCTATGTGAAAAAGTTTCTAAGTGTCAACTTTTAAAATACAATAATATTCCTTAAAAATCACTACTATAACCAAAACGTTTTTACCTAACTGTTTGTAGGAAATGTCCCAGGACTGAATCTAGGATCCAGTCCTGTGGTTAGAAAATAATCTACAAAGTAACTAATTGCATTTAACTAGAAATTCCCATTGAGCTCAATGTTGCATTATGTTTGAAATTGAGTTGCCTTTTGCAACAAACTGAAACTATTGTAATCAAAAAATCTATTGCCTATTTGAAAAGTATTTAACTAAAGTAACTCATTCTGCGAAAGTATATTTTGATACCTTGTTGGTTCTAAAATAAAACAACTATATCTTTTGATACAAAACAATTGGCCTAGAGTTCAGTTCTTGAGTGTGTAAGACCATTTGCTGACTCAGTATGTAGAACAAATGCTTTACACTCTCCTCTGATACTGCCTTACTGCTCGGCCGAGCTACCACTTTAGAGAGTAAGGTTATATCTAACTTTAGCCTATGCCAAACCTCTGGGGATTGTGGACTCTGTGCACACTGTACCTTACTTTGGTCCAGTATATACAGAGCCAATTTCTTACAACTGCATGCTACACAACTCTATTCTACACCACTCTATTCTGTTCCACTTCATTTGACTCTGTGCCACACTACGTCCACTATACGACACTCTAATCTGCAAGACTGCCCTCTCCGCTGCTGAACTCAATGCCACTCTACTTTGTACCACTTTATTCTCTATGCCTCTGCACTCTCTATGACACTGCACGCTATACTACTGCTCCCTGCACCACTCTGTTCTGCATCACTCTGTGCCAATGCACTCTATGCCACTGCATTCTATTCTGCACCACTAAACCCTACGCAACTCTGTGCCAATGCACTCTACGCCACACTCTACATCACTCAACACCACTCTAATCTATTCTGCACCACTGCTCTGCTAGCCCCTGCACTCTACACCTCTGCACCACTCCACACCACTCCACCCTGAACTTCTCTTCTCCACGCCACTTCACTCTACTCTGAAACAAATGTACTCTATGCCACTACAATCTACTCTGTACTACCCTGTCACTGCACTCTTTGCCAATGCACTCTACACCACTTTACTCAAAACCTATGCACTCTACCCCAATCTACTCTGCACCACTGTACTTTACGCCGCTTCGCTCTAGGACCCTCTACTCCACTCGACGATACTCCACTCTATGACGCTCTACTCCATTAAATTCTACTCCACTCTATGCCACTTAACTCTACAACACTCTCCTCCATGCTGCACTACAACACTACTCCACTGTACGATGCTCTAGGCAACTCCCTCTGTCACTCTATGCCTCTTTACTCCACTCTATTCCACTCCACTATTCCACTGTTAGCCACACCATGCAGCTCTACAAAACTCTTCCCCACTCTGCCATTCCACTCTCCTACACTACTCCACTCTATGCTACTCCACTCTGACAATCTACTCCGCTCTACACCACTCTACTCTGCAACACCCTCTACACCACTCTGCTCTATACCACTCCACGACACTGTACGCCACTCCACTCTACGACACTCTACTCCCTCCTTAACGCTCCACTTCTCTTCATTCCATGCCAGTCAGCTCTACGCAACTCTATAACACTTCACTTTATGACACTGCACTCCACGCCACTCTCCTCTACATAACTAACTTTTAGCATTGCTGTACAACATTGCTAAACATATTGGCAAAGCAATAACTTTGGCGTAGGCAAGACCTATTGGCTTTGCCACTGCTTGTTTTGCCCCCATTCAGCACTCCATGTGCATGTGTTTTCTAGCTATCTTCCTCCTGTGCCTCAATTACCCTCCCCCCACACCTATGCTGTGTTCCTCACCACCCTTCCCAGCTTCTTCTCTTTAAAAACACTGAAGCAGGGATAGTATTGTGGGGTTATGGCTTAAGATCAGGCAGGTTGTTTATCTCTTGCAATTCACATATTGCATAAAAGCACAGTCTTTGTCACACAAAGCCTTTTATTGTGTTGTGGGAAGAGCTATCTGCTACACTCAGCTGGCTTCTGAGGCAGAAGACATAGTTGGATGTTTGTCTTGGAGGCTCTTAAATATGCTCCCTGGACTACTGAAGAGGGCCAAATAGCTGAATCCTCTGGAAGGGAAATTCGGTAGTGGCAAGCCGTTTGCTTAACTTTGGCACTTCTTTATTCTTTTTTTAATACTGTTTAGTTCCCTGATGAAAAGTATAGTTTTGAGATATCATGAGATATGTGTTTTCTTTTCCTCTAGTATATTCCTTTTTTTTTTGTAAATAATATTTTACCAACAAAAAATACAGAACCAACAGTTTGGCATTCACTAAGGCGAGATCCTTGCTATTTACAATCTGGTCACGCTCCTTGAGATTAGCTAATGCTGATTGTAAGAAACACCGTGTATACTATTCTGGAGGAATTTACCTGGTCCACCAGCTAGCCAGCTGGACCTCTGATCTTCTTTGAGGCCTGTGAGACTGGCTTAGTCCATGTTTTCTCGTGATAGAACACTTAGCTGTTGTGGAAAAATGTATAAATAGACCTACCAATCACACCTGCTTCACTGAAGGCACATCCTGGGGTTTGTGCGTGACATCCCAAAAACATCACACCTCTTTGTGGCCGTATCGCTCATGCTCTGCCTTTCACTGTGGCAAAAGGCATGACTTATCCGCCTAATCCGCTGCAACACGAATAGCGAACTTTACACACATTTACAGCCGCCAACATCCAGCAGCCACTACGCACATACCTACCTGAACTAAAAGAAACAGCTAACTCACATCCTGAACAATAATTTATGATCGCAGAGTCCAAAATGTCTTGGTGTAACAGCGTACACTGCCAAGTAGAAGGCAACCCCTTTAGGCCCTAGGGGATTTGGTCACTCACGCTATATAATAGAACCTGCTGAGGCTTTTTATGTGCCATTATATATAAATGGGAATGAAAGAAATGACCAACGTGTGACAAATGTTTGAGTATGTATGGTACCTTACTTGTTAAAAATGGAAAATAAAGTTTCAACAAAAAAAATAGGCCTACCAACAGGTCATATATGAAAGTCGACAGTTCTGCCATTCACATCGATGGTTTTTGGGAGACTAGGAAGCAGAATAAATTATTTCAGTAGTTTTGAAATATGTCCCACTGGCCAGGGACCCACATAAGTCAGCCACGTTTATTAGGTCTCGCCTAGACAGCGCTTTCGCTGTCTCTTCGAGACATGTTTTATATACTTTTTGGGATTGCACCCGTCCATTGCTTTTCATTGGTTCCTTTAAGTGTACTTTAAAAAGCCTTATTTCTAAGTGGTTAATCTTTTCCGTTTGTCCCTCCTTTTCATGATTTGCTTTTATGGTTACCCCCACTTTTTGCTTGATGTAATGCTGTTTCTGACTGGGATCCTGTTAGTCAGGACCCCAGTCTCTGTGCTTTCGCCCCTAAATGTATTGGTAAGAACTTGGGTACATCACAGATTGGACACTGGTCTATACTTATCAGTCCCTAGTATATGGTACTAAGGTACCCAGGGCATAGGTACACCAAGGGTCCCCCTTGGGCTGAAGCATGCATTATACCACCCATGGGAGAACACTCAATTTGCAACTACAGGCCTGCCATTGCAGCCTGTGTAAGCTGGTGCTAGCACCACTTATGAGAGATATGGGTTTCTCTATATCTAAGGTCACTGCACTTAAACCCTATATATCACCCCTAGAGCAGCAGGTCTTTCAATCCTTGGTTCTAAGGGTGAGGGTGCCCCTGCATCAGCAGGACACCCCGATGACCACGAAGTCCTTTCTCCCGGGTTGTAAGTGAGACAGCCACATGACGTATAGAGGGGCACCGCACCATCTTGAAACAGGCTGCAACAAATCCTGTCATGTTTGGTATCAAACATGTTGGAATTGTACTCCCACAACGTAAACTGTGTGGGAGGTATGATTCCATGCACCATAAAGCTCCTTTGGGAGACCGTCAGTGCTCCTGGTACCAGTCTTCCAGGCCCGGACAGCAGGCCTGGGCTGCTGCCAACCATAGACACGCTTCTGCCATCCTGCTGCTGAGCCAAGCTCGGGCAGGGGAAGGCAGAACAATAGGTATTTTGTCACAGGGAGGTGTGACCACCTCCCAGACAGGATTTTGTGTATTGGGACAGGGTGGGAGCACTTGCTAGCACCACATATTCTGCGTGCAGGGCACAATTGGTGCCCTCCATGCATAGTCCAGTTCAGGCAGCCGTTGGCTCCCGCTCTGATGCGAAACTGGACAAGGACAGGGGAGTATCCTCCCCCTTTTCCAAACCCACCTTAGGGAGGGACCCTGAATCATCCCAACCCTTTCATTAGGGTATTTTAGGGCTTACCGGTGAGTGGGTCCCTAGATTTGTTGTGGGACAAGATTCATTTCAGACACCACTTCGGCCGTTTGGGCACACTGGACTTCGCTGTACTTCGCTCTGGGCATCAATGCTGCAACTAGGAAGCTGCTCCTGATCTTGTTGTCCTAATCATCTGCTGCAACGTCCGTTACTGTGCACCATACAAGAACCTTCCAAGCCCTGTGGGCATCCAAGACACATGAAGGAATCCCCCTTGAAGTGAAGGAGTCACTTCCTTGCATCTGCAGGCACCGCAACTAAGCTGACCGGTCTGCGGATTCTGAGCTCCCACAGACTCCAAAAGGCTCAGCAACACACGTGGTGGTTCTTCACATCCCTTGTGGTCTGCCCAATCCTCTCAGTAAGTTTTAGGCCAGTATCCCCGGTTGGAGCCGCAGGAACCGAACCCCTGTGCACAGCGTCGACTTGTAGTTGCAAAGGCAAGTTAGCTCTCTTCCACCAAGATCTTGGAGCCTCAAGCATGTCCATAGATCAAGATCTTCATCTTCACCGCATCCTCTTGCATCGTGGACTTGCATCTTTGGTGAGCTGCTCGAGGTCCTCCTGCGTCTCCAGTGCCTCCGGCATGTGGGTCCACTTGATGGTCATCTTTGTAGTCTTTGGGCTCCCATGAATGCTCGGGCCTGCCTGGACTTCCCTACTTATGGTGAGTCTCCAGGACCTTGCTGGTCCGGACATTGCACCTTTCTCCACTTCCACTTTGTTTGCAGTTGCCAAGGCTTGTCGGTGCTTCCGTCAGACACCGACCCCTCCACTCTCAACATCCAACGTGGGACAGCTCGTGTATGGCTTCTGGGCTTCCACAGCGTCGCCTGGTCCACACTGCTGCAAACCTATGGTTACATTTGGCTCCCCTGCAACACCCGACTTCAGTGGGTATTTGTCTTCCGTGGCTCCTTGTCACTCCTAAGTGACATAGACTCTGTCCCCTCTGCTTGCAGGTTCTTCACATCTTGAATTCACCTTTGAGTTCCACCGGACACTTTCACCTTCTCCAGCAGCGGCATCTTTCTGAAGTCCTCCATTGGGTTCAGTGGTGGTTTCCAACGCCACTTCACACCTATGCACCCTTCTTCCCTGTGGCAGGTATCCTGGTTCCTAAGGTATCCACAGCTGGGGTTGCTCTTCAACCTTATGTCTTCTAAGGGGTACCTTCAGGGTCCGCTGGGAAGGGTCCTTCTTCTTCTTTAAAAACGCAATTTCAACATACTTATTGACTTGTATTGATCACACACTCGTGTTCCCACTTAGCACACATCCTCTGTGAGGCTCCTGGTTACTTACCTCGGGTGGTGCCTTGGGTCCTGCCACTTCTACGTCTTCTGGGTACAGTCTTGACTCGAGTAGTGGTTCGCATACCACTTATTTAGTATATGGTGTGGTTCCGCCCCCCTACCCCCCGGGTGACCGCTGTGTATTAAGTGCTACTTAGCTGTTTCTATTGTAAAGTATTGTGTGTATTGTGTATATCTCCTGGTAGGAGTTATCTGTAATTGTTAGTAAGTGTCTTTATAATGAATACACATTTTTATAAATGCACTGTGTGGTTCTTTTTCACTTAATCTATACTTATAAGATTATGTTTTGGTAAAACAAGCTGCTTTACACTCCTTCTGGACTAAGCCTGAAGCCTGCTTTTCACAGCTACCCCTTAGAGAGCTTTCAAAGGTTGTCTAAGTCCACTAAAATCACCATAAGGGTTTCATGATTGCTGCAGGGTGCCCACTTACGTAAGTGTGCATCATATACCAAGCCAGGTTCTCACACAAGTGCTTGTTGTTTTTTAGGCATGGGTAGATTAAGTGATTTACCGGAATCACAAGAAGTTAATCCGGCTGGTTCCCTAGTCATGCCGTTAAGTCACAACCTCTCCCTTTGTTCACAAAGTAGCCGGACTGCGTTCGAAGTAAACCATGTCAAACTGCCTATTTATGTGCCCTGAATCGCACAACCTGACACAGCAGAGAAGCAGCTACTACTCATCAGATCACGTGCAAAAGCCTCTACAGTGGTAGTTGGACATAACTCAACTTTTACTTTTGTTTCCCACGACTACTGGGCCATACCAGTGAAAGCGTTCAACTGGGGGAATGGCCAGATGCAAGATCAAACATTGGGTATGTTCGTATGTAACTCCAGGACTTTGTGGGCCTGGTCTCACTGGTACAGAGCACCAGTGGTTTTCTAAAGGAGGCCTCGAAATGGGTCTCTATGTGGCTCTATTTTGTGCCCTGGCACAGGCAGTAATTTTTTTTTTTAGGACTGCAGTGACAGCAGGCACATAGATGTGTGCCTGCTCAATTCTCACTAGTGGAGAAGTTACAGCATGATGTGATGCCAGGTGAGCCTTGTAGGGAAAGGTAAATCCTTTAAAGAGAGTCATTTTCTCTGGATTTCCCTTCTCTTTTTGAAACTCAGGAGCAGCAACATTGCCATGGTGTTACCAGGGCTTAAAGTGGAAGCTTTTTCCATATTATTTACAAGCCATACTTCCTGCTTATTTATCTTATGCAACTAACAACCATTGACAAAGCCAATAGTCCTCACTTGTTGTAGCTATGATGTAACATGTTGTATCATATATCTGGATGCAATGACAGAAACAGCAAAATACAAGTCTGTCGCCCACTGTGCTAAATGCAAAAACAACAATTGATGGACAGAATGCAGAACAATGTCATCCATTCACCCCAGTACAAAGATCTGAGCCTAAATCCATAGTTTTTTTGCTCATCATGCCTTCCAGTTTGGAACCCATCCATATGCAAATCAGTCTTGACCCTGTGCCTCATGGGAACAGTCAAGCCTGAACTGCCAGGCCATGTCCTCCCTGGACTGGAAACAAGCATCCTAGGCCCGGTTTCAGGGTTTCACCCCTCATCAGCTAGTATAGCTTGACTCCAGTGGCATTGAGAGCACGAGACCCACGTCTGGGCATACCCGTCCACTTGGGGTGACCAATGCAAAACCAGCAATTGATGGAAAGAATGCAGAACAATGTCATACATTCACCCCAGTACAGAGATCTGCGCCTAAATCCATTGTTCTTTTGCACACCATGCCATTCCAGTTTGAACCCAGTCATATGCAAATCTGTCTTGGCCCTGTGCCTCATTGGAACAGTCAACCCCGAACTGCCAGGCCATGTCCTCCCAGGACTGGAAACAAGCATCCTAGGACTGGTTTTGGGGGTTCACCCCCTCATCAGCCAGGATAGCTTGACTCCAGTGCCATGGAGAGCACGGGACCCATGTCTGGGCATACCTGTCCATTCGAGCTGACAAATGCAAAAACAACAATTGATGGACAGAATGTAGAACAATGTCATACATTCACCACAGTACAGAGATCTGGGCCTAAATCCATCGTTTTTTTTTTTGCTCACCATGCCATGTTTCAGGTCTCCGACCCATCCTCTCCTTGTGTTTGCTTGGTTCGCCCTAAGTTGGCAGGGTATGCCCAGATGTGGGTCCCTTGCTCACTTTGCCCCTGAATTCAATCTAGCCTGGCTGATGAGGGCTGTTAGCTTGTTTCCGGTCCAGAGAAGACACTGCTTGGCAGTTCGGGCTGGACTGTTCCCATGAGGCACAGGTTCAAGACTGATTTGTATAATCTGTGTCTAAACTGGGGTGGCAAAGTGAGCTAAAGAATGATTATGGATTAAACACAGATCTATACTGGGGGGTGAGTGTCTTAAAAGTTTCAGCGCTCCGTCCATCATCTCCTTGTGTTTGCTTAGTTTTCCCTAAGTTGGCTGGGTATGCCCAGACGTGGGCCCGTTTCTCACTTTGCCACTAGATTCAAGCTAGCCTTGCTGATGAGGGCTGTTAGCCCAAAACCGGTCCCAGGATGATTGTTTCCGGTCCAGGGAAGACATGGTTTGGCAGTTTGGGCTGGACTGTTCACATGGGGCACAGGGTCAAGACCGATGTGCATATAGCTGTGTCTGAACTGGGGTGGTGAAATGAGCTAAAGAATGATGATGTATTCAACCAGATCTGCGACTGGGGGTGAGTGTCTGAAAAGTTTCTGCGCTCCATCCATCATCTCCATGTGTTTGCTTTGGCACACTATGCTAAGTACACATTTTTAGCTTATGTGTTTTAAGCCACGCTCCTAATTACATTGGCCACGCCCATTTGAGAGATTCCCCAGTTATTTCATCCCACTTAAAGCCTTGTGTATCGCCGATGCTGTGTTCATAACTATACACGCTACAGATGGAAGGTAGCACATTTTATGTACACTTTGCACGGAGTTCCGTTGTGGCTTTAATCTATAATTCCCAACCCAGCTGTATTTAGCACGATTTGCCACCATTCTTTGACGTCCTCTTCTCCTTCCATGCAGCTGCGCCACGGCTGCGCGCGCCAAAACAGCCAGTTCCCAGTTTAGACACTAGGATGCTGTCCCAGAAGAAGCGTGGGCAGGCAGACTCTGAGGGGTAGCTTGCAGCAACGTTGCTAGCCCAGTATTGTTCTGGCTGATGCAGACGTTGGCTTGGCCCTCCATGGGGCCGGCGCAGACACCCAGAGGCAGTGTCCCACCCCCCTGCCTTGCTGTTAAACTGAGGGGCCTGGCTGAGGGCAGGTTATGTGGCTGTTGGGCCATCCTCACCTCAGCTCCCCTGGAGCAGCAGCAGCTCTGTGTTTTTCTTCACCCCTTCCCTGCCTGACCATCACCCGGAGGATATAATTGTCTGGGGAGGAGGAAGAGTAAGTGAGGCGGCACGCTTGGGCCTGTTGTTGACATCTCGGCTCCAGAGTCTTTCAGGCCTTGGTGGAGGGGGTGTATGTTTGATTAGGCCTCTCTGTGAGGCCCCTTTCCAAGAGAGGAAAATTGGGAGGATGTCATGTTGGGGTTAGAGCTGCCGAATTTGGAACTATGAAAATGGGTTCGAGTCCCAGTTTTAGCTCGACATCCTGTGCAGAATACCTAAGTGCCCAAGGCCTAAAATACAAATGAATTTACGTGACGGTGCTCATATAATCGCTACCCTTGGAGCGAATTCACGCTATATGAAACTATAATAAAAATAGCCGTCAGTCAGTATAGCTTTATTCGATTTTGGTTTAAAAATCATAAAAGCGTACAGTTAAAATCAATTATAGGTAAAAACATACATACAATAACATATAATATCTGCAAGTTAAAAACTTTTGCCAAACCTGTGGGGATAAATATCTTAATTATAGCGTACTTTTCACAGGTTAAGATTAAATCAAACAGCAATTAATAGGGGTTCCAATACTTAGGACTATAAAACAATGATTCCTGTCGGGTATAGGTGGGAAAGCTACGGCCGCTCGAGACATGGAGTCCTCTGCCCATTAACATGTTGCACCCTACCTTTAGACTAGATGTGGGGATGCACTGCATTCTAGGGTAAAAATCATGCAAATCCCAGACGGAGATTGGGCCGGTTCCCACTTGGGGTGCACAGGTACGCAGGTACGGGACAATGTGTCTCTGCCTAAATCTAACGAGTACTAGGTCACCAACGATATCTTTTGGGAGGGAACCCAGCCAACCCATCCTTCTAACACTCATTATTGTACCCTTGAGGTTAGGTGGCAGGGGTCTGTTGTTTGTCAGCCAAAATTTTACCTTGTTCAGCAGGTCATGTTGTCTCTCGGTTTTCCCAGATGTAAGTGCTGGTACTCCCGCGAGGACACACACAAAAGGAGCTGCCTCCGGTGGGAGTTGGATAGGAGTAACTTTATTATACTGTGCTGTAGGAGCAGTAATCTGCGGCAAAACGGGTTTAAAAGAAGTTTTGTGAGCTATTGGGGCTGGTGCGTTAGGGACTATTGATTGGGTTGAAACCCTTTTGTCTTGCGTAATTGGCTTTGGTCTTTGGGAGTAGAAGGTGGGTGGGAACAATTAGGTGTTATAAAGCATTTATTGGCTAGCAAGTTAGACTTGATGGTTTCCTCCATTCCAGTCAGCCTGTCCCCTAGTGTGTTTATTTTTTCTATTAGTGGTGATATTATAGAGCTGACCAATTGTTCAATAAGGGATTATAGATCCAGCTGTGTAGGAGATGCTAGAACGACTAATTTCTCAACAGCCTCAGGAGTCGTGGAAGAATTACTGACTGGAACTGTGTGGCTTAAGCACAATTTTGGGAGTTTTGATTGGTTCCCGATGTAATTAACCCCACTACGTTTCCTAAAATAGCATTATGTTTGCTCATGTTTTAAGAGTTTGCAAAGGCTGGAACATAGTAATGAAGGAGGATTCTTTATACAATAATTAAAACGCCCATGTTCCTTCTTAACATGGCTTTCTGCCTTTGTTTAGTGTTAATTATGTGTCACGGACCATGAAAGCACCTTTAGACCACATTTTAAACCCTGTTCACCTTATGTTAAATGTTTAAAGTACACATGATCAGTGGAAAAAATACCAGCTTTGGTTTGTTTTCTTAATTTTCGTATTAGCCAGGACAGTAAAATGCCGGTTAAAAAGACAGCCAGATCGCAAGCCAAAATGTAGTGCTTCTAGTTCCCAACAATGTTTCTGCTTCTATGAGCATTAAAATACATAAGTTATCAAATATTTCTCTAAAATGAGCCCATTGAGGCTAGTCAAATGTGGTTTCATAAACTGCTGTGATCCAGGAATTTGGTACACTTTTTTTGGGGGTGCTGGGTTGAATTGTGATCCCAATCGGACCCTGATGGAGTGGATGTGTGTGGTGTGAAGTGGAATTTGATCATTAGTTTTGATCTACAAAGCAGTGTTGAGTTGAGAAAGCATTGCTAAACGGGGAGAAAGAGAGGCACCAAGTGTAAAGGGATAAACCGAGGACTTAGAGACTTGGAAGGTGTGCCCGTGCCCTTTTATGTGCCCCACGAGCCATGTAAACATTACATATAGGCCCTTGACAAATACAAAAATGTTACACTTGTCCTCAGAAAATTTGGTAACGAAGATAGAAAAGGTGCGTTTGTTGCTACAATACAAGCTTGCTGGTATAAGCATCTAGTTTGGGTCCAACACATGCTGCAGGAAAATGCATTTAACCCTTTCACTGCGGGGCTAATTTCCCCGCGGTGCGGGGGGGGGGGGGGGGGCGCACGGCGCCGCTGTGCTGATGACAAGCCCAGGCTCGTCATGCAGCACGGTGCTCGTGTGCTCATGACGAGCCTGGGCTCGTCATGAACCCGCCCGCGCAATGGAACGCTCAGCACAGCGGGGGAATTAGGCCCGCGTGTGAGCGTTCCACGGCTCATGACGAGCCCAGGCTCGTCATGAGCACACGAGCACCGTGCTGCATGACGAGCCTGGGCTCGTCATCAGCACTGAAGGGGTTAACACAGTCAGTCTTTTACGTAAACATCTCAAACCAGATGTGGGCGAACCAACAAATTAACTTGGAGAGTTAAGCTAAAGGTCTGACTTGGCTCTAAAAGCCCTTGCACGAGCCAAGCCTGGAAAATATTAGGCATATCAATCATAAAACAAACATGTGAAAATATGATCAAGTCTGATCAAAATTCAAAACGTGTATTTATTTAACACGGTGAAGCGATTCACCTTAGAACATCAGATTATATACACGCATTGAAAAGTATATATTCAAAGTGATAATTTTTAAAAAGAAACTTAGTCTTGCCCCCGTCCTTACAACAATTGCATTGGGGAACTAAGAGGCAAGTCCGATGGCTAAGCGTAGTTAAAATCTTAATTATAGATGAAGTAACATAATAGACTTAAATCAAACACGAGGATTTTGTACAGTGCACTTCTTGAACTTATCTATTGTATTTCAAAGGTTCGCTCATATATGATAAAGAAGAATAAGGAGGCCACGGTGAATGTAAAATCTTTGCCTACGATCATACAATTTATGAGCAAATCAGCCAGGATTCATAATAGGTTCTCTTTTTCACATTGAACAGTTCAGCGATAAATATATAGATAGATGGGTATTATTTTTCTAGGTCCTATTTTACCTCACAGGTTAATATTTTGTCTACTATTCTTGGAGTGTGAGCCTAACCAGTGGTGGCATGCAGAAACCACATGCAAGCTCGCTTTGTTTTTGCCTCGAGGATCTCAGAATATTACAAAGTGAGCCAGATCCAGGCGTCTAGGTCAAGCTTTTAGTAGCATGGCCACCAATATCTAAAACCATCAAAAACGTGAGTAAGGCATTTATATGTAACTAATTAGTTAGCAGTGAAAACTCAAGATAGAATGTGGGATAACTATTATTTTTTAACACATTCCTGATCTGATTTTGTAAAGATTATATTTTCTTAAGGGGTCCATTGAGCAGCTTGCACCATGTATGCATCGCCCTACCCCGCTCTTGATGCCTTACAGAGCCATATTTTTTTTAAACACAGCCCGGTTTTGAAGATGTTACTGGTCACAGCCTACCTCCAAACAAGCACATGCCAGCCATCTCGCAGCAGCAGAACAAACGCAGACCCAACTTCGTGCTCCCGCCTCAGTGGTTACCTGCTAAGACTCTGTTAAAGCTGTAAATCTTTTCCAAATTATAATAAGTTGCTGTTGCCCGGAATAACCTCCTCTTCCAGCGTCTGGCTGGGCAGAGGGATATGCAGGCAGGAGATCTGCCTGTGACCCATGCTTTGCTTTAACAATGCCCAGAGGCTGCAAGGTGAAGTGTTACATGGAGGCAGCAGGGCGAATGAGGGCGCAGTGGGGCACAGAACAGTCGCTTTCTGAAAAGTGTCTATCATTTGACCTCTATCTTTGAATGCTCAGCAAATGTCCCATGCACAAAACCATAGCGCAATAGCTTCTTGGCTCACCTATTGCACATTTCATGTGAAAATTACACAAAAGTGGCACCTGGGTTCACAAAACATTACAACGTGCTGTTTGGGGCCGGAAAACCATGCATGTCCGTTTATTGAAGTAAAGTGAAGAAACTGACTTATTGTAGTCTCGGCAACGACGCTCAACATCCTGTGATTCTGGGCAAATCACTTAATCTCCTCGTGCCTAGCAAAAAAATGAATGTGTCTGTGAGAAGTTGGCCTGATACAAGGTGCCCCCAGAATTGGAGGCATCATATATCAGTCCAAACAATCCCTTATGGTGGTGGTTGTAAGTCAACCTTATAGACAAGCTATCCTAGGAGTAGCATGGACTAAGCAGCCTTCATGCTAAACTCAAGAGGGCATGTGAAGCCAGCTGTTTTACCAATCACAATCCTGTAATATCAAATGAAAGGACACCACACAAGTTATATATTCTAAAAATATATGTATTTATTACTAGAATAATTCTCTATACTCTTTATGAGTCTAGAAGCACAAGCGTTTAAACAAAAGCACAGTAAAACATATGAAAGTTGCACAATTTATGGATGAGGCCCAGGAGCCACTCAAACCATATACTAAAATAGTGGTATAAGTATCACTAATCGAACACTGGTAAGGCCCGGGGCCTTGGGAATCGTTGGGGCGATTCGGGACTAACAATAGTGAAGTCGGGAAAAGCCTGCGGGTCTCGGGTGCAGCGTTTAAAGCACACGCATGCACCAATGCAAAGTCAGTGGTGCGTAAAAGTTACAAAGTTACTGTTTTAGGAGTCTTCCGACTGGACTAGAATTACCAAACTTTAGACTTAGACACTAGAGGTGGATACCAATGCAGGAGCACCGGCGTTCACGAGTTACCTCACCCACAGGAAGCGAGTGCATAGGTGCCAAAGTGTGTCGGGTTTCGTCACGCAGCCTGATGTTGCCTGGAGATGAAGATGCTGCAGGCGTCCTGAAGAGAAGAGTCCGGTTGGATCCAAGGGCGGATCGAAGATGTAGAGTACCTGAAAGCAGAGGGAACAGAGTCTGGGTCACTCAGCAGTGACCAGGGTGGAATCAGGAAGGAACCAGGCAATGTCGGGCGCAATCAGGTGGTTGTCGAGAAGCTTGTCTCCGCTGCCACGTGGACTCTGGGGCACCGAGGATGTCCAGGAGTGGATCACGAGCTGTCCCACGAAGGCTCTCGCTGTTGGCGGTGTTGGCTTCTGGATTGGAGCTAACGAGCCTTGGCAAAGGCAACCCACGCAGGATTCGAAGATCGCTTCTTACTCGGACCAGCAAGGTCAGAGCGGGTGCTCCTTTTCAGGGGAGCAAGGGCCAGTCTGGAGCAACCAGACTAGCAGAGCAAATTCAAAGGTTCGTCGGTAATGGGGCCACTACCCAATGGGCAAGCGACCGGACCAACGCGTGGAGCAGGAAAATGCAGAAGGGCCCCACGCAGCACTCTGTGAGTGTGGAGGGGTGAGCTTTGGTGCAATAGCTGCTCGGGCTGGGGCTTCTCAAACCCCAATGCACAGCGTCGAGGGAGCCTCGGGAGCTGCACGGTCAGCACTTTGTGGTTTTTCCAAGATGGCCGGCCCCACGCATCAGGTCGCCTCCACGGGGCCCAGATTCGCTGGGACTGTGGATCGGGCTGTTGGAAGGCGGGAAAGCTGGGTCTTGTCAATCTCTGTCGCTCGAGTTCCGGCGGGAACTGCAACAAAGAAAACGGTGAGGCGCTGGATGGTACCTGTTTGCACAGGGTGGTCACTCCTTGACCACAAGGGAGATTCTTCAGTCTTCCACACCGAGTGGGATGTCGAAGGGTCCAGAGTTCTGTATCAAAGTTTCAGTCAGGATAATCTGATATGCGCTGGCACTGCTCCCACCTTTATTCCAAATCTGTGGGCTGGATTACCTGCTAGGTCCCTCCTATGGGTGGGACCAGGGAAGGGGGTGGTTACACCCCTTTCCCTTTGTCCAGTTTCACGCCAGGACTGGGGCTGGTGTGCCCCAGAACCGGTTTGACTGGATTATGCAAGAGGAAGCCTTGTGCTCCCCAGGCAGTGTCTAGTTTCTTTCAAACCTCCCTGCTACAATCCACTATCTCCTGTCTGGGGAGGTGTAGCACCTCCCTGCGACAGGAAACCCTTTATCCAGGCCTCCCCTGCCAGGTTTCGGTCAGCAGTAGGAGGTCAGACTCGTGTCTGTGGCAGCAGCATCCATTTTGTGATGCTGAGGCTCTGGTTAGAATTAACCGCGTTTTAGCAAAGTAACATGTCTTCTCCCTCTAGAAGGGTGGAATGCTACCACCGTCGCCAGGAATGGCGAGGGGGTAGTATTCCAAATCGTATGACACCTTACACAGCATGTTTTGATAAAGCCAAACCAAAGTTAGCACATAACCGCGAGGATTATAATGCACTTAAGAGTATATGGTATGGCAATATCCCGGAACAGCTTAGGGAATTGGTCCCGGCAGCTGCAGACAGGCTCAGCTCATGCTAGAGCACCATCTCACATAAAACCAAGCGCTCTGCCTCCAGGATTGTTAAGGCCTGCCATAGGAGTGACTTATAGGTATATATGTGTCCAGATATAGGTTTAGATAAAGGTATACTATATCTAAGCAAGGGGTGATTACACCACCTTGATCCAGCTGGGTGATCAGACAGTTGTGTCAATTTAAGTACCAGCCAGGGGTGGCAAAAGATATGCTGCAGTCCCTGGTAGGCCTTGGATGCACCTATGCCCTGGGCACCTATAGTGCACTGTATAGGGGCTGACATGGTGTCCAGTACCAAATTGGTAATGCACCTAGGGTGCATGGAGTCCATTTTACAGAGAGAGCAGATAGCCTGGGGCCCTGATTAGCAGGATCCCAGGCCAACTAAGTCGAAAACCAGCTAAACACTAGGTAGAAAATCTGGGGTAACCATAGTCAGGTATCCACCCTCCTACAGTGTCCATCTGTAACAAACTGGTGCTCATGTAAAGCGGTCTGATACCTGATATCTTCGGGTCTAGTTTGCGCTATATAAAACTCTAAAAAAAAAAAATATATATATATATATATATATAAGAACAAGATTTACAGGCCTGTTTGCAAAAATGGAGAGGAGCGAGTGAAAACCGGACCGACCGTGTGAATTGCTTTTCAACAAAGATAAAAATAGTTCCTAAGCAGATGCTAAAATGTGACCAGTGTATTGATAGAGTAATTGGCCCTTGCTCGGGGAGGGCTAAACGCAGAGAGACACAGAACGCATGCATGCCATAGGCAAATTGGGAGAAAGAATAGGAGAGCGACGATGGAGCCAGCACATAAGAAACCTATGGGCTGGCTGAAGCCCAGAAAGTACATAAAACATGTTTCAAAGTAATAGAGCACTACCATACCATACATACTCCACACTACCACACTCCTCGCCACTCCCTTCCCCTTTATTCCACGCTAATCCATTCTGCGCCACTCCACTCGTGACATGCCCCACTACTATACACCCTTCCATCAAAGACACTCTACTACTCAACATGCCACAGCACTCTAAACCTCTCCACTCCACACCACTTGCCCCGCTCCCATCTCCCCACACTCTACCCTAGTCTACTGCACCCCACTACACACCTCTCGAATCTACCCTACTACAATTCACCCAATCTACCCCACTCCACCCTGCTCCAATCTGCTCCACACCACTCCAATCTACCCCACTCCATTCCAGTCTACCCTACTATAAACCTCCCAATCTACCCCTCTGTACCCCAATCCATCCCACAGCACTCGTCCCCAGTCTACGCCAATCTTTTAGAATTTTGGTTGAAAAGTTGTGGATGAAATAAAAGTTTATACTTAAACCTGTCCTGTAGAGATACTGGAATTCCAAAATGAACTGCTGTAACCTGTTGGCTGGGTAAACTGGACCTAGGTGTACCTGATTACTTTAGTGGGACACTCCGACCGCATTTCTTTTTTATCTAGAGGCTTTCCGGTGACTTGTTGGTCTAGCATTATGTTCCTGCCTAGATCCTGTGTACTCTGGTGATTGCCTGTTTTAGATGTATTTGCAGTTTTTCTCGATTTAGCTTGACATGTCTGAAATTCTAAGAGTAGAAGACTTCACTGCTTAAAGACTGAGTGGAAGGAAGGAAATTATGAACTATAATTTCATTGCACCCATTTCAGATGTATGTTGTGGGTTTTTTCTTACAGGCTGTAATAGAAGTGTCAAAAAAGTACCTTCCCAGCCTAGCCTCAGGCTACTCTAGTCCGAAACTCACCCTACATGTCGGAGATGGTTTTGAGTTCATGAAACAGAACCAGGACGCCTTTGATGTGATCATCACAGACTCTTCAGATCCTGTGGGTAAGGTGGCAAATGCATCCGTCCACTTCTGTGTCTATGGGGAAGTGGAAAATCTTCTGCATTTCAGAGACTCTTCTCACTCCTGCTGCTTACTTTGCTGTGGTCCTATCACTTTAATATTGGATCCTCTATTGTTTTACCACATCCCACCTCAGCAGTATTTCACCCCTCTTTTGTTGCCATACCTTTATTTCCTCCCACCACGAAAAACATAATGTCTTTTATTGCATGTCTTGCCCTTACATTTGCAACCTTTAGTCAAGCTCTGCTGGTGCTTGCAGAGATAAGTATCCAATGTTTTGGTACACACAAGCTTTTCTTGTTTTTTCAAGTTATGCCAGTATTTGGTGTGATTGTGAATGCCACAAAACCATAGCGCAATAGCTTCTTGGCTCACCTAACGCACATTTCATGTGAAAATTACACAAAAGTGGCACCTGGGTTCACAAAACATTACAACGTGCTGTTTGGGGCAGGAAAACCATGCATGTGCGTGTATTGAAGAAAAGTAAAGAAACTGACTTATTGTAACCTACTTGTGCAGCTGTGTTAGGCATTAGAGGATGTAGCCTTACGGCTAAAGCGGTCGACCTCGAAGCTGGGGAACCGGGTTTGAGTCTCGGCAACGACGCTCAACATCCTGTGATTCTGGGCAAATTACTTAATCTCCTCGTGCCTAGCAAAAAAAAAATGAATGTGTCCACCTGTAACAAGCTGGTGCTCATGTAAAGCGCTCTGATTCCTGATATCTCCGGGTCTAGTTCGCTCTATATAAAACTCTAAAAAATAAATAAATAAAAGTAGGTTATGTGGAGCTGGGAGAGGGGAATGTAACAGACTGATAAATGCATTTTAGACTTTAACTTAGTTACATATTACATACTGTCACTGCCACTCCTCTCACCCATCACATAGCCTGGGTTGATGCAGAATTACCCTCCACTCTGAAAGAGGGTGCATTCTTGGTGTCCCACTGCTCTAATGTCAATCAGAGATGAGTCTTAAGTTCAATGCGGCGTTCATTACATTACAAGGAAGGGCGACAGATCATTACCAAGCCAACCAGACCTTTGTATCAACAGCATAAACCTATTTACATGCACCATCAACAAGACAGCATGCATGTTGAAAAAGTACCAATTTGACTGTCTGAAACTGGCCTTTGTGCCTGGTACTTTTGTTGGTTGCCGATCACCTTCACAGAGAGTCATTGGAGAGAAGTATTCAATCGAAGCCGAAACAAACGTTTGAGAAAAGGAAGTCGCGCTTTCCAAAACCAAGCCCTGATGGAGAATGCATATCTGATAAATATACAAGAGCAGGAAGGTGTAAAACAGTGGTAACAGATAAAAAGTCTTCAATAACGTGTACGCACTTGATGTGTCCTCTGTTCCACAGGTCCAGCTGAGAGCCTCTTCAAGGAATCCTACTATCAGCTGATGAAGACTGCACTCAGGGAGGACGGCATCCTATGCTGCCAGGGTGAGGTGCCTGTTCTGTCCCAGAAGCCATAGAATTGTATTATTATTCTCAGGAGGGCAATGGTGGCTGTGGGTTGTGTCCTCAAAGTAGAGCTAATATTCTCCATGTCCCCTCTATGTTTCCTAGCCTATTGGAGTGGGGTTGAAGGGGTAAGAAGAGAGGTACTGTGGCTTGGTTTATTCTTTATTGACTACAGGGTGAGTGGTACTGAGGTCTCAGTCTGTGTTTTCAAGTTTTATTTGTTGGCCTTTTTATCTTTGGTTGAAACATGTGGTCCTCATTATCTAGAATATTTCTTAAGTATTTTATATGGCACTGGTTGTATTGTTAATCAGTTCCATCCATTCAATTAACTATTTTTTGCGAAGTGCTGTTCTCCACAACTAGTCTGTGACGTAGGAGGTCCTTCTTTGTGTTCAGAAGGTGATCACTGGTTCCGTTTGAGGCTGAGAATATTCTTTATTGAGTTGAGAAGATTTGGTTTACCCCTACAAATTATGGTTTGGAATGTCCTTCCTTGGATGAAATCGAATTGGCACTCTGATTCCACTTTTTAGGAAGATTTGCCCTGCATGCAGAAGGTATTGTGCTTGGGCTTCTCTCTTCATACTTGAATTTTTTTTACTGGTTGTAAAAGGTGTGTTTTCGAGGTTCCAGCCTGTGGCTTCCAAAGCCTTTTGCTTTGAAAGTGGTTCTCAGGTCTTGGTCCAATACTGGAAAGCTTTCTCTAGGGTATAGGAGGTGTGAATCTCTTGTTCCAGTTCATTACTAGAAAACCTTCTTCCATGATGTAGGGAGCATGACTCTTCCTTAAAATCCTCATGTTCTTCTTGCAGGAGAATGCCAGTGGTTGCACCTGGACCTTATTAAGGAGATGCATCACTTCTGCAAGTCTCTCTTTCCAGTAGTGGGATACGCCTACTGCACCATCCCTACCTATCCCAGTGGACAGATTGGCTTCATGCTGTGCAGTAAGAACCCGGTGAGTATTTCACATGCCTTGACCACCTTTAAAGGAACTGGTAGGGTTCTTGTATCAACCTTTTTATATCACCCACTGTTCATAATATGTTGTGCACTGCAGTCTTGAGAGGAGGGGGAGATAAGGAGGGTTTTGTAATATCTTGTTTGCTTCAATCAAACACTGCCAAAGCAATTGCTTAGCTCATCCAAGGACGGAATTAGTTCAGTAATAAGCATTCATAGGCAGACGTTTGCTGTCTGACTGACTGATTAGAATATTCTACAGCTAAGCCGGCTTCTTTATTTCTGCATTTGAGGCTGCAGCTGCTGCATCAATCGCAATAGAGAAGTAGGAAGTCTTGTGTTTGTACAGTTATAGTTCAAAATTAAGATGGCAATCCTGGACATGTCAAGAAATGTCAATATATATATATCCCATCAGGTTAGAGGCGAACAGTATCTTACTTGAAACCTTTTTGTTGGAGGCACCACTTGGTTGTAACCTTAGGAACGCTGCCAACAACCGTTTAAGGTCATCATGTGCTTCAAGATACTCTGGTGCTCCCCTTTCCTCCTCGTTTTTCAGTATTTCTCAGTCAGGTGTCATTCTTACTTCTCCTTCCATCTTCCTCTCATTGTTTTCCTTACTTCATTGCTTTTTCCCCTTTCCTCCTCGTTTTTCAGTATTTCTCAGTCAGGTGTCATTCCTACTTCTCCTTCCATCTTCCTCTCATCGTTTTCCTTACTTCATTGCTTTTTCTCGTATTGTAGGCATGGCTTGTCACTTGTTCGTTTTTCTCCTAATCAAGTCAAGACTTTTCTTTTCTCTTGGATTCTATATTCCGTCTTGTTATTTGATGTATGTTAGTATATATACTTTATCTAAATTCCTGTCTCTACTTCTCCTTTTTTCATCTTTTCTTGTTTTTTTCTGTCCTGAGGCTTTTTCTTATTGTATTTGCTATCTTTTATCTTATTGTTTTTAATGTCAGTACGTATCGTTTCATGGAACGTCAAAGGTCTTAATTCTCCCATTAAGAGACAAAGAATTCTTTCTCACCTTGCCAAATTGAATGTGGATTTTACTTTCCTGCAAGAAACTCATTTGTCTGAAGCGGAATCTGTTAAGCTTAAAAGAGGTTGGGTGGGAGAGGTGTGTTTCGCTCCTGGGGATGGTAAGCGCAATGGTGTTATTCTAATTCGTAAATCTCTTTCTTATTCCCTGTTGGCTACTGAATCTGATACCGATGGTAGATGGTTATATGTCAAGCTTTCCTTAAGGGGTGTTTCACTCTCTCTTCTAAATGTTTATGCTCCCACAGGCGGTGACCCAAATTTTTGGCGCCAGATGGCTACTCGCATCACCAATCTCATTGATGATAATTTCATCATGGCAGGAGACTGTAACCAGCCTCTTGATCCTTTTTTGGATCGACACTCTAAAGCATCCTTCGTTCCGAACAAGCCTCATAAACTTTTTACTCAAGCAGTGTCGCAGCATAAACTTATTGATGCTTGGCGTTTATGTAATCCAACGACTAAAGAATTTACCTTTTATTCTCCTTCTCACCATTCCCAATCACGTATTGATTAAATTTTTGTTTCCCATCATCTTTCCCAATCTCTCACTCATGCGGAAATTGGCCCTATCCTATTATCTGATCACGTCCCAGTCTCTATTAATATTGATATCCTCCCCAAGGTCATTGGGCCCAAGAGGTGGCGTTTCAATAATTCTTTGCTTTTGGATCCTAAATTTACCGCCTCCTTCACTGATTTTTTTTCAACGAATATTTTGCCATTAATGATACCCCTTCTATTCCTACCCACACTATTTGGGGTGCATTCAATGCCACAGCCAGGGATTTCATCATCAATTATGTGGCTAAGGAACGGAAGACCGCTCGTAAGCACACTAGCGATCTTCTTCAAAAAATCAAGGGTTTGGAACACTCCTACTCTACCTCTCATTCGAAGGAAACCTTGACAGCACTTATTGACGCCAAATTGAAATTTAACAAAAAATCCACAGAAGACGCCTCTCTCTACCTATTGAAATCTAGTTCGACATTTTATGGTGGGAAAAATAAAGCGGGGAAAATTCTGGCTAATTACTTGAAGGTCAAACACAATAAATTGAACATTGAATCTGTATTTGATGATAACGCTATTCTTAAACATAAAGACTATGATATTCTAGATGAATTCTCCAGTTTCTACTCTACCCTTTATTCCTCTGAGACTCATCCCACTCCCAATCTTTCTAATTTCTTCTCTACTATTCACCAACCAGACCATTTCCCTATTGACTTGGCCTCTTTGGAATTGGACATTTCCCAACAAGAATTACTTTCCGCTCTCCAATCTCTCAAAAAAGATAAAGCTCCTGGACCTGATGGGTTTACTGTTGAATTTTATCTTCATTTTTCCAAATTGCTAATGCCTAAATTACATTCCCTCATAGATTCATTTGTTACCCTTGGCAGCTCCTCAGGTACCTTTTCTGATGCTCATAGTTGTATCATCCCTAAGGAAGGGAAAGATACTAGATATTGTAAAAATGATAGACCAATCTCCTTTGTCAACATTGATTATAAGATCTATGCTAAATTACTAGCAGCTCGATCAGACCCCTTTTTACCTGACTTACTTGGCCCGAGCAATCTGGATTTGTTAAGGGACGCTTTATTACGGATAACACAAGACTTCTTTTTAATGTTTTATCTAAATCCCCACGCTTTCAAAATTCTCTTGCGGCTATTGCCTTAGACGCAGAGAAAGCGTTCGATAGGGTAGAATGGACCTACCTTTTCTCTACCCTTAAATGGTTCGGGTTTGGTCCTAAGTTTATATCCTTAATTTCCTTTCTTTATTCCAATCCCAGAGCAGCGGTCTGTGCAAATGTCTGGTTTCCTCTTTTTTTGATTTGGGTAGAGGTGTACCGCAAGGATGTCCTCTATCCCCGTTTCTCTTTAATTTAGCTTTGGAACCCTTTCTTTCCCAACTTAGATAGAATCCTGACATACATGGCTTTCGGACACCACATTCTCACATCAAACTTGCTGCCTATGCAGATGACATTTTACTCTTTATCTCCAACCCTACTGACTCCATTCCTGCCTTCCTTGCTGAAGTACGTGAGTATTCGCAGATTTCTGGCTACAAGGTAAACAATGACAAATGCAAAATTCTACCTCTCACAAAATATACCTTCAAACCTGATTTCGCTGCCTCTAATTTCACCTGGAGTCCCTCCTCACACCAAATACCTAGGCTTACATGTCACTCCTTCCATTACAGACACAGTCTCACTTTGTCTCAACAAATGCACCCAGAAACTCTCCGATCTCACCACCAGATGGCATCCACTCTATCTTTCATGGTGGGGACGCCTTGATACCATTAAAATCATGTTATCCCCTATTGTTTTATATATTATTTCTAATAGTTCGGTTCCCATTCCCATGAAGTTCTTTAAGAAGATTAACACAATTTTTAGGTCTCGCCTAGACGAAAGCAAAAGCGAAAGCTTTTGCTGTCTAGGGCGAGACAACTTATTTAATCACTTTCGGGGGAATGTGGACAGCAGACTGTCACGAGCTTCTCCTGCCGGAGATTGTACCTTGTGGGCGCGCACGTCGCCGTGCCTCATATTCCCGTCACCGTGCCTCATATTCCCATGCGCAAGGAAAGCCACACTGAACACACACTTGCAGGCAGGAAGGCACACACATACAGGAGCGCACCTACACACATACAGCACTGCTTTTCCGTGGGCGCGTGCGCGGGCTTCCGAAGACAGAAGTCCCGCCCCAAGGAAGGTTTCGCTTTCGCTGTCGGAGCTGGTTAACAATGGAAAACATTGTAATTACGGTTCAGCGGTGGTAAGTCATTAGAGCGGCTATTAGTTGATTTCGTTGATGGCTTTGATTTAATATTGTGACAGCGCTGGCTTTTAGGTGTACTTTTTATTTTAACTTTGAAACTGAGCGCGGCGCCGCTTCACGGACACTGCGCTCAGTTTATTTATATGTTTCTTAACTTTAACACTGAGCACAGTGCCTGCTTCAAGGACACACGGCGCAGTGTTAAAGTTAAAAAATATATTTTAAAAAACGAGCGCGGTGTCCGTGAAGTGGCGCCGCGCACAGATTTAAACTTAATGCTTGTTCTTTTTCCCCTCGCAGTATAGGAGTTATTCTGACTCTGCCATACAGACTCGATGTAGTGTCGCCAGGAGTACAATTGAAGGACACAAGTTGCATATTTCAGCCCTCATCCTATGTCCCCCGGGGTATGGCGATGGGGGCTTGAGAAGAAGAGCCCACTCATCACCTCCAACTAAACGGTTTACATTTTCTGCGCCCTTTTGTCCATCCTACCGGTCTCAGCGGGCTGGTGCGTGGCTCCTGGTCCCCGCGCGGCATGGCGGTGAGAAGTGAGTTAAAGGGTCTGTTTCTGCCAAGCTCATAGGGTGTCCCACATCCGGTCTAGGAGCGTGCCCGCCGGGCAGGTACTTGTTTTCAGTGCGCTGGCTCTTAGTGTGATACTGCTGAGGTATTCAATGTGCTGGCTCGAGTCGGACACTGCTGAGGGAATCAGTGCTCTGCCTTTGAGTGACACCGCTGAGGTATTCAGTGTTCTATCCCTGAGTGTGACACCATTGCTGTTTTTTTTCAGTGCACTGGCTCTTAGTGTGACACTGCTGAGTTATTCAGTGCGCTGGCTCGAGTGTGACACTGCTGATATATTCAGTGCGCGGCCTCTGAGTGACACTGATGAGGTATTCAGTACTCTGCCTCTAAATGACACTGCTGAGGGATTCAGTGCACTGTCTCTGTGTGTGAAATTGCTGAGTAAAGCAATGCGCGGGCTCTGCGTGTGACACGCTGAGGTATTTTTTCAGTGAGCTGGCTAGGAGTCGGAAACCACTGAGGTGTTCAGTGCGCCGGCTCTGAGTCTGAAACCATTGTGGTATTCAGTGTGTTGGCTCTGGGTGTGACATTGCTGAGGTATTCAGTGCGCTGGCTCTGAGTGTTTCACCGCTGACTTATTCAGTGAGCAAGCTCAGAGTGTGACACTGCTAAGGTATTTAGTTATATGCTTCTTGAGTGACAGCACTGATGTATTCAGTGCGTTGTCACTGAGTGTGACTGACAGTGCTGAGGAATACAGTGCTCCGGCTCTGAGTGTGACACTACTGAGGTACTCAGTGCGCCGTCGTTAAGCCTGAAACCACTGAGGTATTCAGTGCGCTAGCTCTGAATGTGCCTGCTGAGGTATTCATTGCGCCGGTTCTGAGTTTGAAACCACTGAGCTATTCCGTTCTCGGTCCCTGAGAGTTACTACTGAGGCATTCACTGCGCTGGCTCCGATTGTGACTGCTGAGGCATTCAAGGCACCAGCACTGGGTCTGACACTACTGAGATATTCAGTTATCTGCCCCTGGGTGCGACTGCTGGTGTATTCGGTGTGTTGGCTCTGAGTCTGACGCCACTGAGCTATTCAGTGCTCTGCCTCTGAGTGTGACTCCTGGGGTAGTCAGTGCGCTAGCTCTGAGTGTGACTGCTGAGGTAGTCAGTGCGCTAGCTCTGAGTGTGACTGCCAAGGTATTCAGTGCGCTAGCTCGAAGTGTGACTGCTGAGGTAGTCAGTGCGCTAGCTCTGAGTGTGATTGCTGAGGTATTCAGTGCGCTACCTCTGAGTGTGACTGCTGAGGTAGTCAGTGCGCTAGCACTGAGTGTGATTGCTGAGGTATTCAGTGATCTAGCTCTGAGCGTGACTGCTGAGGTATTCAGAGCGCTAGCTCTAAGTGTGACTGCTGAGGAATTCAGTGTGCTGGCGCTGAGTGTGATAATCTGCCTCGGAGCGCGGACCTGTTTCCGGGCACTGCAAGAGAATATATCGGAGTTTGTTATTGAACTTTTCCACCTGTAAAAGTGTTTTCCCCCATACATAATAACTGCTGTTTGGATACTGTGCTGAGGCTTGTGGCCTCAGGGTTGTGCAGAGAAACACATATTAAAGCAAGGTGTGGGGGAAGTGTGCAACTGGTCAAGTTGTCTAGGATGAGAAAATGTGCATTCAGCTCTGATCACGGTGAGGGGCGGTGCTTCGATTCACAAACGATTTTAGGCTCTAAGGGTCTCATTCTGAGGCAGGCAAGAATAGAATAACTCTGCTGAACCTGGCAGTGGTTTTCTGTAACCCTGCGGAATTCTGTGTTAGAGAACAGTAAATGTTTCAGCACTCAGGCTAATGTGCTGCAGAGCTAAATACACATAAGGTCCCAAAGGCGAGACCAATTGCATTGCAAATGCTTGTTTCTTCTTTTCTCTGGCTAGGCAAAAAAATCCCGTATGTCTCTCCTTAGATTAACACGTCCTAAATCAGAGGGTGGTGTCAACTTCCCGGACTTTCCAACCTATCACAAAGCCTTCCTTTGGCGCCAAGCCTCCTTTTGGCTGCAACACCCTGATGAGCCTTGTCCTCTATGGGTTACGGTAGAACGTCTCTCTCTCTCTCCCCCTTTACTTTTGCTGAATTTCTATCTTTTTCCCGTAAACCACAGTTATCATCCACTCCCATTCACAAATTTACTGTCAAGCTACTCTTAGCCTCCTCTCCAGCCCCTCCCTCTTCCGTTGCTGATTTTTTATCTACTACTATTTGGCATAATAAAAGTCTCCTTATCAATAACAAACCTTTTTATTGGAAATCTTGGAGGCAGAAGGGTTTAATTTGGGTTTCTCAACTCTTTCTCACTCCACTTTTTTACCTTTTTCAACACTACGCCAATCTTTTAATCTTCCCGTTTCCTTTGCTCGTAAATATCTCACACTTAAAGAAGCGGTTATGTCTACTTACTCCCAGATCCAACTTTCTCACAATCGTTCTACATCTCCTAACCTTGCCTCACAACTCCACTCCTTATTAACTACCTCCTCTAAAGCCTCTCTCATTTATACATTCCTTCGTTCCATACCTTCTCCTCGTCCAAAGTTTATGGTAGAGGAACAATGGGAATGCGACTTTGCCATCTCTCGGTCCATGTCTTTGTGGGATAAGTTATGGACCAAGATTCGCAAATCCTCTAGATCGGCCAATTTAACATAGACATTATTTTTCATTTATAATAGACTTCTTTTTACACCACATGTGCTTAGTAAAAAATTCTCTTCTGTCCCTGACCTCTGTTGGTCCTGCTCTTCACCCAATGCAACTCTATTCCACATGCTCTTTTCTTGCAATATCATTCATGATTTTTGGAAACAAATTTGGTCCCAAATCAATGATATCTTTCACACTCAAATTCCTTTTACTTTTACTTTTACCCACATTTTTTTAGGCAGTCTTTCGCATTGTTGGGATCATGTTACTTTTGATGTGCGAATCATTGATTTACTGATAGCGGTTGCATTCCAACAAATTACTGTTAATTGGAAGAATTTTACAAATCTCTCTTTCAAAGCATGGTGGTATAATGTTTGTCATAACCATAGGCTAGATACTTACTACCTTTGTTTTTCCTCTTCATATGGCAACGAAACGCACCAATTTATGGCTTCCTATATAACATTACACCTTGATGCTTGTGCTAAAAAATCATTTCATTTATCACCCATTCAGCAGAAAGTCTCAAAACCTCCCTGATTGACCTTATTGTTCCTAAATATTTTACTTTGTAACAGATTTTATTACTGTTGCCTTTTCATTTTTTTTTTACTGTACAGCCTCATTTATTCTTTACAGCCAGTCTACCTCTGTTATTCATGCTATGCTTTTCTAGAATACTTTTGTTTTCTTTTTTGTATCACCTATGTATATTGTATTGACACCATTTATTATTCAATAAACTCTTTCTGAACTTAAAAAGATACTCCGGTGCTCTGAAAAAACTCATAGAAGAGCCCACTCTGAGTTCAGTAAAGGTAAATGCTACATCTGTTCCCATGTGTTTGACTCGCAGAAAAATCCCATGGAACATGAAGCATACTTTTATTTTTATTTTTTTAGAGTTTTATATAGCTCGAACTAGCCCCGGTACTGATAAGCTTAACAGATCCATGTAAAGCAGTAGCCTCCTTCTTGTTATATGTGGGTGTGTCTATTTTAAGACGAGGAGTGGTTAAGGAAGAGTAAGCAGAGGATACCTAAGACAGTAGCAGTCCTCTGCTAGAGCTTGAGGATCAGCCTCAACGTATGCCTTTTACGTCCTATGCATTGTGTCATTCGATTTGCAGGAGTTTGCTTAGCCCAGGTTGCTCTGCAGAAGTTTTCACCAGAATTTGCACCAGGTACACAAGGTTCTTGAGTTTCCCTTAGGTGATTTGGATGTTTTATTTTACAATATATCTTTATGGTGTGTGCAATCAGAAGATTTGTATTTTTTTTAAACCATAGGAGACAAAATGTAAATACCGTAAAAAGATAGTGATCAGTTCAAATAGAATATTTAGATGTTTCTTTTTTTTATATCATTGTAATAATTTGAATAAATGTCCGTGCTTTTATAAACCACGTACAAAGACAAGTCATTGGTTTGTTTAGAGAGCCACCTGTGCCCTCCTAGTCTTGTCTTCTAATAGCTCAGACTCCAGCACTTTTCAACCTGGACCAATTCACAGAACCAGAACCCTGCCTCAAAAAAAGTACTGGAGTTTGGCTAGTATTTTATGTTTCCTACCTTTATTGTATACTTTAACATTTTTCTTGCCATTTTTGTGGATTTTATTCTGTAAAACTGTATTTTTCTTTTTTTGTCTAGAATACGAATTTCAAAGTGCCAGTGCAGGAGCTTTCCCAGGAGCAGGTGGAAGGAAGGAACCTCCGGTATTACAATTCCGATGTTCATCGGGCCTCGTTTGTTCTCCCAGAGTTTGCACGGAAGGTAGGAGGACTGGCATCATTCCAGGGAACATTTGATATGTTCATAAAGAAATGTTCTACTCTGGGCTGATGAGGAGGGAGGGCACTTGACTTTAGCCTCAGCCGTGGGGTATGAAACTTTTTTTAAAGTGCAAACTTGAGGAAATAAGATAGCGTGATTTATTTGATTTAATAATCTGATATTTAAAAGTTCTGCTATCCTTTTATTTCCCCATCATAGAACATTAAGAGATAACCTGCAGCAAACCACATATTACCGCAGGTTTTTGTTAGCTCTCAGTAAATGTGATGACTGGTGTTAGTTTAATAGGATCTTAATCATATGTTATTTGTGTGCCCAGAACTTCTAAGGGCAAGGCGAACGTTTTTGAGACCCTTATTTATTAAATGTAACATTCGTTCTGCTCAGGAGGCACAATCTTTTGTGTTGTCCCCTCCAAATGAAATGACTTGTTATAGAATATTTCATTTTTTAAAAACATTACTGGATATTTATTAAGAATTGTATTTGTTATAAAGTATGTCTTTTTTTATTGTATTGGTGTATTTTTGTGGACCTCCGTTGGAGTTCCGTAACAAATAAACTAATTGAATTGCAGTCTAATAAGCATGAGGCAAAGTCTCCTGCAGAGTCTGGCTGAAGGGTTTCATTTGCAGAGGAGGAATATGTAGAAGGACTTCTACACTCTCATTTAGGTAGTATGTAAGAGTAAGTCATGTTAATTGGAAAACATGATTGGCACAATTAAATAAGCATCAAAATAGGACTACGTAAAGCAGTAATATAAAGGCCCAGCTTGTCTAATTTGAAAGAAAACCTTTTAATAAACGACCCCTTGCAAACTAAAACTTGATTTGAATACTAAAACTGTTTCCTGAGAATGTTTCAATTTAACTTAAAGACATTTTAAAAATGGTGTTCTCGGCATGCTACCTTATATCCCTGAAGCTGTAAGGGATTCTCCTCAGCTGGACACCACTTGATAATTGTTTGCAGATTTGCTTATATCTGCATATACAATTTCTGCAAGCATTCTGAAAGCCAGTAGATCTGAGTTTATTGTGCTAAAACATGCTGCATTATCACATGAGAGCGACACACAAGGGAGGGAGCCGACCAGAACAGACAGAGGGCAGTGACAGCTGTAAAGTAGCCCTTCATGCAGTTTAATGCAAGCACTAGAGTGAAGACTGAAGGATACACCCAAATAGCATTAGGTAGGAAATGTTGAATTTTCCACAGGGTTGAGCCCGCAGTTTAATGACAAAAACTTAAGCCATTGCTGGAAAAAAGCTGGTAGAAGAAAGCCAGAGGTTACAAGGATGCATCTCGAGCCCATTCTCAGTATATTAGTAGCTATTGGTCTGTTTGACATCTGCACTGTTGAAACCTAGACCTAATTAAGATATTAATTGGAAATATGTTTAGGTTATTTAATAACCATCTGTAATCTTAAGTTTGATTGCGGAAAGATGGCCGCATAGTCTCCCGGCTCCGCTGACCCCCGTCCTACGCTCGCTTATCCTGTCGAATTTCCTGATCTCCTGCCCCGGATTCGTGTGGGTGAACTAGTCTGCATCCCGGTGGTGTGATCACAGAATTTTTCTGATGTTCTGGTGTGCAGTAACATCGAAAATGTTTTGAGGCCTAACCCAGACTGGAAGCCGGGGTCTCGATTGCTGGTCTACCCGGGTCCAAAGTGAACAACAACGGACTGCCGAGGGTGGTTGGGTCCAGCCCTTGGAACTTTCGAAAATTTCTCTGAACTACTTTGCAACCATCTGCTGCCTGGTGCTGTACCTGAGGTGAGGCGACGGGTGGTGCGCGGTGCTGCGTCGCGGGGACCCCGGCCCGGAGGCCCGGCACTAGCACCGCTGGTGCCCCGGGGTAGGGGTCCCGCCGCGCGTTGCTGCATGTTGCTGGCCCGTCCCTCACGGCCTGTTTCAGCTCCGGCGTATCCTGCCCCGGAGATGGGGACCTCTCCGTGGGGATCGTTATGCCTGCGGCCGTATGGAACCTGGCAGAACGGACTCAATGTGGCCATTCCTTGCGAATGGTAATGGCGGAACTTGCGGCGCTCCACGCGATGGTGAGGGCCCAGGTCAATCATTGGCTGTCGGGAACAGATGGGATCATAGGACCGGGAACAAGCCCTGACTTGATCTTTGAGACCCGGCAGCCGACTTGCCCCCTGTTGGAAGCCCTACTGGTGCGTTTGGACCCGGTGCTTGAAGCTGTGCCTGCCCCCGAAAAATGGAATTCATTGTGTGTGCTGAGATTGGTGACTCTCTCACGTTCTCGGAAACATCGGTCCTACAGTTATCGGAGCATTTCACTGCTTCCCCCATCCTGGACACTGTTGGCCCACACTTTGATCTGTGTCGGAACGAGTCGCACTTCCTCCCCAATCGGTCTCCCAACATGGCGGATGGAATGATGCTTGGCTTCGAGGACGGGAAGGGACATCGTTGGTGCAAGCCGTGTGCGTTGGGACCTGCTATTCCTCTCCCATTTGCTGACTCAAGCTCCGGCTGCTTCTGTGTGAACTTTGACTTTCCGGGGATGGGGCTTTTCTTATCCGAGGGACTCGGCAACTTTGTTAGACGGGGCCAAGGCTGAGATTGTGGGTTGAATCGTTTACGATGGATCTATTGGTAACGGGACTGCTTCATTAACAGACGGATTCTGGGGCGGGGGGTTTGTGGTTCCCCCGGGGTATGTTTGTATGGTGGACAACTTTACTTGTGTTGGCTTAGGGGGGCCCCTTTGATAGGGCGGGGGGGAGAGACCGGGAGCGCATAGACTATCGCCCTCCTCCACTTCCCCGTTGGGTGAGGTTTCCTTTCTTTCTCTTTTCTCTCTTCTTCTTCTATATTTCGGGTTTGGTTCTCGGGCGACAGGCACACTGCTGGGGGCGGGGGGGGGGCGTAGTCATCTGCAGGGGTTCAGGGTGGAGCGTTGGGGGAGGGGATTTTTCGTTTTTTATTTTGTTTCTATGGCCTTTTTTCTCTTCTCTTATCTTTCTTTGTCTTTTTTACTTTTTCTGGGTCAGTGCAGTGGGTTTCCTTTGGTATCAATCCCTGCTTTTCCATCTGTGCCTCAATTTTCGTGGTGTTCTCTGGGTCTTAGGGCAGGTGAACGCAGGCGCAAATTGACCGTAATATTCCTTCACATCCTGAACCTCCTGTTTCAGAGCCATTGATTTGATCGATTGCTGTTTACTGTTGACACGTTTACTATTCTGCCTGCCATTTTTCGCTGCTGGGAAATTGTTCGGCACCTGATCCTTCCATCTTATACTATAAAATGAAAACCTTTTATATCCTGTTTTTCTAATTGTGCTGTTCAGTGGCCAAGAGTACGCTAGCATGGAGATTCTGCTCCCCGATGTGCTGCATGTGATCAAAATTGCTCTCTGTTAATCTAACTGCTTAGCGGCCGGCCCAGCTATGACACGAAATGCATTGGGATTATCGTAAATTGTTGAATTGAATTTGGATTATAAAGAAAAATGTATTGAAATATGTGATTTGCAACATATTGAGAAAACAAAGAAACTATTAAAGAACACTTATTGGATCACCTTAATTTCTTCATTAGAAGATCTGGAGATAGAAATATCCAAGTCCAAAGAAGAATTACAGACCATAATGGAACAAGAAGATTGGCAGAAAACCCTAACAGACATCAATTTACAGCTAGAGAAATGCACAGTAGAGATTAACGAACGTAAAGTCAGGAAGTACAAAAGAGATTCTATTGATTACAAAATGGGTGAAGTCTACTCCTGGGCTGAAATGTATGCTAAAAGACGACAGAACAAACCATACACTCCCAATACGAAAACTGAAAGATCATCTTCAGAGGGAGAAACCATAATCACTAAAACAAAAGAAACATGAAAAACTTCAATGGCATCTACATCTGCACAAATAGTCACATCTGTTCCTTTTTTTGAGGAAGGCCACAGAGATCACGAAGACCCAGGAGGGGCAAAAGAAAGAGACCAAACAACAACAAAGGTCCAAACACAGATAGTCAAAGCGAAGAGGGGGAAGAAAAACTGAATGAAAACCAACTAGTAATCAATATTTCATCTTACAAGTTGAACAAAATTGAACTTCAAACTTTACAAAAGGGAACCTCTTATGTACCGACATACAACACCAGCAAATTGGAACTAGATGTCAGTCTTTTCAAATTAATGAGAAACTTAAGGTTACGCCTTTTTTTCGACAACATCATACAACTTGAATCCAACCAGGAAATTGATCAACAATTGAAACATCTTAGAAACAAGAGCAACTATCAGGCACCTATGAGTCACAAAACGTTAGATACATTTGAAACTTTGATAAGCAATGATATCAGCAAACTGAATTTCAAAAAGAGTACCAAATTTCAAAATCTATCCAAAAAAGAATACAACGCCCTCAAAAGAATATCACAAAATCCTAACATAATTTGTCTAAGAGCTGATAAAGGGGAGCCATGGTACTCATGGATTCGAGCTTTTACATTTCTCGAGTAGACGCACATGTAGAGGATGAAGAGACATATATCTCACTAGGACATAATCCTACCAAAAGATTTCAAGAAGTGCTGACACAGATTGTAGAGAAGGCACATGGCGAAGGAACAATTTCAGACAAAACAAAGAAATACCTCACTAAAGATCATCCTAAAACACCAAAAATCTATATGCTTCTTAAAATTCACAAGGATCAAAAACAACCACCATTTCGTCCGATAGTAAACACCAGAGAGAGTATTCACGAACCAATAGGCCAATTTTTAGATGTCCACCTACAAAATTTTGTGATCAAAGCTCAAACGTATGTAAAAGACTACAGATTTTCTCACTAAAATTGAACAAATTGTCCTGCCAGAAAACGAAGAAGTATGGATGTGTACCATAGACGTGAAATCGCTCTACACCTCCATTCCACACAACTTAGGAATAGAAGCCATAGAAGAAACACTACTCAATTTACAACTTGATCAGAAATTTCAAATATTCCTCATGGAACTGTTGACCTTCACCTTTATCAGAGTTATTTCGAATGGAAAAACGAACACTATTTACAGCTAACCGGAACATCCATGGGCAATTCGGCAGCTCTATACTATGCTATTTTTATGAATATATTTGAGACAAAAAATATCTTGCAAGAATTTTCCTTCGTTATATAGATGACATTTTTGTGCTATGGTTTGGACCACAAAGAACCTTGATTCAAGCACTGGAAAACATGAACATGATTAACGATCGCATACAATTCACATATCAAGTGGAAAAGAAAACAATACCATATCTTGATATGCTATTGAACATTAAGGAGAACAAGATTGAAACAACTCTTTACAAAAAATCCACAGATCGCAATAACTTGCTACATTACAGAAGCTTTCACCAACGTTCTTTAAAAAATCATTTACCACTCTCGCAGCTTTACAGAGTAAAAAGAATAGTTTCAGAAGAAAACAAATTACAACTACAAATAAACAATATGATAACCCGGTTTCAGTCACGAGGGTACCCACTTAAAGTACTACAAGAGGCAAAAACGAGATGTAATTTGAGAACAAGAACTGAACTATTACAACCATCAGTCAAACCTAAAGAGTCACGTGTAGTAGTAGTTTCTAAGTATTCATCAAAAAGTCGTCAGTACAAACAATTTATTCTGAAACATTGGCAAATTCTCATAAACGAACCAGACTTTAAAGGCGTTTTTCAAAATAAACCCATCTTTGCCTACACAAGGAGCAAAAACATAAACGAATTAATAAAACCAACCAACGAAATCGAGACATCACATCATAAAGGTACCTTACCTTGCCACAACTGTAACAATTACCATGCAATAATTATAGGTAACACGATTATGCATCCAAGGAAAGGTACTCCGATCAAACTCAAAGCCACAGCAACTTGTGACAGTGCGAATGTAATATATTTGTTAAAGTGCCCGTGTGGACTGGTATATGTAGGGAAAATTACTAGAAAAATCAAAATCAGACTATCGGATATGACACGAAATGCATTGGGATTATCGTAAATTGTTGGATTGAATTTGGATTATAAAGAAAAATGTATCGAAATATGTGATTTGCAACATATTGAGAAAACAAAGAAACTATTAAAGAACACTTATTGGATCACCTTCATTTCTTCAAACTTTTTTATGTAATATTTGGATTAAAGATTAACCTTTAAATCGCGATTGGGCGAGTCCGGAAATAGCTGCGCCGGGAGGGACGAACTCTAAGACTAGAGGACGCCTTATTTAATAACCATACCATTACTGATTCGTTTTACTTATGAACCTGTTCTTTAAAAACGTTTTTAAAAGTAATATAAAGAAGTTTGCTAGTAAAGGATCTGCACTGTTGTAGTCTAGGCATACATTTTGACATTTATCACTACCAAATAGTCGTCTTCTCCATCGGGGTATCCAGAAGCCTGTTCATGCAGGTAATCTCTAAGTATTGCTTCCTGACAGAAAGATGGCATTCATGACTGCTCCTCTCTAGGTCCCAGGGGAAACAGAACTGCCAGACAGGGAGGAGTCTGCAACATATTGCAGTTAAATGATTCTGGCTTCCATAAGCAGAACTTAAAAATCACTGGATCACCAGCTCACTTCACTCCCAACATATATATTTCACTGCTCTGCCATACGCTTGGAAGCAAGAGGGGCGTCATGCTCTTGTGGAAAGTAGGCGGGCTTTGATGTAGCCTTTTCACCAAGGTAGGCAACACCAGTGTATGCCCTACTGAAATTTCAGCTTTACGTTGGACCTCCGTGGTGGCTGGTGAACGTTTAAAGTGGTTGGGAGGGTTCCAGCAGTGTGGATCAGTGTGATCAGTCCCTATACAAAATAGTATTTTATATTCGGAACGAGAATAGCGCCCCCATAGTTTCAAATGAATCCAATATTAGTCATAGATTAGTGGGCGAAGAATGTAGGGCTATGATATGCCCTTGTCCTTGAGCATTCCGCCATGCACCAAGGCCATTCCGAGTAGGTCAACAAACCTTGAGCTCTCGCAAATCCACATGTGTGGTTATGCATGCAAATGTACATAGCGGCACAGTTCCAGACATGCATAGAATGACATTCTCACAAATAAACATACCCATGCATTGGCACACAGACAAACACACACTCATGCAAAGTTTAGCCTGATAAACCCAACACTTACCTGCTCCTCTTCGACATGAGCTTGCACACTGTTTGTCTGCCAGGCAGGCTCATGCTTCCAGACTCCTCCGCCTCCTAACTCTGGCTATCTGAAAGAGACATGTTAGTGATAGATTTTGAAATGGGAATGCACTTCTGTATTTTATAAATTAATTGGATTGTTTGTTATTATTCACATAAACTATGTCACATGTATTAGAATTTTGTATGTACTAATTTATAATACCCCAAAAAATATTTTCTACAAAAAAAATGATATAAGAATCAATAAAATATTAGAATATATAAGTAAAATTATAGTGTGAGTACAGTCATTAGCACAACCTTTTTTTCTCTTAAGTACAACAGGCACAAAACCCGGTGCAAATTTGTTCTTCTTTACCCAAAGTGTTGTTTCCTTGCTAGGTTTTATCCCATGAGGCAGGGGCCCCTTTCTTCCAAATATAGTGATAGATTCCTTACCTTAGAATATCCCCAGGCGTCAGACTGGATCCGGAAATTTTTGCGTAGCAGTACCCTTGTGCGTCGGTAGACGTCGTCTGCGGCTCCGCGTGCGCCGTGATGACGTCGTCAGAGTACTTAGACGCCGCCTCCGCGTGTTGACGTCAGTTCTTCTTTTTGCACGCCAGCTAGCGCAGATCTGGAAAAAGTTGTACCCAAGTCACTTTTTGACTAACCTTTTGAGATCCATTTTGATCAATTTTTCGAAGTCTATCGACTCCGACGGTGCCGATAGGGATGCCCGGGTTCAAGCCCTGCGCCGACTGCAACCGACTGTCGGTTACCGACCCCCATCGCCGGTGCCTGCACTGTTTGGGCCTGGAGCAGGACTTGTCGTCGTGGTCCAGGCCCAGACTGCCGGGCCCTGGCATCTAAGGCTAGACGGGAGCGGTCCCGAAAGCGACTCAAGCTTCGTCAGTCTGCCACGCGCCGCTCAAGGTCCCTGTCCGAAAGGAGTTCGAGGGACCGGTCGTGGGGCCGGAGCCCCCACAGTTCCGGGAGTCGTCATCGGTCTTCGGGTTCGAAGTCCTCCGGTAAGAGGCACAAGAAGTCGAAGAGGCACCATTGCTCTTCTGACTCCACCCGACGCTCGCGCGACGCGGCCGGGGGTTCAGGCGACACCGCCCACGCGGCTCCGCTGGAGCCGCAGGTGTCACGGCCTGCCCCACACCCACCGGTCCCTGGGCAGGACGCAACGCCGGGGAAGATTGCTGACTTCCTCATGGCCATGAGGTCGCTCGCTTCTCCGTCGGGTTCCGCGGCGCCTTCGTGCCAAGTGGTTCCGACTGGGTCCCCACGCGTGCCGGGTGCTTCGGCACTGGCGCCGTCCGGGGCTTCGGCCTCGGCGCCGTCGGCGACTTCGGTCCCGACGCCGCAGGGCCCTACTGAGTCCTGTTCCGGATCTGGGTCGTCGCCGGTCGACTTAACGACCTCGCCGGCGCCGTCCCTGGACGACGTCGTCCCTGGTCCTGTCCTCGTTTCGGGTCCGGCGCCGCTCTCGATGCCGCTGGGAGATTTTTATTTCAATGACCCGGCCCCATCTTTTGAGCCTGAGTACCAGGCTTTGGGTGATGAGGAGGATTGGGAGGGGTCTGAGTACCCTCTGGCACGGTGTCAGTCTTTTGTGGACTGGACAGGAGAGCTTGGGGAGGCCAGTGGGCTGGACACATTGCCCGACACTGGCTTTGTCTCCCCTCCTAGCGTGGCTACAGAGGAGGGGGCTTCTTATAGCGTGGTGCTGATGAGGGCAGCCAAGGCCCTGGGCCTTGAGCTCCCCGTCGCGGCCGTGAAACTAACCTCCTCACTGAGGTCCTTAAACCGCAGTCAAGCTCAGCCGAGCCTCTGCTGCCGTTTAATGATGCCTTGTTAGACGTTCTTTTGGGCACTTGGTCCAGGCCCGCCACAGGACAGCCTGTGGATAGGAACGTGGCCAGACACCACCGCCTGGCTCCGGGTGACCCTTGCTTTCTGTCTACCCATCCCACCCCTGAGAGCCTGGTTATCCAGCCCCCAATTCCCAGACCGCATTCCCGTCGGCTCCCCCCGACCGGGAATCTAAGAGGTACGAGAATTACGGGAAGAAGATATTCTCCTCCTTAAGTTTGGGAATGCTGTCCGTTAATACCGCGTGCCTCTTAGGTCGCTACACCCACTCCCTGTGGGACACGGTCGCGGACGTGCTGCCACACTGCCCGTTGGAGGTACGGGCTAGCCAAGCCCTGGTGGAGGGCCGGGATGCAGCACGGGATTCCATCCGGTGTGGGGTGGACATTACCGACTCTCTGGGCAGAGCGATGTCAACGACGGTGGCGATTCGTCGTCACGCCTGGTTGAGGTCCGCCAATTTCTCGGTCGATGTCCAAAACACACTGATGGACATGCCGTTCGATGGCCGCCGCCTCTTTGGCGACAAGGCAGACCATGCGCTTGAGCGCTTTAAGGACTCCAGGGCTACTGCCAAGTCCTTGGGCCTCTCAGCCCCGCAAGCAAATGGGTGCCTTTCGCTCCTTTCGTGGCCAAGGAAGGGGCACCCCCACACGTTCCGCCAGCCACGCACCGAAACCGCCGTGGCGGTGGTCAGGGTCCACGGCGAGGCCAGTCCACACCTACCCCTGCAGCATCCGCCTCAAAACCTTCCTAGTCCTTGCTTTCTGGCCCATGTGACGCCTGTGGGGGGCAGGGTTCGCCATCACCACTCCCACTGTCACATTGGACAGGTGGGTGCTGCAAATTGTCCGAAGGGGCTAATCCAGCCCCTTCGAGACGACCCCTCAAGCCATGCCACCGCAATACCACCGCGTATCGGGGGGATCATCTGCGGCTTCTGCAGGAGGAAGTTACAGCCCTCTTGGCCAAGGGGGCCATCAAGCGCGTTCCTGGGCCAGAAGTAGGGTGTGGTTGCTACTCCCACTACTTTCTGGTACCCAAGAAGTGCAAAGGGGGCCTACGCCCTATCTTGGACCTACGGAACGTCAACGGCTTCCTCCGGAAGGAGAAGTTCAAGATGCTGACACTGGCTCAGGTTTCAGCTGCCCTGGACCCAGGAGACTGGATGGTAGCGTTGGACTTGCAGGACGCTTATTTTCACATCCCCGTCCTGCCGGCCCACCGGCGCTACCTGCGGTTCACCGTAGGCCACAAGCACTTTCAGTTTACCGTGCTCCCCTTCGGCCTTACCAGCGCCCCACGGGTGTTCACGAAAGTGATGGTGGTGGTCGCAGCTCATCTGCGCAGGTTAGGGGTTTCAGTCTTCCCCTACCTCGACGACTGGTTGTTGAAGGCGGGCTCGCCCCAGACAGTTGTCAGCCACCTCCAGACTCTGGCACACCTCCTGCACCAGCTGGGGTTTTCCATCAATGTGCCGAAGTCACACCTCTCAGAAGCTCCTCTTCATCGGAGCGGTTCTCGACTCGGCGCAGTTTCGGGTTTATCCACCCGAACAGCGGGTCTGGGATATTCAGGCTCTGCTTCCACTCTTTCAGCCGTTACCCCGGGTCTCAGTCAGGTTGACGCTGCGGCTTCTAGGGCTGATGGCCTCCTGCATCCTTCTGGTGCATCACGCCCGGTGGCAGATGCGAGCTCTGCAGTGGGACCTGAAGTTTCAGTGGGCCCAGCATAAGGGCAACCTCTCCGACCATGTCCTGATCTCAGAGGGCACTGCGAGACAGCTGCAGTGGTGGCTCACGGACCGTGATTGGGTCAGCGGCAGATCCCTCTCCCTTCCCCAACCGGAGCACGTGGTTGTGACGGACGCGTCCCTCCAGGGCTGGGGAGGCCATATGGGAGAGGCAAAGATCAGAGGACTCTGGTCTCCGGCGTAGTCCCGGCTCCATATCAACCTTTTGGAGCTGCGGGCGATTCGTCTAGCACTGAAGGCATTCCTCCCCTCTGTCCGGGGGAGTGTAGTGCAGGTGTTCACGGACAACACCACCGCCATGTGGTACTGCAACAAACAGGGCGGGGTGGGGTCGTGGACCCTCTGCCAGGAGGCTCTGTGCCTCTGGCAGTGGCTGGAACATCAGGGCGTGACCCTGGTGGTTCATCACCTGGCAGGTCCTCTGAACGCCAGGGCGGACGAACTCAGCCGCAGGTGCATGATGGATCACAAATGGCGCCTGAACTCGGACGTGGCGCAAGGTCTCTTTCTGCAGTGGGGAGAGCCTTGGTTAGATCTATTCGGGGCTCGCCCCAGACAGTCGTCAGCCACCTCCAGACTACAGCAGACCTCCTGCACCAGCTGGGGTTTTCCATCAATGTGCCGAAGTCACACCTGTGCCCCTCTCAGAAGCTCCTCTTCATCGGAGCGGTTCTCGACTCGGCGCAGTTTCAGGTTTATCCACCCGAACAGCGGGTCCGGGATATTCAGGCTCTGCTTCCACTCTTTCAGTCTTTATCCCGGGTCTCGGTCAGGTTGACACTGCGGCTTCTGGGGCTGATGGCCTCCTGCATCCTTCTGGTGCATCACGCCCGGTGGCGGATGCGGGCTCTGCGGTGGGACCTGAAGTTTCAGTGGGCCCAGCCCACTCTCTTCCCCAACCGGAGCACGTGGTTGTGACGGACGCGTCCCTCCAGGGCTGGGGAAGCCACATGGGAGAGGCGGAGATCAGAGGACTCTGGTCTCCGGCGGAGTCCCGGCTCCATATCAACCTTTTGGAGCTGCAGGCGATTCGTCTAGCACTGAAGGCATTCCTCCCCTCTGTCCGGGGGAGTGTAGTGCAGGTGTTCACGGACAACACCACCGCCATGTGGTACTGTAACAAACGGGGCCGGGTTGGGTCGTGGACCCTCTGCCAGGAGGCTCTGCGCCTCTGGCAGTGGCTGGAACATCAGGGCGTGACCCTGGTGGTTCAACACCTGGCAGGTTCTCCGAAGGCTAGGGCGGACGAACTCAGCCGCAGGTGCATGATGGATCACGAATGGCGTCTGAACTCGGACGTGGCGCAAGGTCTCTTTCTGCAGTGGGGAGAGCCTTGGTTAGATCTATTTGCCACCGAAGAGAACGCGCAATGTCATCAGTTCTGCGCGTTGGAATTTCCAAGGCGGCACTCGCTCGGAGACGCTTTTTGTCGCGAGTGGAGTTACGCTCTTTTGTACGCCTTTCCGCCTATACCACTTCTGCCCAGAGTGCTGAAGAAGATCAAGCGCGACCGGACACAAGTCATCCTGTGGCTCCGGACTGGGCACGAAGGTATTGGTATCCCGAGCTACTCAGTATGTCAGTCGATCCCCCGGTTCGTCTGCCTCTTCAGGAGGACCTTCTGTCGTAGCAGCAGGGGACGGTCCTCCACCCGAACCTGTCCAGTCTCCACCTCCATGCTTGGAGATTGAGCGGCGGCAGTTAAGGCCTTTTGACTTGCCTCCTGAAGTCTGTACCATCATTCTGGCAGCCAGGCGTCCCTCCACAAAGTCGGTATACGCCTGCAGGTGGAACAGATTTGTAGCATGGTGCACAGCAAAGGCTGTGGATCCTCTCTCTGCCCCTCTTTCTGACGTTCTTCTCTTCCTTCTTTCTCTTGCCCAGCAGGGCTCTGCTCTGGGCACTATCAAGGGCTACCTTTCTGCTCTTTCAGCCTTCCTAAGGCTGCCTGATCAACCATCTTTGTTCAAGTCCCCTATTGTAAATCGAATTCTGAAGGGCATCACACACACGTTTCCACCTGTTCCCTTCGTGATGCCTCAGTGGGACTTGAACCTGGTTCTTACTTTTCTGATGTGCGCTCCCTTTGAGCCACTTCACAACTGTCCTATCCGTCTTCTTACTTTGAAGACTGCCTTCCTGGTTGCCATCACCTCTGCCAGGAGAGTGAGTGAGCTCCAGGCTCTATCCTCTCAAGTCAAGTCAAGTTTAAATTTGTATAGCGCACTACTCACCCAGAGGGTCTCAAGGCGCTTGAGGGAGGGGGGGAGCTTTACTTATCAAATATCCAAGTTTTTAGTTGTTTTCTGAAGGAGAGGTGGTTCTGTGTGAGGCGGAGGTGGGTGGGGAGGGAATCCCAGGTCTTGGCCGCTAAGTAGGAGAAGGACCTTCCTCCCATGGTGGATCTTTGGATGCATGGAATTGCGGCAAGGGCTTGATTGGATGATCGAAGTTGGCGGGTGGGGGTGTAGAAGGACAGGCGCGTGTTGAGGTATTCGGGTCCTAGGTCGTAGAGGGCTTTGTGTGCGTGGGTGAGGAGACGGAACGTTATTCTCTTGTTGACGGGGAGCCAGTGGAGGTCTTTCAGGTAACCGGAAATGTGAGCTTGGCGGGGGATGTCTAGGATGAGTCTGGCTGAGGCGTTTTGGATGTGTTGGTTTTTTCTGTAGTTTGGCTGAGGTTCCGGCGTAAAGTGTGTTTCCGTTGTCTTGTAGGCTTGTGACCAGTGCATGGGTGACCGTCTTTCTTGTTTCGGTGGGGATCCAACGGAAGATTTTGTTGAGCATACGTAGGATGTTGAAGCATGATGATGAGACGGCGTTGACTTGTCTGGTCATCGAGAGGGAGGAGTCCAGGATGAAGCCCAGGGTGCGTGCGTGGTCCATTGGAATTGGTGCGTTTCCCAGGGCCGGAGGCCACCATGAGTCGTCCCAGGCAGAGGGGGATGATCCTAAGATGAGGACCGTTTTGTCCGAGTTTAGTTTTAAACGGCTGTTATTCATCCACTTGGCTACTTCTTTCATCCCTTCGTGTAGGTTGGTTTTGGCGGTGTTTGGGTCTTTGGTGAGGGATAGGATTAGCTGAGTGCCGTCTGCGTAGGAGATAATGTTGAGGTTGTGTTGGCGCACAATGGATGCGAGGGGACTCATGTATACGTTGAAGAGGGTGGGACTGAGTGACGATCCTTGGGGTACGCCGCAGATGACTTCGGTGGCCTCTGATCTAAAAGGGGGGAGGTGGACTCTCTGGGTTCTTCCGGCGAGGAACGCGATTATCCAGTCCAATGCTTTTCCTTGTGTTCCGACGTTGCTGAGGCGCTGTATGAGGGTGTTATGACAGACTGTGTTGAAGGCTGCGGAGAGGTCGAGTAGAATGAGGGCAGAAGTTTCTCTGTTGTCCAGTAGAGTTTGAATGCCGTCTGTTGCTGCGATGAGGGCGGTCTCGGTGCTGTGTTTGGCTCGGAAGCCGTACTGTGAAGGGTCGAGGGATTTGTTGGATTCGAGGAAGGCGGCGAATTGACTGTTGACGGCTTTCTCAATTACTTTGGCAGGGAATGGGAGGAGTGAAATGGGGCGGTAGTTCTTAAGTTCAGTGGGGTCTGCTGTAGGTTTCTTCAAGAGGGCACTGAGTTTGGCATGTTTCCAGCTTTCCGGGAATGTGGCGGAGTTGAGGGAGCAGTTGATGACGTCTCGGAGATGGGGTGTGATAATGGAGTCTGCTTTGTTGAAAATGTGGTGGGGACATGGGTCGGTTGGCGATCCTGAGTGAATGCTGTTCATAAGGCGGATGGTGTCTTCAGTGGTGATTGGGTTCCAGGCGCAAAGGTTGTTGGAGGTCTCCAAAGCTATTATGTATGTCAGCGATTTTGTTGTGGAAGAACCAGGCTAGAGAGTCGCAGGGGTCTTGGGATGGAGTGATGTCGTTGGTGCCGGCGGTGGGGTTGGTAAACTCTTTGACGATGTTGAATAGTTCCTTGCTGTTGTGGGCGTTGTTGTCGAGTCGATCCTTGAATGCTGATTTCTTGGTGGATCGGATCAGTTGGTGGTGTTTGCGGGTGGCGTTCTTGAAGGTGGTAAGGTTGTCAGTGGTTGGGTTTTTTCGCCAGGCTTTCTCGAGGGTGCGACAGTTCTTCTTGGATTTCTTAAGGTCGTCATTAAACAAGGGGGCTTTTTTCCTACCTTGCTTGATTTGATGGTTTTTCAAGGGTGCTAATTCGTCAGCGCTGTGGGTGATCCATTGTGTGAGGTTGGTGGCTGCTTGGTTTGGGTCCGATGATTTTGCAGGAGGGTTTTGGTGAAGCGATGTGAAGAGCTGGTCGATGGTAATTTTATTCCAGTTTCTCCGGGGAATTGGTTGTGGGTGGTTGTGGGTCGTAGTCTTTTTGTAGTTGAAGTGAACGCAGCTGTGGTCCGTCCAATGGAGAGCTGTTGTGTTATTAAAGGAGAAGTGCTTGCTGGAGGTGAAGATTGGGTCGAGCGTGTGCCCGGCAAAGTGGGTGGGGGTGCCAACAAGTTGTTTTGAGTCCGAGATTGGCGAGGTTGTCCAAAAGGGTGGTGGTGTTGCTGTTGTTGTTCTTTTCCAGGTGGAAGTTGAGGTCTCCCAGTAGGATGTAGTCCTCAGAGGGGAGGGCGTGAGGGCTGATGAAGTCAGTGATGTCTTCGCTGAATTGTGTGCGGGGTCCGGGTGGTCTATAGATGAGGGTGCCTCTGAGTGTGGTCTTAGGGTCGGTGTGAATCTGAAAAGTGAAGGTGTTCGGCGGTTGTGAGGTTGTCATCGGAACTGGTCGTAATGCGGATGGTGTTCTTATGAACGATGGCGATTCCTCCTCCTGTTTGGTTGATGCGGTTCTTTCGGATGATCTTGTAGCCATCCGGGATGGCAATGGCGATGTCGGGCGCTGATGAGGCGTTCATCCAGGTTTCTGTAAGAAAGGCGATGTCCGGCGATGTGGTGTCGAGTAGGTTCCAAAGTTCAATGGCGTGTCTGTGGACCGAGTGGGTGTTGAGTAGGATGCACTTCAGATGGTTAGTGTCGGAGTTCTGTTTGGAGTGAGTGGATTTGGTGTGGGTCCTGATGCAGTCGAACTTGCAGGAGTGGCAGGTGAAGGGTCCATGGGTGTGTCCTGGGCCGGCTTGGTAGCAGTCTGGGAAACGGCCGGAGTTGAATTCTGAGAGGGTAGCGGTGTCGGTTATGCGGGTGGAGAGGATTTTGCGGGGGTCTGGCGCTGGGCGCGGTCCAGGCGCGGATGGGCTTACCTTTGGCGCGCATAGGGCGCATCCGTTGCGCGTGGACGCTGTGCGCAAATGCATCTGACATAAGTGGATAGTGGAGGGGGGCGGAGCGAGGGAGGAGCAGCTGGGAGGCGGGAGCGGGGTGGAGAGGACGGGCTCCGAGGCACAACAACAAGATGGCAGCAAAAGCAAAACAGAAACAGGATGGGGCACAAAGTTGGATTACGCTGTGGGCAGTGGCACCGGCACAATCAGGCACTAACAATTGTTTTTAAATCTGTGATGCGAGCGCTACTATAACAACTGCACAAACGAGCAATACAAATTATGGTCTAAGCTGCACAAGCGAGCAATGCACAGATGAGCAATACAAATTAGGACTGCAAAAACGAGCAATGTATAAGTGAGGATAAGCGCTATTTAATTAAAGCAGGCCGCTTTCCTTTCGGTCCATCCGGACAAGGTTGTGTTGCGGACAAGGCCCTCTTTCCTGCCAAGGTAGTCACAGCCTTCCACATCGGGCAGTCCATCACCTTGCCCACCTTCTTTCCGCCTCCGCATCCCTCGAAAGAGGAAGAGAGGCTCCACCGTCTGGACCCAAAACGTGAGCTCTCTTACTATCTGGATCCCACACTCCAGTTCCGGGTGGATGACCAACTCTTCGTTGGTTACGTGGGTGCTAAGCAGGGAAAGGCGGTGCACAAGCTGACCATCTCGCGGTGCATCATCTTGTGTATCCAGGCGTGTTACTCCTTGGCGAAGAAGGAACCCCCTGTTGGGCTAAGGGCTCATTCCACTCAGTCCATGGCGACTACAACTGCCCTGGGCCGAGGAGTGCCCTTGCAGGACATTTGCCCAGCAGCTACGTGGGCCTCGCTGCACACGTTTGCAAGACATTATTGCCTGGACTGTCAAGTCCGGAGGGATGGCTTCTTTGGCCGTTCCGTTCTCCAGGACTTTCTGGTGTGATTATTGGTTCGCAGACCCACCACCGGGGTTGGTATTGCTGGGGTATCCATTCTAAGGTAAGGAATCTAATACTAACCTGTTTGTTTCAGATGCACAAGTTACTTAACTTCGGTAACGATATGTCTGTAAGAAACAGTAGTTAGTATTAGATTCCTTACCACCCCACCCATCCGCCCCGTTCTGCGAACTGATATCTAGGGTTAAGGTACATCCCCTTTCAGGGCCTTGGTTTCATGGCAAAAGTGTTGGTATTTATCATGGCTCTGCGTTTCTGGCGTGGAAAAGCTGTGTACAAGAACTGACATCAGTATGCGAGGGCGGCGTCTAAGTACTCCGGCGACGTCATCCCGGCGCCAACGACGGACGCGGAGCCGCAGACGACGCCTACTGACGCGCAGGGGTACTGCTACGCAAACATTTTTGGATCTAGTCTGACACATGGGGATATTCTAAGGTAAAGAATCTAATACTAACTACTGTTTCTTGCAGATATATCGTTACCGAAGGTAAGTAACTTGTGCTTTAGGGTTCTTGCTCTCGTATCATTCAGCATTCCTCTTGATCTCACTCGCCTCTCTCTTACTCCTCTATGATAAAAAACCAGGAAGTTTGGGGGTCAGTTAATCTGTGCTGTTTGCAGGATGGGGTTTGGCAAGTTATGTTTGGCTGGTTTCGGTTAATTTGGTGTGCTGCAGGTTGGGGAGCCTTCCTTGTCTGGTTGTTAGTTCAATTGTACCTTCCCATACCTCCAGAAACTCTTTACTTCATCAGTTTTACTGCCCCTATTTCTGGCCTTTCCTCTAATTGCTGCAGTTGCAGGGGGTATCGCATTGTAAGTCCCATCCCTGGGTATTTACCTCATGAGACTGCACTACACTTTGTTGAGCAGCATGGCTGTAAAAATCCCATATTGCTGTAAGTCTTACTCCATGGATGATATTTTTGTGGTCACAACAATCCTGACCTGGTCTCGCTTGAAAGGAGTCCATATTAGAAACATGCATGCCTGGGACCTGACAACCTATGTTGTGTTTTTATCCAGCAATTACTAACTATTCCTGTGATATACCTGCTAACTGTATGTACAAATTCGTATGGCTGATTTAAGGATTACTCTAATATTAAAGCCTAAATTGCATTTGGAATATTGTGCATCTGCTGAATTGTACTTCAAGGCATTTCCTTTTCTCACTTGTTTTCCCCCTGTTCTCTTGGGTTTTCTCTCTTTAGGCACTCAGCGATGTGTGAGGAGAAGACTGGACTCGCGCCTTCCCAGGGAACAGACTTTCAGTGCTTTTATGAATAATCATGGTTTTTAAAAGAAAACATACAACTTGCTGATACTCATGGACTTCTCTGAGAGAAGAACTGATGCTCTCCGAACCGGCCACCATCCTTGTGTGACACCGGTCCACCTAATGATTAAGGCGTCCAGGATGTGAACTGCAATATTGAAGGCCTGTTAGGGGTATATGGTGGTGCATCATCAGGGAAATCAGCTAGGGACTCTGAAACTATGTACGGTTTCTTCGTCTTTCTTTGTTCGTATCTAGCTTGTCCTTTCCGTAAAACAAAAAACCTGCCAAATGCAGTTAGCCTGTTGGCATCACTGCGACTTGAAAGGAGCTTTCACTCTGGCCTCTGAGGCCCTTAAATCATGAATTAGAACCAAAGGATGGAGGCTAATTCTTCTCCCAATGCCTCTCTCTTTATCGTTTTTCAATGCATAGGTGTCCACACCAGGTCTTGGTCTGCCAAATTTCACTCCCTGTCACCCCTTCCTATTAGACATTCAGAACAAGTTGCTTATTCTCCAGGTAAATGTCTGTCTCGTCCACTTGCTTTCAATGTACTTCGATATTTATAATATGACCCTAATGCCCCGCATGCTTTCAAATAAGTCCTTCTGTCTGGCCCGATCTCCTATTTACAGAGCTCTGTCCACTCAGCGGAACTCGCACACAGAGCCCTGCGTCACCCCAGTGCTTTGTCTCTGTCACCCCCGCCCTCATCATCCAGCCCCCTCTGCCCAAAACCTTTCCACCTGGAAGTCACTTGGATAAGGTGTACACAATATAAATGCCCTATGTTTCCCCCACCCCTCTCACCTCCTGTTAACCACCAGTACACGCACACCTCGAGGAAACCTATCCACGTAAAAATGTTTCACCAACTCTTTAGCATGAAGAATATGTAGATACAAAACTTCTCATCATACAACTGTATTTGATGTCTGTTATTTCAGTGTGGGAGTCCTTTCAATGCAAAACTTCCTAATTATCTGGAGCGTGTTTCCAGTTTAATGGAATGATGGTTCCTTGGGTGAGATTTGCATGGTCATAGCTCTTGAGGAAGATGCATCTTTCTGTTAAGTAACTAGTGCCATTCATTTGAGATAATTCTCTTCCCTCCACCGCCTCATCCTTAACCTTTCAAGATGTGTGCCAGGCATCTGAGGCTAGACTTTAACCCTGGGCCCTCCTCTGATATCCCTCTTTACTAGACAATGCCTTCACTCCAAAATATACCTCTCGGTCCCCCTTGGGGCGACCTATGTAGATCAAGACACGGCCCCTGTCTCCTCTCTCTTTGGTTGTGGGGTGGCTTATTGCGAGAAGGGAATGCATATGTTTCTTCAGCACGGGGTCAGTCTTCATCTGAGCAGTGACACATACCGCTTGGTGAATGTACAAGTATAATACTGCTGTGTCTTATTAAAATACTATGCTGTGTGTAGGAGCAGCTCTTTCTGAAAGCCTGTTGTTTTTCTGATATTTGTTGTTTTGTTTATTACCTCACTTAGTTCATGTCTGTTTACAAATCATAGGTTGGGAACCAGAGTGTAAGGCAATGTAGAAGATTTAGGGTGTTCTAGAGCAGCCCTTACTGTGGGCAGGAATGGGTGCACTAGAGCAGAGTATGAGTAGGAATTCATTCTGTTCATTGGCCTCTTTGCGGGCAGTATTAGCATGTGCCAGATGGAGCCGGTCGGTGCAGGTGTAAGGTGTTTTAGAGCAGGGTTTGGGAAGTGTTGGAGTGTGCTATATCGGCTTCCAACGTGGGAAGGGGATGAGTGCTGTTACAATTCCTTCATTGGAAAGGAGTGAGGATGAGTAGAGCAGCCTTGATGGGATAGGAGTTGAGGTTTCACAGGGTGGGCTCAGGTGTGAAATGAGTGAGTTGTGTCAGAGGCAGGTGTGGGTGATATGTGCTTGAGACTTAGAGTCCCACGCGGAGGGCGGTGAGGCATGCTTATCACGTCCTTGATGTTTTCAGAGTGAGGTATGCTAATGCAACACATAGGGAGGAGGGAGGAATGCTAGAGCACTGCCATGTTTGAGCAGGGGTGAGTGTTGCTCGAGCTAGGTGAATGCATGGAGGAGTGTTGTTGTAGAGCTGATCTCAGTGTAGATGCTATAGAAAAGAGCTAGAGTGGCACTTTTGTACAGGCCCGATAGCATCAGTGTTCTTGGCAGTGTAGTTTACCCTAAGGCAGCCTTCATGTATGAGCGGGAATGAGTTGTGCTACAGCCGGGTATGGACAGATGTGAGGTGTGCTACAGCCGGGTATGGGCAGGTGTGCGGTGTGCTACAGTGTGTATGTGCAGGAGTGTGATGTGCTTTAACAGGTGTGGGCATGAGCGTTCCCCAATGTGGGAGCAGGTGAGATGTGCAAGAGCAGTCCTCTGAGTGATGTTTTGTTACTTTTAATTGTTTGCGTTCATTTTACCTGCATCACTGTGTATTGTCAATGTAATTATGGATATAACATAGAATCACGGAATTAAAGGACCTTAATTGAAAGTTATTGTGTCTTTTGTTCTAATCAGCACTTGGGCCAAGCATGAGATTTCATCCTGTGAGATAATGCTCATGCCACTATCTGCTATAACTGTGACGCCATATTGTTTGTAGTTGGCGTTTCATTCAGACTCATGCACCCAGCTACTCCAAATCTCCTCCTTGCTGGTGCTAGACTTGCCATCCTTCATATTTGATGCAAGCTGCGGCCATATGATACACATTAGTACGTCTGAAGTAATTTATTGCAGCCCAGGTCCACTCCAAAAACTACCAGGAAAACTGTTCATAAGTTAACTCGTTCCATGCTGATGACGGAACCGCTCCGTCATCAGCTGCGGTTGGGCTGTGCTGATGACGGAGCGGTTCCGTCATGGCCCGGCCGCCGCGCCTGCGCGGCACTGATTTCGCGCCTTCGCGTTCTATTGAGCGGGGCGGGCCATGACGGAACCGCTCCGTCACGAGCACAGCTCAACTGCGGCTGGTGACGGAGCGGTTCTGTCACCAGCATGCGGTTGCCGCACGGCCGCCCCGCCCTGTTAGCGCTGCGGCAGAATAGCCGCCGCAGCGAAAGGGTTAAAAGCGAACATTCTACTATAATAGCTTATTCTAAACACAGGTATGTAATACTTGCATATTATGGTTCTGGAATAAACCAACACAAACATCTTTCCCCTCCTGAACCAAAACAAAAAATAAAAATGAATTCATTATCAAAGACACAACAATATACTTTAAAACGCAGAGTACACAACTAATTTCACTGGCCACTAACAGCTAGATTCATCATTGTCCTGTTTTGCGAGTCCTTAATAGCGATTATTAAGGAATCGCTATTAAGGACTTGCAAAACGGGATTTATGTAGGAATCGCTAAATAAATTGCGATTCCTACACATTCCTTATTTCCGATTAGCAAATTGCTAATCGCAAATAAGGAATAACTCCCCATTCATTCCTATGGGCCTTATTAGCAAATTGCTAATCGCAAATAAGGAATAACTCCCCATTCATTCCTATGGGCCTTTAGGCCCATAGGAAAGAATGGGGAGTTATTCCTTATTTGCGATTAGCAATTTGCTAATCGCAAATAAGGATGCGATTTCAAGGGTGCCAGGGGTGTCCAAAGGACACCCTGTAGCACCCCTGAAATGTAATCTACATTGGTGTTGCGCACACACATGTCCAATGGACATGTGTGTGTGCAACATGCAACTTAGAAAAATGCATTTAAAAGCATTTTTCTAAGTTTTCGCTATTTACCACGAGGTTTGACCTCGAGGTAAATAGCGGCCCGAAGTTGCGATTTTGCAATTTAAACATGGTTAATGAATTGCATTTAAGGAATCTCAAATAGAGATTCCTTAAATGCAATTCCTCGCAATTTAGCGAATTCGCAATTAGCGATTTTTTTTGCATTTGGGATTATGAATCCCAAATGCAAAAATTGCGCTCGCAAGGGCCAGATTCTCAGAATCTGGCCGTTTGCGAGCCCATTTTTCAATGATGAATCTGTCTGATAATCCCTTAGGGACGTGAAATCATACACACGAAGTGCTGCTGCTAGACATACCAGTAGTAAAAGTACCTGACACTTCACATACTGCTTAACTAAACCAGAAGACATACATGGCAAAGGTACTTCACCTACAGCACGAGCGGAATCCAGAACAGACTCAATCTCGTTGTCCATATTTCCCTCTGACTGAAGCATTCAACAGTCACTGACGTCTCCCATATATATTAGCAGTTCATACTCTAACCAGTCAAACCGTCTTACTTTTTTTACATTCTCACTTTTACATTTGGCCAGTGTGCCTACGTGCCAAACCCTGCCTTCATTATATTTCGCAGAGTTGGTCAAAACCTCAATGACCCTGAAGGATTCGGAAAACATGCATTTTTCTTCCTTCACTCTACCTGGATTCCTCACCCTGACAAATTCATCTATCTCAAATGAGAGCAAAGTCCATAGATGCTTTACAGTTCAGAGGCCAGTTCATGGGAAGGGTTGCTCCACAAATTACCGCTAGGTGCGGCACACAGCCAGCAATACCCCATACGTTGTTTGGTGCTCAATAGCAAGTCACAGGACACGACACAGTGGCAGTATACCGGACTGCAAAGGAAGCCCTTTCTTGGGAGGGAATGTGCCAGGAGGTGCTGGATACATCGGCAAGTGACTTCACAGGGCGACAACCCCTACAGTAAAACCAGTAGTTGGTTGGGAATTGGAGGAATCCTAAGGGAATGGCAAAACATCTCCTCCAAGTAGATACTCCATATAATCCACCACGAATATTGCATAGAACTACTGCCTAACATCGAACCAAGGGCGAGACCCAAAAGCATCAGGGGCACCATTCACTTGAGAAAGGAAGTAACCAGCCTCCTGCGGAAAAAAGTACTAGAAAGGAAAGGGGTGTATTCCGTCTAATTAGACATATCCTTACAGCCTATAAGAGACATGAAACAATCCAAGTTCCAGATGACCACATTGGAAGAAGTTATTCCAGTCCTCAGGAAAGTGGATTACATGACCACAATAGACCTCAAGGATGCATATCTACATCTGCCAATGGACAAAGGACACAAAGTTCCTAAGATTCAAGGTAGACAATGTGCACTACCAGCTCATGTGCTGCCATTCGGCATAAGCTCAGCACCCACTGTGGTCTCAAAGTGCTTGGCCGCAATAGCAGCACATTTAAGAAAGAAGGGATACCATGTCTACCCTTAGCTAGCTGATTGTATTGATGGTATGGCTTTGCTTTAATCAACCAAAGACAACACAGACCTGGTCATAGAAACACTTTACAGCCTTGGGTTCTCCATCAACAAGGAAAAATAATCCATGATACTAGAAATGGAAAAGATTTTCCATGGGGCCAGGCTAGACTCAAAACAGAAAATAGCTTTCCACGTCGAGAAGAACATTTAGGCAATAACTGGACAGGTTTGCTTATTCCAGAAAAGGCAAGCTCTTACAGTGACGATGATAGAGAAAACTCTATACCTCTCATATCAAACACCTTGCTCCACATGAAATTGATTGATCAATATGTCTGCACAGATACTATTCACATGCAACATGGAGCTTGGAGGATCTAGTGGTTGTAACAAAGAGTAAACAAGGAGATCCAATGATGGAAATCCACAGTAGGCAGACTATTCAGTCAACCAGCTCCTACTGTTGCCATAACTACATTAACAAGCACACATGAATAAGCTGAACGTCGTAGTCCTGGAGGAAACGGTGAAACGCATAAATATCCTGGAACTCTAGGCAGTCTTTCCAGCCCTCAAGACCTTCCAATCAGAAGTCAAAAAGAAAGTGTTACAAATAGAAATGGACAACAACCCTACACTATGTGTTACCTCAACAAGCAAGGGGGTGAGATCACAAGCTCTATCCAGTCTAGCACAGGAAATATGGACATAGGCAATACAAAAGGAACATAAAGCAAGTGTCAAGTCCGGTACCAGAACTGGAGAACACAGAGTCAGATAGACTGAGCAGGCAAATTTACGCATCTCACGAGTGGGGGCTAATCCCGCAGATACTACCCTGAATTTTCACAAGAAAATGCAAAATGTAAGGACTTTGCATTCAGGTTCACAAACCACAGTCGCTAGGGAATGCTCTATCAAATGTTCTGGGAATTTTGCACATGCTTTTCCACTGATCCCTCCAATTTCTCTGCTAATAGAGGTACAGACAAGCAACCATGATTCTCACCCTCACTGCACCACAATGAGCCAGGCAGGCATGTTTCTCTGGCCTAGTTGAACTGTCCGAGGGAGGTCTAGCCACTGCCAACCTGACTGGACATTCTGACATTGCAGGGGGAATGCTGGGTTTCACCCCCAACTGAAAACTCTCGGCTTTGCTCCATGGCTCCTGAGGCCATAGAATGTGGACATATCCAACTGCCGAACAGAACAATGGAAGTTCTTAAAGAAGCAAGAAGGCCAACAGTACAAAAGTGATAATACTTTTTTTAACTGATTTGGAAAATGGTGCACCACGGAACACACAAACAGCAGAGGACACCACAGTTCTAAAATATCTGACAGGCCTCTTGGACTAATGTAGCTCTCTTGCCACTTAAACAGTACACCTAGCAGCCTTTATGGCATACACAAGTGGCATGAAAGGGCTGAGTTTTTGCCAAACACTGGTGGTCAAATAGTTTCTGGAGGGGCAATAACACTAGCATTGCCCTGCCCAGAGCAGCTCCCACACCCATGTGGAACCTCAATCTGGCATTTACGCAAATAATGAAGCCACCCTTTGAACCCAGGCTGCAATTCCTCACCCTGACAACTGTTTTCGTAGTAACCATAATGTTTCTGTGCAGAGTGAGTAAGCTAAAGGCACTAACAATGAAATAACCATACATTCAGATTCATTTGGACAGGATAGTAATGAGAACTAACCCTAATTTCCTGACCAAGATGGGATCACATTTCCAGATCAGCTAAGCAATACAACTGCCAGGGTTCTTCCAACCACCAAAATCCCATCTCAGAATGCACTCTACACGTGCTGGACATTAGAACGGCCGTGATGTACTACATGCAGTAAACCAAGGCAATAAGGATGCCCAACCAGTTTTTCACTTCATTCGCTCCAGCTACCCAGGGATCACCAATGACAAAGGGAAATGTAGCAGGATGGCTAGTTCAGACAATACAAAGAAGTCCTGCAGTAGCAGGAGTGAAGCAAGAGGAGAGACCAAGAGCACATTCCACAAGGTAGAATGGGGAACACTATCCTTCATGGCTAATGTCTTGATCAGTGACTTCTGCAGGGATGCTACGTGCTCCTCCATATACACATTCACCAAATATTACCGTATCTGCATACAAGGAAGCCCAGTTGGAGCAAAAAGTACTTAAACTCCTGTTTGCAAACACATACTCGTTCTCTAAACAACCTCTTACAGGACAAGAGGACACAACTACATAATCTATGAATAGCATGTGAATACGAAAGATATTCGCTGCAGAACTAAATGGTTACTTAACCTGTGCAGCAATTTTTCAGCTTAAAGAATTTCTGAATTTATATGCAGTCCTCCTACCTCCACCAGAAAAGTAGTGTGGAAATTTGCAACAGGGAGGAGAAATTGACTAAACAAACACTAGGTAAACTACAGCCATTAAATTGCTGTATCAGAATAATCTGAAGATGGTCACACAGTGGAGCTTCCTGGATGTACGTATGATATCATTAAGAAGAGGCATAGCACCAAATGGTTAACGCCGCCTAGTCAAGTTTAAAAAAAAAAAGAGAGATGGGTAAACGGACAAATTCCAGACCAAAGTACTAAATGATGTAATAATGCATGTCATGCAAATCCAGAAGGCCTTCAAGCTGCAAAACTACTTTTACAGGTAAGTAATCATTTCATTCTTGCCCACCAGTGAACAGGCAGATGCCCAGGCGTTCCAGCCCACCCAGATTTTCTTACTCTGCATCCTACTCCTGAGAGCTTGTTGGTCCAAGCTTTCATCCGACAGCTCTCCCTGACAGGGAGTCGAAAAAGATTGAGGCATATGGGAAATGTTTGTTCTCTTCAGTCAGCACAACCTTGAGATTGGTCAGTGCCATTTACCTACTGAGCTGTCCTATGCACGCCCTATGGGACATGGTCAGCGTGACTTTGCCAGCGATCCCAGTAGAGTTTAGGACCTCCTTAGTATAAACTATTCAAGATGGTCAGGATAGAGCTAAATATGTGACTTGTGCTGCTCTGAGCACTACCGATTGCTTGGGCCGAGCTGTCAGCACTACTGTGGTTCGACATAGGCTTTACTGGATATATGCAGGAATCCCTTATGTACATGCCTTTTAAAGGTTACTGCCAGTTTAGCAAAAAAAGCTGATTCTGATGTGGAACGCTTCCAGGAGGGCGATCCCCAAGCAGGGATCCGCCCACTAGGCACCAGGGAGGGGCTCCCCCCATATTTTGTTGGGCACATTCAGTATTTCTGCCCCCGGGGGGCAGAAAGCCCACTAGAGACCCAGGATTTTTCATTTTACTTGGAATTAGGGGTGGGGGCTGCCCAATATGGGCATGCCAATGCCCCCACCCGCCGCAAAATACCAGTCTTTCTGCCCCCCCGGGTGGGGGGGGCCGAAAGCCCACTAGATACCAGGGTTTTAAAAAAATTATAATGAGGGGTGGGGGCTGCCTAATATGCCCTGGGTGGGCAGAAAGCCCACTAGAAACAAGGGATTAAAAAAAATGCAGGGGCGTGGCTTAGCGGGCAACGATGGTGGACGCAGCTTGCTAGAGCTCCCACCGGCCCGACTTTTATCCGGCAATTTATCCCGGCTCCTGAACCCGCTTCGTAGCCCACACGTGCGGTGATAGTGGCGGAAGGCAGGAGGTGTTGTCCGGTGCACTTTTCGGTGCTCCCGGACCCTTTACAGACACGACAGCAGCGGCGGCAGTTTGCGGCCTAGTCCCTGAGGAGAAGCCGGGACCTCGATTTTGGCGCCTTCCGGTCGGGGGGTCTCCGCGCCGGCCGGCTGGGCCATCATTTCTCCTGGGCCTGCGCCCCCCCCCCCCCCCCCCCCCCCCCCCTGGAGGCGGAACAGTAGTCGTCTCCGTGGCCTTGCCAGCAGCAGTGGGGGCGCCGGCCTGGGCTGAAGGAAAGGTCGGAGGGCGTTGCGGCCTGCATCGGGGCCGAGAGACCGGGACCTCAAGTTTCGAGGCTCCGGGCTGCGAGGGCAGGAGCATTGTGGTGGCCGAGGAGTCGACTGGAGTGGCAGAGGACACGGTGCCCCCCCGGGCGCGCACCTGCCCAGGTGTCTGGTGTGCTCCTTTACCTCGGACGAGTGTGGGGATCGATCCTGAGTGGACCCGGTGGCAGCGCCTGGTGAGACCATATATTTGTTGGTGACTCAGAGTGGCAACGAGGAGCACCTGTGGCCGGCCCATGCAACGCTGGTGAGTGCCCGAGACTGTTGGTCAGTGGTGCGGAGAGGGTTCCTCCGCTGGGTGCTAGTGGCAGCCCGCTGCGTGGCCTGGTGTGGATCCACGGCCCCCCCCAACCCCCCCTTGTAACTAGGGGTTTGGAGTAGAGCCATCGAGGAGCAGAGACTGGGCCAGGCTGGGACGCTGTGGTGCTCCTTAATCTTGGGAACAGCCTCGTGGACCCCGATGCCCCCCCCCTGGCAGCGGACAAAGATAGCGTGGAGGACTTGTGGGCCTGGGGTTCCTCGTGTGGTGTGCCCTTGCTTACATTTGGAGGTGCGGGGGGTCGGCACAGACATTATCCACTGTTACTCTGAAATCAGTTAGACCCGGGTGTACTGCGATCATGACCAGAGGCGGGGGGGGGGCAGCGGATCCGCCAAGCAGGGGACCCTGGACAAGTTTACGGGGCCAAGTGGGGCGTCTGGTGCCTCGGGCGGAGGCCACGGACCGGGCCCTGACAATGCTGCACTTATGGCGGCGATTACCCAGTCCAGAGACATGCTGGACGCCAAGATTGGGGCAGTCGGCACGGATGTGACCCTATTGCGACAAGACCTGCGGAACGCTGTGGTGCGTATTACTGAGGCGGAATCCAGGATATCGGTGGTGGAGGATGACGTTGGGACCCTGAAGCGGAAAATGGCGGCAATGGAGAATGTCCAGAGGGGCCTTGCGCTCCGCGTGGAAGATGCTGAAGGGCGGGCACGCAGAAACAACCTTCGCTTCGTGGGGTTTCCGGAAGGCAGCGAGAAGGGAAACGTGGAACTGTTCTTGTCCCAGTGGTTGGAGTCCTGGCTTCCCCCAGACGTTCTGTCGCGGTGTTTTGTGATTGAGCGCGCACATAGAGCACTGACGCAGAAGCCGCCGGCGGGGGAGCGGCCCTGGCCGGTGATTGCTAGGATTCTGAATTTCCATGACGGGGACACTATCCTGCGGGAGGCGAGGGCCAAAGACTCCCTTCTATTTGAAAACCACAAGATAAAGATCTTTCCCGACTACACCAGGATCGTGCAACAACAACGTCACTCGTTCATTGCCGCCAAGGCAAAACTACGAGGTCTGAAGATCCAATACTCCCTCCTTTATCCGGCCCGCCTGCGGGTAATCTTTCAGTCGCGAACTCACTTCTTTGACACTCCGGAAGACGTCTTTAAGTGGACAGATGAGACAGTGAGGTTCCGGCCACATGCCCAGCCGGGACTGAACCCGGGTCACTCAAGGGACCCATCGCCGGCGCGGGAGGATCCCACGACCAAGAGCAGGAGGCATAGGAGGTCGAGGTCGCGGAAACGATCCCCTTCACGTGGTGGGAAACGAGATGGAGCACCCGCCGACTCTGACCACTCCGGCAAGGACGGAGGTGCCTCAGGTGACTGAATCTGCTCGTGATACATACAGGCATCCGCTGGGAGATGATTTTCCTGTGTTCGTTTGGACTGCGGCTAGCTACCTGACTGCATAATCGCTGCTTGCCTTCCTTTATCATTGTTGGGACTGTGTGGGGCGGTGGGGGGGGGTTCAGGTAGCTCTTCTACAGGGGCTTTGCCTCCTACTCAAGTGGGAGATGCTAAGGGGGGAGTCGGTTGGCTGGGTGGGTAGTTGGGACTGTTGAGGGAGGGGTTCTTGGGGATCCATTGGAGTGGGTGGCCGCTGACCTCCCGTTGGGGGTTAGGGTGCTCCTGCACCGCGACAGGTACTTCAATGTTGTTGAGGTATAGGGGTGGGGGGTGGCCAGTTTGCTGGGAGTTGGGTCGGGGTTGGGGCTGGGGGAGGGGGGGTTCACGGTGTTTGGGTCCACAGAGGTAACTTGTTCACACACGATGGTCCGCCAGGTTCGATTTATGTACTACGAGCAGTTGCGCTCTCCTACACCCGGGCAGTTTCACCCCCTTACATTTGATGGAGGCTAGGGGTCCTGCCTCGGAACTTCCCAGGGCTCCACTGAGAATTGTGAGTTGGAACGTGAGGGGTATGCTCAATAAAATTAAGAGGGGCGGTACTGCGACAGGGGAAAAGGGAAAAGGCTGATGTTCTACTGTTACAAGAGACTCATCTCCTAGGTACGAAGACTTTGAGTCTACAACGATATGGTTATCATCAGGTGTACCATGCAGGGTTTGCCCAGGGATCACGGGGGGTGGCGGTCTTGGTCCACCGAAGGGTATCCTATATCCATTCCTCGCAGTGGATTGATGCCCAGGGCAGGTATGTCTTTATCAAAGGAATGATTGGTGAGGAACAAGTGGTATTTGGTAGTGTGTATGCTCCCCCCCCCTTGCAATGGTCTCTGGCGGAGAAGCTGTTTGCGGTCTGGGCAGAGGTGCTGGACGTCTTGTCAGTGATAGGTGGCGACTGGAACGATGTCATGGATTGATCTGCGGATCGCTACAGGCCTGATGGCGGACAAATGCGGTTGCCCCTACGAAACTGAGTGAGATGGTGAGAGGTATGGGATGGACGGATGCCTGGCGCTGCCAACACCCACACAGTAGGGAATTTACTTAGGTGTCTGCGGTCCATCGTTCATTCTCGCGGTTGGACTACTTGTTTGTCCCGTGCGCCACCGTCCGAAGGGTGGTGTCGACCGCCATTCTGCCCCGGGGGCTTTCTGATCATTCCCCCGTTACGATTGATATCCTCCTTGACAGGCGGCCACAGCCGTTTCGATGGCGCCTCTCTACTTGGCATCTGCTACGTGATGACTACCAGTCCCATATGCGTGAGGCCATTGCTCACTTCTGGGAGGAGAATGAGGGGCCAGACTCGGATGTGGTGACCCTCTGGGAGGCCATGAAGCCACCACTCAGAGGTGTAGACATAGCCTGGTGTGCGAGGGCCCGTAGGACTCGTAAGGAGGAACTGGAGAAGGCGGAAGAACGTGTCTGCTCTCTGGAGGCACGCTCTACTGAGACAGGGGCAGAGGAGGATATGCGGCGGCTCCTACAGGCGCAGACTGATTCCGCTTCCCTATTGCTTGAGGAGTCGCGCCACATATGGCTTGCAACGCAGAGTAGAATATATACCAATGGGGGGACAAATCCAGCTCTATGCTGTACAGGCTGTGCCAGAACGCGTTCCAGGCTCAGACGCTGCCGGCGCTGAGAGATGAGGCCGGGACCCCCATAACTCATCCAGGGATTATAGCTGCCAGCTTTGCGCGCTACTACGAGGCGCAATACGCCCCCAGGGACTCCCTTCCTGCGGAGGCTGTAGACAAATTCCTGGCGGATCTCCCGCCGCGGGGGATTTCCGACGAGGAGCGTGATGCTCTGGAGCTTCCTTTGTCCGCGGAAGAACTGGGCAAGGCATTAGGCGAGCTGAATGCCGGAAAGGCCCCTGGGCCGAACGGCTTCCCGTGCGAGTTTCTACGGAAATTCCACCTCCAGTTAGGGCCCCATTTCAAGAAGGCATTGGATGCTGCCGGGGAACGTGGTCAGCTGCCATCGGATTGGAGGCATGCCGATATAGTGGTGTTCTGTAAGCCGGGGAGACCACCAGATAGACATGAATCATACCGCCCTATCTCTCTCCTAAACATCGAGGCGAAGTTACTGGCGAAGGCGCTGGCCAATCGCCTCCTGCCTCTTGTTACCGCTCTGGTCCACCCGGACCAGGCTGGTTTTATGCCACACAGGGCCACGAGACACAATATTAGGCGGGCCCAAGTGGCTCTGGAGATGATGAAAGCCACCGGCTCCCAGGCGGCGCTCCAATTGAACGGTCGCTCCCCAACGCTCTCTTGCTAGATTTATTAACAACACCCGCACCGCAGCTGAAGCCCCTTGCACCCGCGACTTCCTGACTGCGCCTGGTATTGTAGCCTCTGAGAGAATAATCGCGCTTTGAAGCTCTTGCTCGCGCAGCGCTTTGAAAACGTTATTTCACGTATTTGCATTGCGCTTTGTGCTACATTCACTGCGAAATAAACCGCGTGTATCCTAGCTTCTGCAGTTGCGCTTTGGAGCTGATTGTCGTTTGGCGCTTTTGAAACCTGGTTGTACTTATTTGCTTGGCGCTCTGTGTTTATCACTTGGACATCATTGCTGTGTTGTGCTTTCAACGTTGGTTGTTATGTGAGTGGCGCTTTGGCAGGAGGTATTCTGTTAGAGTTGGGAGCCTTTGGTTGCCTGTTGACGAGCATTGTGCTGTGCCCTCGCTGCTTTTACTTTCATTTTTGCCCTCCATTTTGTTGTTGTGCTATCCCCTGGCCCGCCTCCACGATCCCGCCTCCCAGCTGACCCTCCCACGCTCCGCCCCCTCCACCATCCATTTAAGTCAGATGGTCCCACTCGCAGCGTCCACGCGCTACGGCCGCGCCGAAGGTGCGCCAAAGGTAAGCCCGTCCGCACCTGGCCCGCGCCCAGCGCCAGACCCCCTGGTTCCCGGAATGCCCAGCCACTCGCATCACTTACGATGCCACCACCCTCCTAGCCCTTAACCCCGGCTGCTCCCCCAACTGCGTCAAAGCCACTCCTGGACACACCCATGGACCCTTCTCTTGCAACTCCTGCAAGTTCGACGGCACCAAAACCAACTCCTCATCCACCAACACCAACCAGAGACCTGACACCAACCACCTAAAATGCATCCTGCTCAACACCCGCTCGATCCACAGACACGCCATTGACCTCCGGAATCTACTAGACACCATCTCACCGGACGTCGCCTTCCTAACAGAAACATGGATGAATGCCACTTCAGCCCCAGACATCACCATTGCCATCCCGGAAGGATACAAGATCATCCGCAAGGACCGCATCAAGCAAACAGGAGGAGGCATAGCTATCGTCCATAAGAACTCCATCCGCATCTCAACCAGCTCAGAC